>NC_084537.1:12876762-13215333 GCF_024500275.1 Phycodurus eques
TTTAAAAAATCCAATCTTTTTTAACACAAAATAAGATAAACAAGGACACTGACCAGACCAGATTCAGGCGAGAGCACACCTCAACCAGACCGAACGCGCCACCCATTTACTGCCATGCCATCCAAGCGCCTTTTCTTTTTTCCATTTAATATGGGAGTGGTTGGGGGCCACGACGCGCTCAGCCCGACTGCAGCCCACCCCAACATAGATCCGACCGGACTCAAACCGCAGACCACACATACGAGTTCCCCACCCTTCTTTTGTCTCGTCGTGCACGCATCACCTTGATTTATTCAGAGAGACATAACCTATATACGTCGTATAATGTCATGCTGGCCAGCAACTTAAAACACTTTTTTGGGACGTGTTGTGCACAACACGCGCTGGGATGAATGTCCGCGTTTGCCTAGCCAGGCACAGAAGAAAAATCTCCATGGCAACGCTGCTGTAACTTTCACTCATTGAAAATGTTTCTCTGCTTGCATCAAGCCCGGTCGATGTCACGCCCCCGAGAGCCATATACGCCACAGTGATTAATAGGTTCTTCAGATCCGCACACAACACTGTAAAAGTGGCATTCATATAAAACTCGAGGGCCCCACTAACATTAAACTTTCATATTAAGGTGGGGGCCACGAAATATCGCCTCGTGGGCCGCAAATGGCCCGCGGGCCGGCAGTTTGAGACCACTGGTTTATAGAGTAGAGTACGTTTTTAATACTGGTCATTATGGTGGTACTTGTAGAACTGATATTCTTTTGGATGTAGAACCTGGTGTAAAATATTTGAGAACCACTGTCTTCAATGAGATTATGATGATTAAATACTACATAAAAGATATGAGTGCATCTAGTTTGTGTATCATTTGTGCACATCTGACTGCATGGATAACAAGTTGTCTATTTTATCTTCATGAGCTAACAGGTATAGTTCAACAATTAGTAAAGCGTAATGTTTGTGGATTAGTGGCACACACACCCGTCCTTCGTAGTGTCGGCCACAGCAGCCAGCAGCTGTACAGTTCTGGGGTTGTGGTGGATCTGTGTTTGCAGGCCCAGATACTTCTGGACAAAGTCTCCTGGGGTCATGAACCTGTCTTCATCTTTGTCCACTTCACTGGCATACTGAGCATGGAAACAGACACACAAGAACAATTCAATTCAAGTTTGGCACATGATCACAACGATACTATTATCTTGACAAAAAAAAATAGTATCGCCTTCAGCTCTACTAACCACACAGCGATTAATTTTACTTTGCATGCGTCGCGTGCACTATTACATAATCCCGTTAATCTGTTTTATGAGGATCACTTTACATCATCAACAGATTTACTAATCCCCACAGTTCTTGTTGTAGTACCTTCAATAACCACGTTTATGTGGAAAAGCCACGTGGGAAAGGGCCAACAGAAGCTGTTAAGAGAAGTGTATTTACTGGAACGTGATTGGAAAATGCTGTCAATCACTAAACATAAAAGACATTTTTTTTTTTTAAATCAATGTCAGTGACCAACAAAATTATTTATATAACTTCAATCGAATTCGGATTCGAATCAGTCCTGTGTTCTTCCATCACAGTCTGGTTTGGTGCTGCTACAAAAAAGGACAAACTCCGACTGCAACGGACAATCAAAACTGCTGAAAGGATTGTCGGTACCCCCCTACTCACCATTGAGGACTTGCACGCTGCCAGAACTAAGACAAGAGCGTGCAAAATCCTCTCGGACCCTCCGCACCTCGGTCACCAGCTCTTCCAGCTCCTTCCCTCAGGTAGGTGCTACCGATCAATGCAAACTAGAACTAGCAGACATTCCAACAGCTTCTTCCCTCTTGCGATCAACTTCTTAAACACCTAACCTACAATTCCATTACAACATCCTGGCAATTTTTTGACTTGGGTTCGTTGTCAACATTTCTGTGGGGCCAATTATGTATTACTCGTGCACTCACTGTAGTTGTCTCGCCATGCTGCACTATTTGCATATACTGGCCACTCATGCCAGAGTAGCATCTGCTCCATTTGCACACTGATTGGGGAGTATCTGCAACATTTGCACAACCAACATTGTCCCAGATTATCGCACTACTCGTCACTTTAAACCGCATATACTCCTTGAAGTCTCGGCGCCCTTTGCACAATGGTCATTGCACCGGACTATTGCAATATTAGTCATTCGAACTACTCTAAATGCTAGAGGACTCTGCATCTTTTTGCACAATTGTCAAAAAAATAAAATAAAAAATGTACCGGCATTACCAGATAACTAGCAACCCTTTACTGCTCAGTGACTGTTTTTTTGTCAATGTCTTTCTGTCTCCAAAGTGTTCTGTATATTGACTGTCTGTTGTCGTACTTGAGCGGCTCCAAGTACCGGAGACAAATTCTTCCTTGTGTGTTTTTGGACATACTTGGCAAATAAAGATGATTCTGATTCAACGATGATTATACTAAGGCGGTACGGTGCGCGACTGGTGAGAGCGTCAGCCTCACAGTTCTGAGGACCGGGGTTCAATCCCCGGCCCCGCCATTGGATTTGTAAATTAGTTTTTTTTTTTTTTTTTTTTTTTTTACATTTAGCTTGCCTTACAGTGGTGTCTTCAGACAAGTTGAATTTGTTCAGTGACCATGCTCATAACTAAAAAAAAACTCAGCTCTTAAATCATCTTTCTACATTGAAATGAATGGAAATACCATTAATCCGTTCCAGCCCCGCCCCTCTCTCATAACTTTTATGGACAGAATTTCTAGGCCTAGCCGAGGCATAGAGAGTCCGGTTTGGTGGCCTCAGTATTGCATCTCTGCTTTTTGCAGATGATGTGGTTCTGTTGGCTTCATCGTCCTCCAACTCTCACTAGAGCAGTTTGCAGCCGAGTGTGAAGTGGCTAGGATGAGAATCAGCACTTCCAAATCTGAGACCATGGTCCTCACTCGGAAAAGGGTGAAGGGTGGAGATCTACGTTCCTACCCTCGGCCGATCTACGTTCCTACCCTCACCTATTGTCATGAGCTGTGGGTCGTGAACGAAAGAACAAGATCTCGGATACAACCGGCCGAAAGGGGTTTCCTCCGCAGGGTGTCCGGGCTCTCCCTTAGAGAGAGGGTGAGAAGCTCGGTCATCCGGGAGGAGCTCAGAGTAGAGCCGCTGCACCTCCGCATTGAGAGGAGCCAGATGAGGTGGCTCGGGCATCTGTTTAGGATGTTTCCCTGGTGAGGTTTTCCAGGCATGTCCCACCGGGAGGAGACCCTGGGGACGCCCCAGGACACACTGGAGAGACTACGTCTTTCAGCTTGCCTGGGAACGCCTCGGCATAGCCTCGGAAGAGCTGGAGGAAGTGGATGGGGAGAGGGAAGTCTGGGCTTCCCTGCTAAAGCTGTGGCCCCCGCGACCCGACCTCATATAAGCGGAAGAAAATGGATGGATGGTAATATTCTTTACTACAGTATGCCACAGAAAATACTGATTCTGAAAGGAAAATCAAGGTTTTCGGACAAATCTGTTGGGGTGTACTCATTTACGTCGAGCTCACTAAATTCCAAGAAGCAGAACTACGGTGTTGTTGTGACCAGCAACCAGACACACAATTGGTGGGCCCTCTTGTGTTGAAAGCCATGTCGCTGTCCAACATACATCACCCCAGAGGCTGGTGATGATGTAATGTATCTAATTAACATATTGCAAGGTTGTATTTCTGTTGTGTGCTGCATCCCTCAACAAATTTGGACATTTCAGACTGACCCAACCGAGCACGCACAGAAATCTTTTTGGTGCTATTCGACCCAGTGTGTGCGTATTCAAGTACCAACAGGGGCTTTGTCATGCAACAGTCACATGGTCGGTCACACATCGGCCATGCAGAGAGCAATGTGAAGGTTAAGCACCAACTGCAATAATAACCCAAGACAGCTTACGGACTGCCGGAGTATTATTTCAAATACCAAACGTGATGAGTTGTGCAATCCAGCGAGTAAAAGGCTAAGCAAGCACTTCCTTGCTTGTGATCTTAGCTGACAAGAGTGCTGTGGGACAACAACAGTGCCAAACAAGCAGCCACACACCCAAAACGATATTTTAACTCTTCTCAAGTCACTCAACAGATACAACTATAAATGTCAGCCAATTCAGTTTCAAATGCATGTCATTTAGAGTCTGAGTTTCATTTTCTACATGACACGCAACAGCAGCCTGTTAGCCGTGGATAACTAATTTAAACCATGTGACACAACTGTCCCAGTTCACTTACCAAGCAAAATCTGACTTGGCTCACTCTTTATCATCACCCACTGTTTAAGTCAGTGTTTCCCAACTTTTACTGAGCCAAGGCACCAACGGTATTTTAGTTTCGAAAAATCTCGCGGCACACCACCAAACCAAAATATCAATTAAATGACGACTTTGCCTCAATTCACTCACAAAATGACTTACTCAGTGTGAAAGCTAAATTTATTTAATTGAAGACAAAGCTTGAAGTCACGACTTGATCTGTTGTATGAATAATAACTAATTGTTCTGCCCATCACTATAAAGTCATGGGACAAAAAAAGATATTCCACCACCATTGTTTCTTCAATTTCTTGATAACTTTTCGTGCCTGGCTGGTACAACAAAAGCTACGTTACGATGACGTTTAAGCCTGTCAAATATGACATACAGTATTATGGAATCAGCTGCATTTTTGTCGTGTTCATTGTATTCTTCAGGTAATACACCTTTAGTGGTACCAGGCATTAACATGAAGAAACAAGGGTGTTCTAATTTTTTCCAAAACTCGGTATCGCTCACACTATCTGGTTGGTAATCACTGGTTTATGCACTCTCACAAATAAAATAAAAAAACATCTGAACAATGAATGATTTTTAAATGTGCAATACTAACCTTCTGGAAGATGGCTTTGAGCTCACTTGGATCGCCACGTTTGGTTGATTGCACCTAAAAAAAAAAAAAAATCATACAAAAATACAATCATACCGAGGGTGATTGGGAATTAGGAACTGTTTACAAATCTAAAAAAAACCGGATTATGCAAATTATAGGATTTTGTGTACGTTGGTGTCGAAGGTCGAGCCCAAAGACAGACGTATACATTTTTAGCCTGCCATTAAGCTAAACTATTATGTTCCCCAACAGAGCCGGGCCGGCGAAAAGTTCCATGGTCGAACCCTCGAACCAGCCCCGGTAACCACAGGCTAACAAAGCTAACACGAAAAGGACGCGAACCTTTACAATGTCGAGGAACCAAAAATCAGTCGCTGAGAATTAATATTACGTTCGACTGGAGGAAAAAAAAGACGTTCCGCTGAAGCGTTTTTTTTTTCTTTCTTTTTTTGTCAGGAAGAAAGTATGACTGACAGCTGGTTAGCATTACGGAGCTATATCCTCCCTCCAGCTTGTTGGGAAGAAGTGTCATCAAGGCCAGCAAGCAGCCGCCGACCGGCCGGCCGCCGGGCGTCAGCTAGCCCGGTGATGCTACAAGGCAAGGCTCGTCTGGCGCACACTCGCCTCGACTGTTCCTACACACGAAAACGAGCAAAACACCAAGAAAAATGACAGAAGTAGGGGTTGAAAATGGCAAAAGGAACGATGCCGAAGTCACCTTGACCGCCATGCTGGTTTGACGTCACCTACAGTGTGCGTGAGAGAGAGAGAGTGAGAGAGAGAGAGAGAGAGAGAGAGTGAGAGAGAGAGAGAGAGAAAGAGAGAGAGAGAGAGAGAGAGAGAGAGAGAGAGAGAGAGAGAGAGAGAGAGCTCAGTGCACGCCCACACGTGCAGTCAGTCAAACAACAAAAATGCTAACTATTGTACTTATGATGTGTTATGTTGCTACCACCTTTGTTGCTAGATTTGGCAACTTTTCAGCCTATCCCAGGAATATCCCCCGAAATAGCACCTGGCAAGAAATTTAGATACAGTACGTTTTAAAATGTGTTTGTAAACCTTTAGCAACTTCTGAAAAGTGATGCCAATGCTAAAACTCACATATTTTTCACATCTAAACTAGTGATTCCCAAAGTGTGGCACATGCACCACAAGTGGTATGAGAAAGAACAGTTGTATTTAACTTTTTAAAATTAATCATTAATGTTGGTCGTGATGGTGGTACTGTAATCGGAAAGCATTTTATTTTATCTTCCTCGGTGGTACTTGGTGTAAAAAGTTTGAGAATCACTGATCTCTTCAATAAATCTATCTAAGTCAAATTTTCCTGTTCTGTTGGAATATAGTTTTTCTTAAAATTAAATTGTTACAATAATTCTTGTTTTTTAAGCTTATATTTTGCAGTCTCGAGACTTTTGAAAAGCAACTCAAATGCTTAAATGCCCGCATTTTTCCTGAACACAACTTACTTGTTTTAAAAACTCTAGCTATGTAAAATGTTCCCGTTCTTTTTTTTCTTTTCTTGAATTAAGTAATATATTCCTCATCCCTCCCTTTTCAACTTTTTGAAAAGTAACTATAACGCTAAAATGGACGGCTTTCTCCCTTGTTGCAAACAAATATAGATACAAATAAAAAAATAAATATGAATAAAACAAGTTAATGTATTATGTTTATATAACGTTTAGAAATAAAAATGTGATGATTAACTCATCGAAATGGACTCATTCAAAAACCTTTTTTTTTTAATTTGCTGAGATGGGTGGTTAATTTGAGTTATGTCGCTGTGCAAGCTATATTAATATGCTATGTAATGGTATTTCGCGACTTTGAGGAAGAAATAGACACGCCTTTAAGAAACACCCCTGAAAATGAGTCGGTTACACTGCGTCCAAGGGTGCAGTCAGTTAAACTGAGTGAAGCACTATAACAAAAATGCAAACTATTCAACTTATCACTTATTAAACTGCACCGGTGCCATTGATGTGAGGTGTTGCTCCTCTCACAAGACACCAACAGAGCACACTCAACAACAAAGAACCTATCTAATAATCGAATCTATCTATCTATTGTTTTTCTATTGTTTTCCCCACAGCTCTCTGCTTGTGGGGATAACAGTCGGCTCAATTTCAGCCATCAGGAGTCACATAAGGTCAAAACATTACAGTTTCCAGTGTGAATAGACATGGGAGTTTTTCTTGGCAAATTCAACTAGAAGTTATGTTAATTCTATCAATATGTGAGCCTGAAAATGTGGCCATGTGGTATAACTGTGGCATCTAACTTACTGACTGTATTCCATGTTGTTGAAGGCAGATTGTCTTGATTTGTAGAAACACCAGGAAGTGTACAAAGTAAGTCAATGAGTTTTATACGATTATAAACCAAAGATCCCCCTCACATTTTTGCTAGGCGTGTTCATTTTTTGTTTCAATTCTGGAATATATAAAAAGCTCATGCTGTATTTTACAACAGTTACGAGGACAAACAGTGTAGAAAATCAACGAATAATCTTTATTGCTAAATATTCCAATATTCACCTGCTACGATGGCTGGGAAGTACAAAACATTATTACCAACTCTAACACACTTTCAGTAAAGCAGTGAAAGGGAATTATCTATCTATCTATCTATCTATCTATCTATCTATCTATCTATCTATCTATCTATCTATCTATCTATCTATCTATCTATCTATCTATCTATCTATCTATCTATCTATCTATCTATCTACCTATCTATCTATCTATCTATCTATCTATCTATCTATCTATCTAATCTATCTATACTGCGGCGTTGTCGCTGATTTGCGGTTCTAGGTCACATGACTACCGTACCACGTGACGCGCCCTCCAGTAATGGCGTCCTACTGCTCTGCGGGGTTTGTAACAAGATCAGGTAGGAGACTTAAACAGGTCAAACGCTTAGGTAAACAAATCACCTGAGTTAAATGACAGTTGGAAAAACTGGCTTACGTTTACCACACGACTAGTATGTGTGCTAACGTTTGCTATCGCCGGCTAGCCACACGTGATTATACAGAAAGTGGTCACCCGTGCAGTAGAGAATAGGTCACAACTGTCATGGGAGACACATTTTAACAGCTTCCATAATGTTTCGAGAGCTTAAACTGACTTTTAGCTTTTATCAATAAAACCTC
Organism: Phycodurus eques; assembly: GCF_024500275.1. Lineage (NCBI taxonomy): Eukaryota > Metazoa > Chordata > Actinopteri > Syngnathiformes > Syngnathidae > Phycodurus > Phycodurus eques. The sequence continues at coordinate 12,884,800 of NC_084537.1, forward strand.
ACTACCACGGCGGTTTCATAGTAATAAATTTTATATGCTGCTGTTTTGCACGACAGTATTATTATTGTACCACTTATCACTTACAGGAGTTTTCCCAAGGTATTATTGAGCCAACGCAGGCATTTATTTTTAAATTTGAAATTATTCTGTTGTAAGAATGGCAACAGGTGGGTACACAGGTTAGTAGTACCTTCTGCCATCTTGTCGAAGAGCATATGATTGTTTTACCAGTCACTATATGTCGCTGTCATATATAGGTACATTATTTGCAGTGAGTAAAAAGCAATTTTGTGACAAATTAAGTGAAAGTGGGTCGTTTCCCATGGCACACCAGATGTCTCATCACACAATGTTTTGGAATTGATGACTTAGCACCTCAAAACTATAACATGTTAAAACTAAGACAGCTGATATTACTCTACATTGCAACATTTTTTTTTTGCCCACAAATAAAGAGACTTTGTTTGGTAAACACTGACTCCAGATATTGTACTTACATATTACATGTAATCGATTACTTATAATTTCTTGGATAAACAGTAGGTAAATGTATGCTCGGTACAGTTTAAGAAATCTACAGTAATTATAGTCAAAAACTACAGATTTTGTGCACATCAGCTATGATTTTCACAGCTCTCCATGGTAACTGCACTATAATTTAATGATTACAGGTATTGTAACTGTAATCTGTTTTATTACAATATCAAGACGTCATTTTCGTAGGTGCACAAAATAGCCAGTGAGAGTAATTGAGTTGCTTCGAGTATGATCCAAAGGATTTGAAATGTCACTGTTAAGCTTTTGTTTTACCTTCTTGCAGGACTGGCCAGTGTCCTTCGACGAGTGTGCAATTTCGACCTGTGTGGATCCCCCAGGGCACGACTGTGTCACCCATATCGCCGCTTCTTCTGGAAGAAGTGGTCAAAATCCCACTCACAAAATGTTGTCCGTCCCGCTACTGTTAGGCCTGCCTATGCTGTACCAAAGGTAAATATTTTATATTATTACCTGAGGAAACTAAAAGAAAATGTTTATTTTTCTATTCAAAATACAGTGGTATCTTGACTTAGGAGTAGAATTTGTTCGGTGACCACACTCGTCTCTCAAGTCGTCTTTCCATTGAACTGACTGGAAATGAGAATAATCAGTTCCAGCTCCTAAAAAACACCAACAAAAAATTTTGTAACGTATTTTTAAATAAGAAAAATAGCATTCTTCAGTATTGTACTTTATAAACCATACAGTAGTAACATAATTAAACGTAAAGAATAAATTTTTGCATCATGATTCCATGCTTTGATTCATTTGGCCTCTTTCCAGTGTGCACGCCTTCGACAACAGTGGGCATACATGGAGAGATCTTAATAAGCACATTCATTCACTGTCACACTCACAAGTGACACCCAGGGACTCAACATGCAGACGAGCTAACCTGAGCTAACAACACTGCCATTCGCTGGCGCACATCACTCACCAGGCTAGGCCCCGCCTTTTAAAGCCGCACACATTCAAAGTAACTGATTCTACAGTGTAGAACGTGAGGATGGCGACCCCAAGTGGACAAATGTGATAAGTGGACCTCACATGCATATTTTGTATTGGTATTGTGGTTTAATTATGTAAAATCAGCTTTTATCTGATTACTCAATTACAGTTATTCGGTGTATGCGCAACCAACTTTTGCGTTTGGCAAAACAGGCAAATAAAAAAAAAAAAAAAAATCAAAGCACTTCCTTTCGGCTCGCGAGAATGGCGAAATCCATAATAAAAATCGAAATCCATCCATAAAGAAAACAAAATTTTAGCAAGTTCAATTTCAAACAATGATGTCATCAACCCGTAGTCAGCTCATTAGCGTAGCATACACAGGAAGTCCACTAACCTGTCTTCTGGGTTTGGTCACATGACATTCCACAGATAGCGGATTGATGGGATTATTGGTAGAATAATCAATTCCAAAAATATTCAATTGTTGCAGCCTTTTTTTACTCTTATCGGTCATCTATATTTAATTATTTTCTGGACAACAATGTGAGCCACTGTTTTCTCTCCTTTCTGGCTATAAGCACATTGAACGCCCGGATTACGTCAGTACTGGACTGATCCCCGAATGGCCTGACTATATCGAAATAAAGAATGCAGAGCAAATCGAAGGCCTCGCCAGAGCATGCCAGGTAGCTCGACATGTCCTGCTACTAGCGGGGCAAAGTCTGAAAGTAAGCATAGACTCGTGCGCACACAGTTCTTTTTTGTGGATTTGTCATTCAAAAGAAAAATTGTGATGTGTGTTTATTTCAGGTTGGTATGACTACAGATGAAATAGACTTTATTGTACATCAGGAGAGTATCCAGCATAACGCCTACCCCTCCCCTCTCAGATACGGAGGTTTCCCAAAATCGGTTTGTACTTCAGTGAACAACGTGGTGTGTCATGGCATACCTGACAGGTAAATGACTGTTCATCAGCAACATAAATTCTTGACATGTTTGTAGAGTAATCCTGAAAGTCAACATTTGTAACAACTCTGTTTGATTATTATTATATATAAAAAAAGGCATAACTTTAGAGCCGTACTTTCTAACCAGTGTGCCATTGCAAGAAATTATCCAATTTCACTTAAATTATCTGAAAAAAATTTATGAAATTGGATAATTTCTTCAGCACTCCTGATGATCTCTAACAGCCCACTAGTGTACCACAGCACCCTGGTTAGGAATCCTTGCAGTACTGAATATTAGAGAATTTCAGCAGTGTGTATGAGAGCCCTCAGTATTGTGTGAGAGTGTTTAGTATGTGCGAGAGCGTTTTAGTCGTTATATGAGCGGGGAAAAAGTAGTAGTGTGTGTGTGAAAGTGTAACAGTAGTGTATGTGAGTGAAAAGAAAATCTATATTGTATGCAGGAGTCTAGAATGTGAGTGCAAAAAAAAATCTGTTGTGTGTGTGAGATCATTTCTATAGTGTATGAGCGATTCAGTAGTATTTGTGTGAGAGTATTTTAGTCGTCCATGTATGTGTGGGGGGGGGGAGTTGTTGTGGGTTCATATGAGAGGATTTCAGTAGTGTGAGGGGTAATTCTGAATTAGTTCCTGACAGACGACATCCAGGTTTCATTATGTTTTTGCCAATGAGAGGAACTTTCTGTACACAGCATTCATCCTTTATTAATATGCCTGCAGTCGGCCACTTCAAGAGGGCGACATTATCAACATTGACGTGACTGTAAGTTGTTGAAGTGACAAGCACAAACTTGGAAACAAGGACACCGCTGTGATTAGGCCTGTCACGATAATTACTTCATCGACTTATCGTTCGATAAATAAACTGGACAACGATACTTTTTCCAGACTCGATAAATGGTCATTGCTGTGGTTAGCCGGCGTGCGTATCGCAAAGTGAGACGACAGAGTTGGACGGCTGTGTCATGAGCCCAATGCCGGCAGACCGGTACACTTTTGTGTACCGGTGTTGACTCCGTTCAGTACTCCACAGCCTTGATCCATGTGCAGCGCGTAAATTCACAGAGACACTTAAGGGAAAGTTAATTGATCTGTTCTGATCGTGTGTGTTCATGATATGCACTATATTTAATTGGAACAGCCGTGAGAAATGCGCACTTGGTTGTGAATGTCACGTCATTTATCAAGATGGGTGTCCGTCGTCTATTCAGCACAGTTTTTGGGATTGTTTTCATACGTTTATTTAAAAAGAACGCTTGATGAAAACAACTTATAAGTAATGAAAAACAAGATCTCCCTCTCATACGAGCTCCGTCAGGAGCCGCCATATTTCCACTCGGATTTGGCCTGTTTATTCCGATTGAGATGTTTATATGGAGCATTTTCATTCAGTTTGCGCTTTGAAACTGATTATAATTGGAATACAAGGCTCCATCTAAACCAAGCTAGTCTTGCAAACTTTATTCTTTATTTCAGCCACAGGGGATCCATATCACAGAGTAAAGAAAAACTATTTCATAGCGAAACAAGAAAGGATAATAATAATAACAATAATTATTTAAAAGCAAAAACTACAACAATAAATAAAAAATAATAATAATAAGGGCAGGCCTTCATGATTTTAAAGGCATTAAAAAAACACAATAAACGATATTATTATCGTTTATTGTGATTTGAGTTTTTAGGAAAATTGTTTTAGAAAAATTATCGTGACAGGGCTAGCTGTGATCAGTTGGAGCCACACTCATTCTCCCCGTACCCACCAGGTGTATTTGGACGGTTACCACGGTGACACGTCGGAAACCTTCTTTGTCGGTGAGGTGGATGAGCTCGGGCGGCGACTGGTGGAAACGGCAAGGCATTGCAGGGATGACGCCATCGCCGCCTGTAAGCCGGGTGCGCAGCTTTGCGTTATCGGGAACACTATTAGGTATGCACACATATAATATACAGCATTCCTCAGCATTTCATGAGGGATTGGAACTGAGCCCCACTGTGAATAGCGAGAAACTGTGAATCATTCGTATATATTGAATTTGTATTTGTTACTGTTACTGTTATTGGTACACTACATGCCAGTAAAACTACAGTAGTCTCTTCCTGTGCATTGCTTTAAACAAAAAACAAAAAAAAATATCTTCCAACTGCAATGTTTAAATCACAGATTTCTTCATAGTTCATGATAAAACTTCACGATTGATCATAAATATAAGCATGTATATCAAATAGGTTGAATTTTTTTTCTATCTAGCAGGTGCAGCAACACTTTTGCTGGGATTCTTCCTCATCATGTCGCTCATTTGCGCGATTATTGTATTTGTTGGTAGGCAGAATTCATAAGTCAGGCTCTATTATTTTTTTTTTTCCTGTTTACTTGAGCGACTGTGTAGCTGAAGATCACTCAAACTTTGGCACGCGACACCAAAGTAACAAATTGACCAAACGACGGTTCGTGACCAGACGGTTCGTTACCAGAAAACTCATTGTCTGTTAAATTAAAAAAAAATTCTTTACATTCTGTTGACTTATATAATTACTGTATGTTTTCATAAAGTACAATAATATTGAGTGCTATTTCTCCTCATTAAAAATTTTTGTGGAGCCTTGTACGCCTTAATGGATTTTCCATTCATTTCAATGAGGGAAAAATGATTTTAGATATGAGTGTAACTGTTATGAGCGTCGTCCCAGACCGAATTAAGGTCATATCATAAGGCACTATTGTACAGTACTTCCTTGACACCAAGGTACTACTTTCCTATTTAGATAGGGCTTTGGTAGCATCTTGTATCACCTAATATTGTTCCAGAAAAAGCAAAAAAAAAAAAAACCCACCCCAAAAAACTCAATATGTTCCATACAAATAAGGTGAATTTGTGAGTAGTGAACTGCAAAGATGCAGGGGATTAATGTATAACTATACACATACAGTACTGTAAATACTTTATTTATTTATTTTTATTGAACTAAAATATTTGGGCTGTACCGCAGTGAAATAGCTCATGCTAATGGATTCCAAGTGTGTCCCTATTTCATCGGACATGGAATCGGCTCCTACTTTCATGGCCATCCTGAGATCTGGCACCACGGTGAGTTGTCTTTTGGAGACACTTTGTTGTGTGCTTCATGTTCGCGTTTCTTACATACAAAGTGCTCCCTGTCTTTCTCTCCAGCAAATGACAATGACATGACCATGGATGAAGGCATGACTTTCACAGTAGGTGAGTCACACATCAGTTTCATGTGCTGGTCTGGAGGGCCTGACAGTATCTCTTCCCTTGGCAGAACCCATACTAATGGAAGGGTCTGCAGAGTTTAAAATCCTGAAAGACAAGTGGACAGCGGTGTCTGTAGACAATAAAAGGTGGCTGCTTGTTTTGGCTTTCTATCTTTTGCCATTAAAATCTCACCTTTTTTCTTCTTCTTCCCACTCATGCAGATCGGCTCAGTTTGAACACACTGTAGTTATCACATCTGACGGAGTGGAAATTCTCACCAAATTGCCAGAAGAGGACAATCATTGACCTGTCGAGATCGAAGTGTGAACCTCACCTGTTCGACACCGTTTACTTGGACAAAAAGAAACTTACTTGAACTGTGAGGCATCAGGACCCCCACCCCCCGAGACCCTCAGCAGCGTGACCTCATACACTTTGAGGCCAGTTTGTAATACCAATCGCTTACCACGATGTGAACATAATTTTTTTTTTTTTTTAAATAAAATCTTTAACTTTATTTATTTGATTCTTAGTTTGTCTGTAACATGCATCATACTTTGAATCTTATTCCATTTGTTACATCTGCCTAATGTGGCTGCTTCAATGAGTTACAGGTTAAAAATACATTTTGGTTTATTGACCGATTGCATGATTTCTTTTGCAACTTGAATTATTTGTTCTGTGCTTTCATTTCACAGTAGGAAAAAAGGAAACATTTTGATGTTCTAAAACTTTTGACTAGTAGTGTACATTAGCTGAGTTGCGCTTCTCTAACTTCTGGCCATGCCTTTGTAGGTTAACAAATGCATCGTTTTCCACTTTACATTTTTATTTACACCACTGATTCATAAGTAAGTTACACTTAATTAACTCTAAGGGGAGCACTCTAGCAAAAAAACAAAACAAAAACAACAACTATTGTTCCTTGTTATTACTACTTACTTTTTTTTTATACACAATGAAATACTTCTACTCTGTATGTACAATATGTTGATGAAGTAATGCTGGAATAAATTTGAGTATCGGTTCCCCTTTGCAGCTCTGACAGAATCTTCTCATTTGGGATGTCTTTGCTCCAAGATTGAGTGACTGGAAATCATCGGTTCATCCCAAAGAACTTTTCAGACGTCACTGATGTTGAGATAATGAACAGCTCCCTCACAATCTCAGCTCTTGTGCAATTTAATGAAAAAAAAGATGTTTGAGGTTAGGCAAGTTGGAAGCATAAGGTTGTCCAACAGATGGCAGCATACACTTAACTCGCTCCTTTTATCACTTGCATATGTCAACAAGTCTTACCGACGAACAACTGTCCACCCCCACGGTGTGATATGGGCCTCCTTAACAAAGGCGTCTTCACATCATTTGAAGCCACATTTTGCTTAGAGGTTTCAATTCCACCCATGTCAGTGGCATTTGGCTGCTCTATCGAGGAAAGTTGAGTTCAGCAAAATGTGATTATACGCACTAGTTCAGTATTAAGTTTGGCAAGATCACACAAGGCTTTTTTTTGGTCATATGTTCTCAAAACCAAGAATACATATGCATCAAACACTTCATTAGGTACACTTGGACAAAATACAATTCAATAGAAGAACTATCTGAAAAATGTTTCTCAAAAAGAGCATCATGTTCAAGTTTGATATTTAACATGTATATTAACGTAGTTGTACTTTGTCATCCTGTAGAAGTGTTTATTATATTATTCATGTGTTTAATTCATTGACTCTGACAAAGCCTATGGTACTGTGGACATTTTTGTTTTATCCACATTCTTTTGTGAATTATTAACTTATTAGTTTGTTATCATTTGTCATAAATTTGATTTAAGGTGGTGTAAGGCACTTCAGTGAGGAAAAAACAGCCCTGAGGTTGTATGTTTTGTAACTTCCTGTTGATGTACTTAAGGGGTGTGTGTGTGTGTGTGTGTGTGTGTGTGTGTGTGTGTGTGTGTGTGTGTGTGAGTGTGTGTGCTTGCCTTTGCCAGTGCTGTGGGTTGGGCAGGTAGGATTTGACAAATAAAGGTGAGTCTGTTGCTCATGTCCAGCCAGGAAGTGATTCACATACTATAATTTTATTTGCCACGTGTCTTAAGATAAAAGATAAAAGTGCACATTTGTACACATTGTGTTCAACCCGGAGGAATAAAATTGTACATAATTCTTTTTGACGGTGTAATGTTTTAATCGGAAGATGAAAGCCATGCCAACAGTTACTATTGGTACACTGGTACTCGAAACAGTTGTTAGTAAGAGTGAAATTACAACAGTGCAGGTAAAAGAAAGAAGAAGAAAATGGGTAAGCGTTGAGGATTTAGGGAGTAGCTGGGAGTGGCAGGGTGAGGTGTCAGACTCTGGTCATGAATTCATCCGTCATTCCTTTCCGGCATGTTGGGACTCATTCCTGGCCTCCCATCCCGCCGCACTTCTTCTCTGGAAAAGAATTCTCATTAGCTTAGATGTCCCAAGTTGGACAAAAGAGCTAGAAAAGAGATTCTTCCACACCAAACTCATCCAAGCAGGCACACAAAATTGGGTTGAGACTCAAAAGGGCCTTCCTCAAACTTTTCACACAGCGTAGCAAGCACAGAATTGGCGGAATATGCAACAATGTGGCCATTTTTTTTTTCATTTCCATGTTTTCGTGCATGTTATGATTCTGTCACAATGTTTACTCGCAGATTTTCAGATCCCAGATGTTTGTATGTGGGAGTGAAGCTGTGATTTATCGCACTTACCTGAGATTCTGCTGAGGAGCACCACAGGAATTCCAGGATTCCACGTTAACCTCGGAATATGGTGAGTTTACCTTTAAGACTTGCGTGTGCAGATCTGTCTTATTACACATGCATAAATTACATGTGCTGAATGTGATTCATGCAGTCACCCTTACAGAACAGACTTAGCCGAAGCACCCGCGGGATAATAAAGCAAGTCATCATTTTAAAGTGAACATTTACTTCACTGGGGCATGTAGCTACTGGTTGACTGAAGGAACATCTATGACTGGACAAGAAGAATTGAATAAAAACAGAATAAAATTTATCTCATTGTGATTCCCAACCAGGGTGCTGTGGTACTAGTATGCCATGAGAGATCATCATGGGTGCAGTGGAAAATGTTTACAAATTCTGATCATTTGTCTAAAAATTACTATTTATTAATTACAAATATATATATCTGATCAGCAATTGATTTTTGTTGTTGTTGCCAGCGACGTATAGTGACAGGCAGAAAAATTAAATGGCTGAAGGTACGATTAACCTGTTACCACCCGTTGCCATTCATACAACAGAATAATAGCTTTGTGTTCAATTAAACAGGTTTTGACACTAAGTCACTTTTTAACTGAGACAAAATCATCATTATTTCGGTAAATATACTTTTTGTGAAATTTTTGTTTCATGGTGTGTCGTGAAATTTTTGTAATGTAAAATACCTGTATAGAGATGTACAAATCCTACTTTTTTCGAGTAACACAAGGAACTTAAGTAATGCGGTTTCTCAGTCAGAACACTAGTGGTCACTTTGTAAAAGGAGTACATACAGTAAATAAGACGAAGAAGAATGTAAACTCTGGTGGATATACACATAGGATGCTAACTGCAAAATGCTAACTGCAAAATAAAGTGAGCAAAAAGAAATACAAGAGTGATCCTTGAAAAAATATGTAAAAATAAAATAAAACTGTGCCATAACAACTGAAATGAAACATTATCACACCGTCAGTTACTTCTGCTTACTCGACGTGCCGCACTTCAGTGGCTTCACAACGGAGGTACGCGGCTGAGCGGAGTTCTTCAAGCATTGTGCAGAGCGTAACTTGTCGTCGGAGGTATCGGTGTGTAATATCGGAGTATTTTTTGGAGTTCGAGCACGTGTTCAAACAAATGGTATTGGCACACGTATCCTTAGTAAAATATGAGCCTTGGCACAATGAAGGTTGGGAAACTCAGTAACAGCACTAGATTGCAAAGGCACAGACAAAAACACTCATTTTAGATACATTTTCTGTAAAGCAACAAAAGAAGGCTTCTAACACTGTGAGCAAATGGTGGGAAAACACCAAATAACATACAGTAAGTCCTCTTTGCAGCTGAACACATTTCAGAGTACAGAAAATGGCAGATTGAGCATCCAGCTGTGCCATCCCTTGAGCCTTTCTGCTAGCATTTCTAAAAATAAACGGGCTTCACCGTGGATTGAGCGGGTGGTGGGATTTGCCAGGAACGAACAGGCAAAAGAATTGAGTGCACAGTGCGTGTCACAAGTTAAAGTTAATTTCCAGGAACGCTGCGTGTGTGCATCAGAGGTTGATTTTGTAAACTGAAGTCACCGGACTGGTGTAAGGAGGTCTCCCTCTTGATTGACACTTACAGCGTAGAAAACCTTGTTTTTTGAACTCTTGACTCTTTTATTACCTGGAATGTTTTTCTCTATTTTTCCTCAGTGGAGCAATGATGTGTTGATTCCCGAGTGTGTTTATTTGCCTCTACATCTACTTTTAATTCCGTAAAACGAAGTGTGCCTGTATAATATATGGATATTTTGTACATAATGGTAATGGATAACTACTGACACAATACCATAAACACAAAGCAACTCAAAAGCAAGATTTAGTTGACCTTTCTCATTGTGTTTGTACCTGGGCAAAACCGGTTCATTCAGCTGAAGGAAAACTGAAAACACCTTTTAACTGTTTGAGCATGGACGTGAGCAGACAGTTTAAAAAAAAAACGTTTTCAAAAGGGACAAGTGTATTACTTATTTATTTGTAGAAATGTTACTGTTTTGTGCAAATCACCATGTTTTCACTGGTATTGTTGAGTTATGCAGTACAGCACACACCAAACTATGCGAGTGATATGGATACATGATATGGACATTCTGTAAGTTTTAGGAAACACCTCCTAATCAATCAATTACTGTAATCAATCAGAAATGGACGACAACCCTGTATGTATTGCACATAAAAATCCAATAAAAACATGTCCCTGAATAGATGAAAACAAATATAGTAGTTCTTAGAGATTAAATGCAAAAGTTAAATACAACAGTTTTACGAAGCCAGAGATTATTTTCCATACCACTAGAGGGGGTTAGGGCAAGGATGTTGGGTTTACATTAACTCCATAAATGATCTCACAACTTCATAGTGTGTGTTGGTGTGTCGTCATGAGTGTGTGTGTGAATTCCAATGAGTTCTACCTCATAAAGGCTATAGTAGTTCTCAATGGCTGCAGGGCAGTCTTGTCTGCTTTGTGCTTGCGTCAGCTTTAAGTTATGGACAATTCAGATGCACCAGCGTGTACTCCAGTGTGTGCGTGAATGCGAGTGCATGTGTGTTCCTTCTATAGCGTCTATTTCGAGACCTCTGAGTTTACACCATAAAATTAGTTGCAACTGGAAGATACTAACAAAAACTGACCCGAGGGTATTCTTACAGTACTACTGGACAAAAGGAGACACAGATTAGTAGTTTTTATTTAACTGTAATCAATACAGACAATACATATAGTGCTTGTCGGCCCCTATATTTTAATCATCAGTATTTGTTTAAAATTAAATCAATGCTCTGAATAAGAAATTCCACAGCAGGCGATGCAAATGAGATACTCATCCCACACTTGATTGCGGACTTATTACTCTGCTGTCTTTCAAAATGAAATGATTTTATTTTCCCAGTGTAAAACTCGAAAAACGTTGCCCTTGTCTAAAATATATATATATATATTTTTGCATTGACTGCTTATCTCTAAATTACCACTATGAATATTTGCATTTACTATTTCTACTGATGAGTACAAAACTATTACAAACTACAACCACAATTATAAACATACAGTAGTATTAACATATTGTTGAATCTATTGGACAGCCTCAATCAAAACTGATCATTTTTGTATTGTATCTCATCAGATTATAGTGCAGACGTTACTAATGTTGTGGCCAGTTCATCTTCAAATTGGTTGATAATGAACCATTAGGAAAAAAAAAAATACACTCAGTATTTGAGCAGCCGTAAATCACTTCTCAAGTTATTTAGTATTCTATATTATTTATAGTATGTTATACTGTGTTTATTTCCAGTGTTACATAACCGGCTGTGTTCAGTGAACGTGCACCACTGTGTCGTAGTCGTTCGAGATCAAGTTTATCAGTAACCCAAGGCTACGTATTTGTACAGTACCATAAAGACACGTACACTTTACAGCTCTGCATTCATCATGCCACGCCCTCTGCTCTGCTCATCGTTTTTTAGTTCCTTCCGCTGTGCACATGAACCTGCACACATGAAGCTGCACACATTTAAGGACAAACACAAAGCCGGGCTTCAGACAGGGCTATGTAATTTTTTTTCTTTGTGTTTCTTCTATGTGCTTTGTAAGTGACAGCAGTTACTGTGCAGTTACTGTTGGTTGGTCCAGAAGTAGTTGTGAAGTGACAGAGACAAAATATGGGATTTACCATTTAGGAATGACTGTTATGGCCATTTGATTAAGAGTACCTCCATTTTCAAGTGCTTAAAAGTATTTGGACAAAGTGACATACTTACTTACTTGGATGAAAATCATTCTGCAAAGTATTTTTTTGTGTGCTTTTCACAGTACGTTTCAAGAGCAAAATGACATCCCATCATGTGAAATGCTGAAAATATATGAATGTATGTCATGGCCAGTGCACCACCACCCTTTGAGTGTTTCAGAAATATTTTTTTCTATTCTTTTTTGTATAAATTCTAACTGTATCTGGTGATTCAAGCAACAATGCTAATAGAGACTTTTGCAGTGTGTGTACTGTATGGAGACTTAGGGGACTCCAGAAATCACCTCTCGCTACGTACAGTATGTACCTTAGGTTTAAGGTCACGCACGGTTCAGTTAACATTTTGTACTGTATGTCAAGGAAACGAAATGCAAAACATGAAACTGTTTATCTTTTATGTTCACAGGAAATTGTGCGCAGCACTGTGTTTGTTTACAGAGTAGACATTTGGCTAGAGCGCAAAGTAGTTACACTTGGTCACTACCTAATATGTTCTGTGTGGAAGATTTGTATATCTCCTTACCATACTGAATGTTTCGTACCGAGAAATCTGAATACAAATGCACTACCAGTCAAAAGTTTTAGAACACCACTAGGCACACATACAACACAACAGTTATTGTGTTTTTCACCTTGTCCCAACGTACAGTAATTAAACTTTATAAAACCAGTTTATTTCTTTTTTAAAGTTTTATATTGTTTTATACAATATCATGTTATTTTCTTTTTAAATAAACATATTTTACCTTTTTGCGGTTGGGGCTGGAATGTATTCATGGCATTTCAATTAATTTCAATAGACATTTGTTTTGATCTATGAATTGAATTACAAACTCGGTCCCGCACCGAATTAAACTGGTAAGTCAAGGTACCACTGTATTTTTTTGTATATTTATTTCCTTTGAGGGCAGAGGAAGAGTTTAAAAAAAAGAACAACAAAAGGTGGGTATAGATGTACAAGAGAGGAAGGTAAGAGGTTTACTGGCAAACGTGTGGGTGAGCACTTTGAAGGTCAGAGGGAGTTACTTCACCCTAGCCCACTTTGCACACTGTTCTTTCACCGTGATAAGGCAGATTACTGTTTATGACCTCTGGTATGCTTCCCATAGCTGTCGCCTTAACTGGAACTAAAACAGCACAACACTGACCAACAAATCCTTATTTTCTAATGTTTTCCCCATCTTTAAAGCAGGACCAGGCCACGAAAAAGGGCTTTGAAAGTACTGTAGCTTGAAACTTCAATTGGGCTTCAACATTAAAACAATCTAATATACGACATAGCTTTCCAAGACGATTCTCAAGGCTGATCCTCACAGTTCCAAAGCATGGATGTAATAATTAGATGTATGGGAACAGCATTCTTCCCTGCTTGCCCTTTCTCTGCTTCAGCGCTCCCGTCTTCCACCATTATTTTTGCCTTTTGTACAGTATGTGGGCGGCTTCTTTCTCCCTCTCCCTTGCTGTCTGCACTCTTTCTCTCCGTGCACACAAAGCCCGCGTTGTCTGCTGACACGTTGTGTTGGGAGGAACAAGCGATGGGTCTCATGAAATGCCTGCGACACCGTCATATCGTGAGGGAGCCGCCTTCGAGTGTGCACAGTCTGTGCCCAGTCTTCATCTCTCGCTCAGATCTAATGAATCACTACACACATTAGGACATGGCATATGTTTGGCAACATACAGCGGTGCCTTGAGATATGAGGTTTTCAAGATATGAGCCATCTTTCAGACGATATTTAGCTATGATTTGAGAGCAAATATTTGAGATTCGACCGCTCTATGGTGGCAGTAAACTCAACTCACTTTACAACAAGTGGTAGTTTGGCAGCTAGTGCACAATTCTTCAAAAAAGAGGCTTCAAGCTGTTTAGTGCCACGCCGGGTTGAAGTTTACGGTCAAGCTAAACATGAAAAAAAAATGTACACGTCTTCGGGCAAGAGGCGGGGCACACCCTGAGCTGGTCGCCAGCCAATTGCAGGGCACAAATAACAAACGACCAGTCGCACTCACTTTCACACCTATGGGCAATTTAGAGTCTTCAATTAACATACCATGCATGTTTTTGGGATGTGGGCGGAAACCGGAGTACCCAGAGAAAACCCACGCAGGCACAGAGAGAACACGCAAACTCCGCACAAGCGAGGCCGGATCTTAATCCAGCTCCTCAGAACTGTGAGGTGGACGTGCTAACCAGTCATCCACTGTGCCGCTTTAATGAATAGCATTGGTGTTGTAATTGCTGTATTATAATCCAAAGGACACAATCTGTGGAGCAACGCATGTAGACAGACAATAGAACAATATTCACAGCCATATATTCTTTGTTCTTCTGCGAAAAAGAACTACCGGAATTTCTTGTGTATAATGCGCACCCCCAAGACCGAGCCCAAAAATCAGGAAAACTCTTCTGTCTATGTATAATGCGCACCATTGATTTCCAGCTGTTCACGTGCTAAAAATATGAATGTTTATCTGCATTTCTTCAGATTTATCATCTAAAGATTCTACCTTGTGTGCATACATGGATGTGAATCTGATTGTTTTTAATAATATTGTGACTGCTGTGGTCTAATTCTGATTGTTTTATTTACTTTTATAGTGACGGTGAGTCATTAAAAAAGATAGCAGCACAGTGGCTTTAACGAAGGAGAGCTTTACTTCAACAAGTCATAAACACCAGCCACATGCGTGTTCAAGTGAGCGACAACAAGGCAGGTCATCGGTCGGGATGCGATAGCCCACAACGTCTGAGAACTGGCCCTTATTATTCAAGTTTTGAAGCCTGATTTTATATACGTAACGATTTTTTTTTATGCATTCAAATTTGGCAGGCTTGTTAATATTAATCTTCTCAGTGGTGTGTCGAATTTACAATGACATTTTTTTGGGCGGCCTGTTTAGTACCACTTTCAATGCAGGAGTTGAATCAGTACTTCTACTTTTACCAGACTAATATTACTTTTTGTTCTCAGAATCGGAAGAATCAAAATCCTCTTTACTTGCCAAGTACGTGTGTTCCGTTTGTGAATGTAAGAGAAGGAGGGTAATGTTTATTGAACTATTGTTATTATTTGTTGCTGTCTGTGTACATTTTACTTCAGTTAAATCAGTACTTTTACCTTGGCCAGTCTTTTAAAAAAAATTTTTTTTATTGAACTTCTACTGAAGTACGGAATGAAAAAAAAAAAAAAAAGCTGTGTGGGTTTGGTGGCGTGCGTGCTTGCGTGAGTCAGTGTAGCGGAGGGAGGGGCAGCCCCAAGTGAAAAGTGGCCACCGCGCAGCCCCTCCTCACATTCCCTCAGTGTCACTGGGCTCCGACTGCAGCGAGGACTCACCTATTTTATTTGTATTTTTATTTTTTTCCACCCCCCCCCCCGTAACTTTTCCAGAGATTTGGGATCCGGCACGGAGAGGAAAATGTCAGGTGGACTGCGACTGCTGCTGCTCGCCTTGCTGCTGGGTTGCGGCCGACCGTCTTCAGCCTTCAACCTGGACACCGACAACGTCTTGCGCAAGGACGGAGATCCAAAAAGCCTGTTCGGCTTCTCCATCGCCATGCACCGGCAGCTTCAACCGAAGGATAAAAGGATGTGAGAGAAACTTTTAAACTACGTTTTTTTTCCTCCTCAAATGTACATGTTACGTCATCATTAATTTGGGGACCAGGTAAAGGTGTCAGCTCCTTTTCCACAACAATGTGTCTGCCCTTCACTTTTCGGTTAATGTTTAACAAGTCTCGACTTTATATGTGAAAGTTTAATGATTAGTGAGCATTTGGGCTCGTTCAGGATCGCGTGCGCGATCACGTGGCGCCACAGGTGAGAGCGAGCACTTGACTTTAGACAAGCAGGGTTTTAACTAGAGGTGGTAAAAGTACTCAAACTGCACTGAAGTAGAGGTACAGATAGTAGTGCCACAAAAGTAAGTCAAATGGATTATATCTAGTAGTACTGATTCAACACCTGCACTTGCATAAAAATGAAATGGATGAAAGGTGCAAGCATGTTTTGACAAAGTAACAAGTAGAAAGTACAGTACTGTTTTCATTTAGGGAGTAATAGGTAAAAGTCGTCAGAAAAAGTACAGAAAGGCTGACTCCAAAAGAAAAAGAAGCTTACTCAAGTACATGAATGAGGTATTGAAGTAGGGAGTAGAATGTACAATTATCTGTTTTAAAATGTAGTCAGTAAAAGTAAAGTAAAAGTTGTCAGAAAAATGAATTCTACAGCAAAGTACAGCTACCTGAAAAATCTACTTAAGGGCAGTAGAGTAATAATAAAAAGTCACCAGAAAAATAAATACTCAAGTAAACTACGGCTACGTGAAAAAGTGAAGTAAAAGTAAAAAGTTTCAAAAATGCATACTCAAGTACACGTACCTGAAAAATGTACTTAAGTGCAGTAAATTAAAACATCAGAAAAAAATTTCTAAATTACAGATATCTGAACAATCTACTTAAGTACAGTCACAAGGTTAGTTTTTTTTTTCCCCTTTGTTGCTTCCCACCACTGTTTTTCATACACTTTTTAAGAGTAATACAAAGTGATGACAGTGATTCATATATGTATGTGCTTTGAACATATACAAAAGACACCAAATATATTTATGTATCTCAACAAACGTGAATTAAAAAGCTAAGGAGTGCGTGCATATTTGACAAACCAGAAAATAGCTGTCAACAATTTACTCTGGAAAATAAAAATAGATCCTATTATAAAAAGATTTGACATTGGCAGTGGTAGAATGTCACCCAAGTAAGTGGCTGTGTAAAGTTACTTTTTAGCTTTTTCTTTTTCTGCCACATTGTGCTACTCCTATCTTGCAAAGCAATGTTGTACTTTGGATCCCCCCCAAAATTAAATCCATGTGTTCGCAGTGACCTTAAATAACAACATGTAAACATTAAAACATTTTTAAATTTTAAGTCAACAACAAATGTTGTCTTATACAGTACATATGCAAATAATACTAACCAAAGGGTTGCTATTTGTGATCCTAGTTAATCAGACCCATAGTTAGAATCTGTGAATCAAAAGAACCAGAATGTTAACTAAGGTTGAAGCACTAAATCAATTGATCCATTAGTCAATCAACATAATTAATTAGTATTCCTTTGATACGCAAGGAAAATATCAAATACTGTAAATTCAGTTTCTGCACTGATTGCAGGGTAATGAATACGACGTGTTTCCCAACTTTATTCAGCCAAGACACATATTTTACTTTAGAAAAAAATCTCATGGCACACCACCAAACAAAAAAATGAAACAAAATGTGGATTTACAGGTTGAGTATAAAACCTTCTGCCATCTGGTGGCAGCACATTTGCTTGCCATGGCTGTCACTATATGTCGCCAGCATAGCTAGATGAACAAAGATACATTATTTGTATTTCACGGCACACGACTGTACAACGTAACACTTGTTGATCTAAAAAAAACTTTGTTCCTGTCAGTTCAAGTCTCCTGTCAATGGCGCAATATCCAGAGTCCCTCTATTGGTTGGATACAGATGCAGTTGTCTCGCTGAGTATAGGTTGAGACACACATGCATGTGGCGCATCAGATTCCAAACTCGGGATATGCGTGTGCATGCTCGAGCAAGCTGCCTTTTGTTTGGCAAGATATGCACAGAGCACTGACAGAGCTGGAATGAGATCTGGTGAATCGCGAATATGTGAATTTATTGATTTACAACGGCATATGGTGAAATGTGTGTGTGTGGCTCCATCTGTGCCCCACACTCCTAACACTTTAGTCACAATAAAGTATTTAGTCATATCTTAGTCAGTTCTTCACAGCCTACAGCGGTGTTGTGCAAGTACCTGCAGGTGGGGGCACAAGGAGCTGAATGGGTTGTGTACCTGTACATGCGTCTGTGTGTGTTTGCATGAGTAAGTGTGTGTCATCACAGGCAGACTGAACCTCCTGCATGGTGAAAGTGAGGGTTTAAAAGCTTGACTAAAGTTTGACCGATGCATGTTATGAAGTTTGCACATGTTATATGAAAGTGTGTTGGGAGTGTATGACGCTTGTACAAGACAGAGTGTGCACTGTGGCCACTTTATTAGGTACACTTATGCAATCTAATGAGCAACAATTCAAGATCACTCACTCCCAGAGAGGTTTTGATTGGATAATGTTAAATGTTGTGGTTCGTTTGCTGCAAAAATTGTACTCAAGTAAAAGTAATGTTACTTTAGATTTATATGACTAGAGTAAAAGTGAAAAGGTAGGCCTCAGAATAATTACTCGAGTAAATAGTGAAAAGTCCTGAGTAACTGGAGGTAACTGTTAATAATTTAAAAAAAAAAAAATTTATCACTTCAAGTACGTCAAATATACAAAAATATAAAATAGGAATGTGCAACTTCAGCTATTGCCCAACAATATCACTATAACTAAAACAATCGATTCAATCTTTATAAAATAACACATACATGAAGGCAAATTCAACCGCAAGTAATGGTCTCAAATCAACTGTGAATCCGCACAATAGGCTCACCAGAAAGTGATTACATAGAAAATTTAAGTTAGCCATGTGTTTTTTCAAGTCAGATGACAGTGCATGACATTGCTTTTCTTTTTCGTAGTCTGGTAAAACAGATTGAATGTGAGGCCATGACTGTCGTGTCCCCGCTGACTGCGAGTCGCACACTGTTGTTTCCCTACATTGTTTCTTCAATGTTTGTCTACAGAAATTAGTCACTTTGAAAACTGTGCTTCAGTGCGGGGTCGCAAAAACGCGGTCGTGCAACTGCCTGGCTCCGTTTGATTGGTCAATCAAACGGACTGTCAAATGACGGTAGTGTTTACATTGGCTTGGTGAAACAGAGTTATTTGACAGCGCCCAAGAAACAAGTCTCTCTGATGAATTAAAACAAATAGATGGCGCAAGCAATAATAGATAATAAAAGTAGGAAAGAAAAGCCCACTAGAACATCTGAACTTTGTTAGGGTTAATCAAAGGCAGGTGAATAGTAAATAGTGGCAGGTGTGTGCGGACTCCCATTTATCATGAGCTTGTGGTTAATTCTGAACACAGCCACATCCCCAGTTATGAGGGTGTGTGCACCTGTGCAACCACATTATCTCAATGTTGTTTTTTACGTGTTTTTTTCTTTCTTTCTTCCAATTGAGTTGTCAAGTTTATTGGTCACATTAATGGTGGGAAAGGTTTTGAAATGGTGATCTTGGTCTGATTTTTATTTATTCTTTCACAAAAAAGCTGACATTTGAAAGGGGGTGTGTCGTGTGTAATTTGCGGCTATGGAACCAGAATTCCAAAATTTGTGGGAGTGATAAACTTATTCTATTCTATTCTATTCAAAATGTTTCAATATGGTGCAGTGCTGCACCAGTGCAAGCTACAACAGCAATACTCAACATATTGTTAAAAAAAACCTGTCTGAAAGTGTCAAACAAAACTCAGCATTATTTTATCATTTATTATCCGTATTCCGTATACAACTTGTACAGAATCCCATTAGATTTTTGAAGTATAGTATAGTAACTTGAGGTTATGAGGCTTGTGTATTTTCTACATAACAAGCAGGAGTGTCAGGTTTTTGGTTCCCTGGATTTTCACCTGCCTCAGGTTTTGTAAGATTATCCAACATCAAAGACCTTTTTTAAAAAAACAGCTGAAGCTGAGCAGAATTCTGACATAAATCTTTCATTCATCCTGGCAGCAAATAGAGGTAATTTTTAACAGACTTGGGATGGGCTCCTGGCAGACAGTTTTAGGGGAAAAAAAAGTTGGGCAGCATATGGTTGCAGGGACCTCTCTCTTGCTCATTCTCTCTCGCTTGCTCTTTCTGAGAGGGCGCTTCCAGATGTTGCTAAGCAACAGGCTGCACCCCAGAAAGCACTGCAGTGTTTAAAAAAAAAAGAAAAGAAGGAAAATAAAAATAAATTACGCCTCTGTCGGTGGGATGTCTCTGTTATGGTCACTCTGTTGCTCAGGTCTTGGTGTCCCAGTAATTCCGCCCCATGGCATGTGTGTGTGTGTGTGTGTGTGTGTGTGGCGCACACGCTGCCTCTGTTTTTCTTTGTTCTTCCTGTAGACTAAGCCATCGTAATGGGCCTTCTTCCGCCTCTGCTGCTCAATGATAAGATTAACAGCTGGGTCACTGTCAATGAAGCAGTGGGTCATCCGTGAACACATCATGTCTGCACTATGCTCCATCCATCCACGTTCTATATCCCTTATCGTCATTAGGCTTGCGGGTGTGCTGGAGCCTAAACCCAGCTGACTTTGGTGGGAGAGGCGGACTACACCCTGGACCAGTCGCAAGTTAATCGCAAGGCACAAATAGAGACAAACAAAAATAACAGTTGTCGTTTAGCCAATTTTATTTTTTACTTGTGAGTAAAAATTAGAGACACGTGCACTGTGTGGTGGAAGTGAACTCAACTCAACTCATTTTACAACAAGCAGGAGTTTGCCAGATAGTGAACAATTTTTCCCCAAAAGTTTTCAAGCTGTTTATTGCCACTCCCAGTTGATTTTTACTTTCAAATTAACATGAAAGAAAGAATATTACATGTTGTGTATCTTAAACTACCACATAGATTTGCCTTAATAACGTTTATGTTAATGCTAACAAACAATGTAAAACACCATAGACGGGCTAATGAATAGCATTGGTGACGTGGCATTATAACCCTTCGATAAATGGATATTTGAACACAAACGGTGGAAGAACACATGTAGACAGATAATATAGCAATACTGACAGGCATATATTCTTTGTCCTCTGTGAAGAATGAGTCATATTACTGTGGTTTACTGAGAAGTGACCCTCTCCATGTATAGTACATCCATATGTACTATACATTATACTATACTATAGTATAACTATACTATACTATTGCTAAGGGACGTAGACCAGAAGGAGCAGTACAATGTCCAGTGAATTGAAGCAAAAAATGAGGCAAAACTGCTTAATTCTTTACATTCTATTTATGTAATTATGTCATTACTGTATTATTTTACAAAGCACAATATTATAGAGTGTTATTATTATTAAAAAAAACACATTACAAATATATAATTTATTTTTTTGGGGGGGGGCTGGAACAGGTTAATGGCATTTACATTCATTTCAATGGAGAAAAATTACTTTGAGATACGGTGGTCACGGAACAAATTCAATTTGCATCTCAAGGCAACACTGTATATGGAAAAACGTTCCTCTGTTCACCATGGATATTATTTTCAAGTCAATTTCGATTGTATTTTTTTTAACTTTGTGGGAACAGTTTAGGGAAGGCCAATTTCTGTTCCACCATGATTGAATTAGAAGAGATTGAAAGCCAGGACCTCTTCTGTCGGGTGCAACATCAATGATCTTTGACATCACAAATGTTTTTTTGTGGTTTAATGGACAAACATTCTCACAAACAGAAAATATTATGGAAGTCTTTTTAGAAGAGTGGGGACTGTTACAACTGAGAAGAGGGTGTCAGATCCATACTGGGAATCATGAAAAAATGTGAATAATATAATTCAAATATTAATTTGCAACACTGTCAGCGTGCAGAAGGAAGGATAAAAAAGAATTATGCCTTGAGGCGTTGATGCGCCACAAAAGCTTCCGTTCAAAAGATGACATCCTTGTTTTTAGGAACACTCGCTCATACCGTCGTTCAAACGGCCTTGCCTCCATCCTCAACTCACAAAAGCATCGTGTGTGTGCGGAGGGAGATAGAAGTCGTCTTTGAATTGGAGTGCGGTTGCTGTGTTAGACACTGGAATGTGTGATAATGCAATGCTCAAGAGGAAGAGTTGGTAGAGTGAAGTCTAAGCTTCTGAACCGGCACAATGCGCAATTGATGGAGCTGCAGATGGCGTTTGTCCTAATAGATGCCTTCACGTGTCTGTTGTAGGATATTGGTCGGCGCCCCTAGAGCCAAAGGTTTCAGCGGTCAAACGGCCACAGTGACGGGGGGACTCTTCAGCTGTGACATGAGCTCACCCTCTACAGGCTGCGTGAGAGTTAACTTTGACAACGACGGTGAGATATTTGCTGACTGATGCCTGGGCACATTATGCTTTTGAGCTTTTTAGTTAATTTCACACTAATTGCTTTTTAAAATGCGCAGAGGACACCACCAGAGAAAGCAAACAGAACCAATGGATGGGGGTGACAGTCAACAGTCAGGGCCCAGGTGGCAAGATTCTGGTAAGCCAACCAAACATTCTGACAACTTCAACATCAATAATGAAGAATAAAAAAAGTTTTTATTGTTTCTGAAAAATGTACGGGAAGCGTGCATCTGTGAACACTCCGTCACTTTCAGTAACGACCCAGGCTACACCTCACTCCTCCCCCTAGACACTCCGTCGAGATGTACCCGGTAACATATTTCCTTGATACAATTACGACTTTCCTGCTTGCTTGGGCACTGGCACCACCTTGTGCCATTTCAGAGCATTAGAGAAAGAACACAAAAACATGTAGAGGTACGTTTTTCCGCAAATGGATGAGGATAGGTGTCACAGAAAACTAGGTGGTTTTGTGAATGGCGAATGGCAATTAAACGGGGGTTTTCTGTGTTTAATTTTTCGGGTCACTTCAATTAGTACACTTCTAATGAGATCCAATGCAAGAGCTGTATCTAATTCTACCACATTTACTCAACTCAACTCAACTTTATTTCTCAAGCACTTAAAAAAAACAACACAACCAAGTCCTGTACTTAATAAAAGTCAAACATACAAAGAAAGAAAGAAATATGCAAATAATAATATTAAATAGAATATTATTTTCTTGTTTAAATATATTATATACAAATGTATGTTTTTAACAATATGTTTATTATTGCTTTTGTACTTTGCAATGGGTCATCAAATACATAAATCAAAAAGGCAGATTTTTTTTTGTAATTACAGATCTTTAGATAAACATCTGAGAGTTTTCAGGCGTACCTAATGAAATGACCTGAGTTCAAAAGCAGAAAATATGGATTTTCTTTCCCTATCCATAACAGATGATCAAAAGTGATGAATCAGATCATAATGATATATTTTAACAATACATAATGCAAAACTGAATATACTACTAAGGAAAAAAAGTGTTCTTCATGTAAGCCAGAGAGAGAAGTTAATTACATCAGTGTTCGATTGTAGTTCGATTGTAAAAACACATAAAAATGATCGCTTGAAAACATACGATATAGCGGGGGCGCCAAAGTTGAGCCGCGATATAGCGGCGTGATCACTGTAAATAAATGTTGCTTTTGTTCCCCCACGTAGACCTGTGCCCATCGATATCAGCGCAGGACCAATGTGAAGACCACCATCGAATCCCGGGACATCATCGGCCGCTGCTACGTGCTGAGTCAGGATTTGAAAATCGATCCTGACTCCAGCGTGGACGGAGGAGGCTGGCATTTCTGTGACAGCAGGCCGAGAGGTCACGAAATGTTCGGCTCCTGCCAGCAAGGCCTCTCTGCCACTTTCGACAAGGACTACCATTACCTCATCTTTGGGGCTCCTGGAACATACAACTGGAAAGGTGACCCATAAGAATGTGTGATTGCTTGTTCCATTTAATGCGGAGAGACCGATGTTAAGCTTTAAATTTGACGGGGCGTAATAGCAAACTCAGTAAAGGACGAAAGTGTCTAATTCAGAATATGGAGCTATTTTCTCATTTCGAATACTGTACATAATGTGCAATTTCCGAGTGATACTCTTTCAGCGTCTATTTGACATTGGATTTCAGCTGTTAAGGATTTTTATTTTTATTATTATTTTTTTTAACTGTACCACTACTTTCCCCCCCCATCTTCTTCTCTAGGTGTGGTCCGTCTGGAACAAAAGAACGACACCCTCCTCGAGATGGGCATTTATGATGACGGGCCTTTCGAGGCAGGGGATGAAAACGAGAAGAACCCCGATCTCGTCCCCGTTCCTGCCAGCAGCTACCTTGGTGAAGCACTCGCTCATCATACTCATCATCATATTTTAGTGAAAATCCATATACTTAGAAGTGGATAGAAAGAAGTACTAATTCAATTCCTGTACCTTAAGGAAAACGTGAAAGAGTACAGACTATGAAAAAGTAAAAATACATTTTTACTGTCTTCGCACACAAAATAGTTTACCTCTTATTAGCTTACATAGTGCTCATAGTGAAAAGAAGCAAGGAGTACAAACTATAGATATCTTTTTTTTAATCTTTTTCTTTTTTTAATGTAGGGAGTACACGTAAAAAGTCATCATTAACTCAACACTCAAGTAATGTACACATACCTGAAAAATCTACTTAAGTACAGTAAAATAAAAGTCGTCAGAAAGATAAATACTTAAGTAGAATAAAGTAGATGTAAAAAGTCATCAGAAAAATTTATACTCAATTAAAGTACAGCGACTGGAAAATCTACTTAAGTACAGTAAAGTAAAATGTCAGTGAAGTACAACCCCCCCCAAAAATCTACGTCAATGACGAAGTACTGCATCTGTACTGGTCGCAGGTTTCTCTCTGGACTCGGGCAAAAGTCTGACCAAAAAAGGTCAGCTGACGGTGGTGGCGGGAGCCCCCAGGGCCAACCACAGCGGCGCGGTGGTACTGCTCAAGAAAGGCCCCGATACGAGTAACATCTTGCTGGAAGAGTACACACTGGAAGGGGAGGGGCTTGCCTCATCTTTCGGGTATGACCTGGCCGTGCTGGATCTCAACGGGGACGGGTGAGTAAAACCGGAAGTGCAGAATTTGATTTTATTTTTTTCAGCATAAAACATGTATGGCGATAGGGTAGGATAGTAGATGCTGATGGTGTCGTTTGATAGCTGGGAGGACATAGTGGTGGGAGCGCCTCAGTACTTTGAGAAGGACAGCGAAATCGGAGGCGCTACGTATGTCTTCGTAAACAAAGCCGGAAAATGGGACAAGGTCACCCCCACCAGGATAGACGGCCCGATGAACTCCATGTTTGGCCTGGCTGTGGAAAATCTGGGAGACATCAACCAGGATGGTTACCATGGTGAGGCTTCTGATTCAAGAATTTGAAAAAAATCTGTTCCAGGGCTATGAAAACTTTATTAACTCTACGGGCAACGTTTGAAGGAATATTTTGTTTATTTCTTTATATAGTAGTTAGCCACTGTTAATGAACAAATCTGATGTAAAAAGAACAACAACCAAAAAATACTAACCCTTATCTTGGATGATGGATAATAAGCATGGAATGTGCAGTGGACATTTTCTGTTTGGGTGGTGAGTTGCTTTTCATAAAGACTAAATGCAATTTTCTTTTTGGTGTACAGTAAACCCACGCTAAAAATTAATTGACGCCCTCCTAAAAATGTTTATAATTGCTTATAATAATAATAATACAAACCATCATGGTACCACAAACTATGATCCTAAAACTTTTTAATATCTTTTTAAATGCATCTTACAACATTAGCCTTAAAAATAAATGTCTTACAGATGATTTGGTTTTGATATAATGCACTGGAAGTGCACATGTACATGTGGCGAAAATGCTCCATAACTTCCACTACCAACCCAGGCTATAATTTGCTCCATCCTTGACATAGTTGACATGTTTCCCTTCAACAATACTATGTTGACTCCAATTACTAATTTCTTATGAACAAGGGATTTGTTGCCATCTTGTGGCATACATCTTTGTTGTTGTAAAATTATGACTTTTTTGGGGAAAAAATATGACTTTATTCTCAAACCATTAAAACCTATCTTGAAAAAATATGACTTTCTTATCATGAAATTACAACTTTTTTCTTGAAAATAGGCAACTGTTTGATTCATGTGTCATTTATGAGTAGGTAGTTAGGATTCAATTTGGAAATGTGTTTACCCTTGGACCCAAAATGTTTGAGAACCCCTGCTTTACAATCAATCGTCTTCACTCTACTAGATTTTGCAGTGGGAGCCCCATATGACGATGACGAGTCAGGAAATGTCTACATCTACCATGGATCAGACACAGGACTCCAGTCCAAAAAAGCTGCACAGGTGCACAAACAAAACCCCCTCTTAATCCAACATAATGTTGAGAAAAAGTTGTCATCTAACACTATTGAACAAATATTCACAACATTTTCGCTGTAGATTTTGTCTGGCAAGCCTTCAGGTGTGACGATGTTTGGCTACTCCTTAGCGGGTAACATGGATCTGGACAAGAACTCCTACCCCGACCTGGCTGTCGGATCCCTCTCTGATGCCGTCTTTGTCTACAGGTGAGTTCTGCGCTCTATTTTACCTCCCACCTATAGAGAAGCTCATCCTGTCTTTTCAGAGCCAGTCCGGTCATCGCCATCAAGAAGGAAGTCAGTTTCACACCAAAGGAAATTGACCTGACAAAGAAGAACTGTGGGAACAACTTCTGGTATGTGGCTTCGTACACAAAACATCACTTATAAAAGAGCAATCTTCAACTGTGCTCGAATTGTCCTAATTTGATTCATAACCAATTAGTACACCTCCGGTAATAACCACCCTCCTGCATATGCAAGCATTTTTTAAAAATTTACTGTAGATTTTATTTTCAGATGTGCACCAAAACCTGCTACATTAATGCTAACATACGATGGGAAACTCCATCGGCACATGGGGTGTTGTTACCCTTTAAGCAATGGATATCGGAACACAAATAGTGCAGCAATACATGCAGAGAGATAATATGACAATAATCACAGGCATATATTCTTTATCTTCTGCGAAAGACTACTAGTATCACTGCCATACTGAGAAGCCGAGACAGGAGCTGAGTCTCCAGTACAGTACATTATATGTACCCATATGTCTGTCTTATACTGCCCCCAGGTGGCCAAGGCGCACACACCAAAATGAGCAGCACAATGTGCATTGAAGGATAAAGTGTGACAAAAACTGTTTAATTCTTTTTTATTCTATTTAATTACGTCATGACTGTAAGTTTTTGTGTGTATACAGTATGTATATGTTGGCATTCTCTTTTTCCAATTTTATCGAAAAAAACACATCATCTTTCAATCCAAATGTAATAATCTCCCTCCATGAAGTTTAATCCAAGCAAGACCCAAGTCCCCAAAATTGGCGACTTAAGTCTTACTGCAGTCAAGTCATGTGACTCGAGTCCCCTCAACCCCCACCACAAAGTTTCACAGAAATTTCTCAAGTCGTTTTTGCATAATATCACTTACTGACTTACTAAGGTCAATGAAAAATGTGCTTGCTGGATCATTTCTGATTGTGTTCCTACCTCAGCATGAACATTGAAGCTTGCTTCACCTACACTGCCAACCCCAAGAACTACTCTCCCAGACTGAGTAAGATCAATCAGTTTTCCCTTTTAGGAAACACCGTTCCTCTATTTGTGCAGCAAAGCTGACTTTTACGTCCCGTTCTAGTTGTTGCATACACCCTGGTGGTCGATGCCGACCAAAGGAAGAAGAATCTAATCCCCAGGGCCGCCTTCACTCAGCAGTCGTCCTCTAACAGCAACTACGAATCCAAAGGGACCGTCGTCTTGGACACCAAAGGAAGGAAGCAGTGCATCACACGCCAGCTGACCATACAGGTACACGTTCCCCGTCACGGAACTCGAACGAGCGAGACCTCCAAACTAATATTACGTAATCCCACAGGACAATATTCGTGACAAACTTCGAGGGGTACCCATCGATGTGGATGTGGAGATCCAGAACGGCAAACGCAAACGCAGACAGAGCTCCGCCGAAATGCCGCCTGTCCTCAATGCCAATGACAAAATAACAACACGTGGAGAGGTATCCAAGACTTCTGATGCCTAAAACCTTTTTATTTTTTTTTGCCCAATCAGTTTTTAGCATCTGTGTTGCCATGTCAATCTAATCTGCCCGGGGCCTTCAGAACCAGAAGTGCTGGCTACTCTAAACTATACAGTAAACTATATAGCAAAGTTAACCACAAGAAATGGTGTTAAATTATCTTTCTTTGTGTACACTCATGAAACAGCAAACTAGGCTCACCAGGCAGAGATTGCATAGAAAAGTTTTTGTCGGCTGAAATGTGGACATTTTTAGCCGTACACATATGACAGTGTATGACATAATTTTTTAGTCTGGTAAATGTAGATTGAATTTGAGGTGAGTGGTGTTGTGTCTCTTCTGACAGTGAGTCGCACATCGTTGTTTCCTCAGATTTTCACACAGTGACTTTGTATACCTTCATGTGACCACCTGGCTCCGTTTGATTGGTGAAATGGAGTCAATCGTCACTCGCGGTTACGTTGGATTGGTGAAAAAGAGTCTCGTTGCAGCGTCCGAGGCACAAGTCTCTCTGACGAATCAAAACAAATAGATCGCGCGATGATGTTCAATGTAACAAAATCAAAGTAGAATTTATTCTTAACAAAAATACTCAAGTAAATTTAAAATGTATGTTTCATTAAAACTACTCTGACGAGTGCAATTTATCCAAAAAGTAAATGTTGCAGACGAAATGTAGCACATTACCACCCACCTCTGCTCCTTATAAAGTAGATTTAAATGTCGCACAAAACACTCATTTGTGGCCATGAAATAGATATAATACAGTGTGTGCAAAAAATATAAATTTTATGGCCAAGAAGTAGTTTATTTTAGGCTCGGGTGGAGCTACAAAGACATTCTGAAAAGTCATTTCATTTATGTTATATCATGGACAGTATGTGTGAATAATATTGTTATAGGTGCAATTTGTGAAGGAGGGTTGTGGCAGTGACAATATTTGCCGCAGTAACTTGAACGTGGCGTATCGCTACGGCTCCAAGACATCAGATGATGACACCTTCAAGCCGTTACCATTGTAAGAAAATAAATAAAAAAAACTTTTTTTATAATGCTTCTTCACGTTCTTAACATTTCATCATCTTTGTGTTAAGGGAGAACGGTGTGCCACTGATCTCGCTTAGCAAGCAGAAGGACATCGCTTTGGAGGTCAAGGTGACCAATAAGAACGGAGATGACGCACACGAGGCGTCAGTGGTCGCTTCCCTCCCACGTGCCCTCACATACTCTACATTCCGCGGCCCACCCAATGTATGCTTTTGCCGTCTCGCACAAACAATTTCCCATTCTTAACGTCGTCTCACTTTATGGATCTGATTGAAACACTCCAATTCCAGGTAGTAACTTGCACGGCCAATAAGAACGGCTCTAAGGCGACTTGTGAGCTTGGAAACCCATTCAAACGGGATTCTGAGGTGAGTGATAAGCAAGTGCATCCTATGTGGACTTTCTCTAAACTCGCCTCTTCTCTAGCGGTTCGTGAAAGAATGACTGCCTGAGTACTGTGCATTTGTATTTAACATTTAAGTTCATTATATTTGCATTTAATCTTAAAGAGCTGTTTCCTTTTTTTTGTAACATTTGTTTTCAAACATATTTAAGTTCAATTTTTAGTCAACTCTTATTTGTAATACATTTTAATTAAATCATTTAAAGCAGGGGTGTCCAAACTTTTTGCAAAGAGGGCCAGATTTGGTCAGGAGAAAATGTATGGGGGCCGACCATTCGGCCTGACATTTGTCGAACCATTACCATTGTAAATGAACATGTAAATATGTAACTGTATCACTTTGCTGTCTGCAGCTAGGTCGATATTGCAAATGAGAATCTGTTTTCGATTGCATTACCAGGATAGTTAAAGGTGAAAATAATTATAAATTAAATACAAATGAACTATTTTATGAAAGTTGACTGAAATTTTTTAGAAACATGTGTTTATTGATTTTGTTTTAACAAATCACATCCCAGTGCATTTTGACAAAGAATAGTAGAGTGACTATACTATTCTGATTTGACTATACTATAGTCAAATCAGATGACAGAAATTTGACAAAACTGTGGTTTGATCATCACAAAAAATAAATTCACTGAGACTCGTAGCTCGCCTTTGTAGAATTTTCATTTGAGTCACGCGCTCTTGTGAAAAAGTGCTGCTGTGCTATCAAAACAGCTTGCAGTGGCTTCAGTTTTTTGGCACATTCGTTCGCCGTTAGCGTGTCGTAGTTAGGATGTTTTCGTCTGGTAGTGCCTCTTAATATTAAATTATTTTAAAACAGCCACAGTCTCTTGGCAAATTAGGCAGACACAGTTGTTTCGTATGTCAGTGAAAAAATCCACTCCTCCTGGACACGGCGGCCCTCGTTGTCAACTTTCCTCTTTTTAGTTTCAGCTGCCATTTTAGAAATGGGCTAAAAACATACCACAGGGGTAAAAGTTCACACAGGGGTCACGCGACGAGAGTGCACCCACAGGTCTAATGCCACCCTCTGGTGAAATATAAAATGCCTTTTTTTTTTTGTATGTGTGTATTGTTTACTGTGGTAAACTGTGCTGGCGGGCCACATATAATTGATTTTATGACATGATGATTCGGGCCGGAGGAAATTTGGTCACGGGCCTGATTTGGCCCGCGGGCCGGACTTTGGGCATGCCTAATTTAAAGTATTTTTTTAAATTTCCTATATTTAAGCTCAGTGTTAACGTTACGTTTGAACTGTGCATAATGTTACCACGGCTAACAATACTATTAAGTATTAAGTATTTTTGTAGGTGGTACTTGGTGTAAAAGGTTTGATAACCCCTGACGTAGAGCATTGAGTGTATATATGGCCAATTTCTTTCAAATATTGTTCACAAATCTGTCTAAATCTCTATTTGTGAGCACTTCTCCTTTGCTGAGATAAATTATCCATCCCACAGGTGTGGCATACCAAGATGCTGCTTAAACAATGTGATTATTGCATAGGCGTGTCTTAGGCTGCCAACAATAAAAGGCCACTCTCAATTGTGCAGTTTTACTGTATTGAGGGGTTCCGGTGGGGTCAGAAAATTAGTCAATATCTGGTGTGACTATGATCACCATTTGCCTCATGCTGTGCAACGGATATCCTTCGCATAGAGTTCGTCAGGTTGTTGATTGTACCTAGTTACTAGAGTCGTCTGAAAAGTTGCTAGAGCTAGTAACAAAGTGCTAAATTGGAGTAAATGACTGTGAAGCAACTTATAGCATTCTTCTTTAAACTATGTATATGTTTTTGTGCTTGTCTGTTCATAGACAACTTTCTACATTATTCTGGGAACAGTTGGCATCTCATTAAACACCACTGAACTGGAAATTGATCTTCAACCTGAAACGTAAGTATACTTGACCACATTTGGTACAGCTGCACTTTTATTGCCATCTTACCACTATGTCCATTAGAGATTTCACTATAAGCCAAAAATTGCATCTGCATCAATTTTGATGAATGTATGTGCATAATGCATTATTAAGAGTTACAACCCCAATTCCAATGAATTTGGGACGTTGTGTTAAACCTAAATAAAAACAGAACACAATGATTTGCAAATCATGTTCAACCTATATTTGTTTGAATAAACTACAAAGACAAGATATTTAATCTTCAAACTGGTAAACTTTATTGTTTTTAGCAAATAATCATTAACTTTGAATTTTATGGCTGCAACACCTTCCAAAAAAGCTGGGACAGGGTCATGTTTAGCACTGTGTTCCATCACCTTTTCTTTTAACAACATTCAATAAACGTTTGGGAACTGAGGATACTAATTGTTGAAGCTTTGTAGGTAGAATTCTTTCCCATTCTTGCTCGATGTGCAGCTTCAGCTGTTCAACAGTCCGGGGTCTCCGTTGTCGTATTTTACGCTTCATAATGCGCCACACATTTTCAATAGGAGACAGGTCTGGACTGCAGGCAGCCAGTCTAGTACCAGCACTATTTTACTACAACGCTATGATGTTGTAACACGTGCAGAATGTGGTTTGGCATTGTCTTGCTGAAATAAGCAGAGGCGTCCATGAAAAAGACGTTGCTTGGATGGCAGCATATGTTACTCCAAAACCTGTGTGTACCTTTCAGCATTAATGGTGCCTTCACAGATGTGTAAGTTACCCATGCCATTGGCACTAACACAGCCCCATACCATCACAGATGCTGGCTTTTGAACTTTTCTTTTGAACCGGATGGTTATTTTCTACTTTGGCCCGGAGGACACAACGTCCACAATTTCCAAAAACAATTTGAAATGTGGACTCGTCGGACCACAGAACACTTTTCCACTTTGCATCAGTCCATCTTAAATGAGCTCGGGACCAGAGAAGCCGGCGGCGTTTCTGGGTGTTGTTGATAAATGGCTTTTGCTTTGCATAGTAGAGTTTCAAGTTGCACTTACGGATGTAGCGCCTAACTGTATTTACTGACATTGGTTTTCTGAAGTGTTTCTGAGCCCATGTGGTGATAAAACGCTTTACACATTGATGATTTTTGATACAGTGCCGCCTGAGTGATCCAAGGTCACGGGCATTCAATGTTGGTTTTCGGCCTTGCCGCTTACATGCAGTGATTTCTCCAAATTCTCTGAACCTTTGGATGATATTATGGACTGTAGATGATGAAATCGCTAAATTCCTTGCAATTGTACGTTGAGGAACATTGTTCTTAAACTGTTCGACCATTTTGTCACGCACTTGTTCACAAAGAGGTGAACCTCGCCCCATCTTTGCTTGTGAATGACTGAGCAATTCAGGGAAGCTCCTTTTATACCCAATCATGGCACCCACCTGTTCCCAATTAAATAGCTCGAACATGATTTGCAAATCATTGTATTCTGTTTTTATTTATGTTTAACACAACATCCCAATTTCATTGGAATTGTGGTTGTATAAGAATGACTGTATATATCATTATAAGAAGAAGAGGAATCAGTGTGTAACCATGTTACATTTCCATCCTCTGCAGAACCAGCGAGCAGCCGACGCTAGCCGCCGTTAAAGCAAAGGCAAACGTGGCCATCATGTTGCAGCTGTCTATATCAGGGTAACAAATTGTCTTTCACATTCACATCTGTACATACATAACATACCTGGACAGAATTGAAATAAAAATATGTGAGTGTATTTCCGTTTCCCCAGGCAAGCTCAGCCCTCACAGGTGCAATTTTCAGGAAAAATCAAAGATCAGAATGCAATGAAGACTGAAGGTGACATCGGAATTCCCCTCACACATCAGATCAGAGTGAGTATAGAAAAGAGTTTGTCATCCTTCACTGTGACTTCTTCTGCAGTGGTTCACGTAATGATTGAATACATTTTTTTAGATTATCAACATTGGAAGGCGCTTGACTGACTTTGGCACGACCACCCTGCGTATTGACTGGCCCAAGACCACGGAGCAGAACAAGTGGCTGCTCTACTTGATGAAGATCACCGCCACGGGTGTGGACCATATTGAATGTATGCCAAAATCGGAGATAAATCCTCTCAAAAAGGTCAGTGGGGGAGAAAGTGTGATGTACAGCTGGAGTATGTAACTACTTTTTGTTAACAAAAAAACCCCCATTATTTTTCACCCAAGCCACCACTAGAAGAGAGGACACAAGGAAATATGTTGAAGACTGAGAGACAAACTTTGTATGTCGGAGAGGAGCTACCTTTAGCCTGGGTTGTTAGTGGAAATTGTGCATTTCTTTTCATGTATTTTATTTTCAAGGATAATGTAAAATGAATATGAAATTAGATTATAAAGTGTTTTGGGATCTAGTTTGTGGTATATTTACAGTTTAAACTGTTAATCCAAGGAATTCTCAACATTTTTGGGGGGGGGTTTCGTGGATTTATTATTGTAGGGCTCAGATTCGCGGGGATTACAATCCTATATTACTGACTTTTTTTGTGATTAGGGATATATAATTAAACTTGACTAATGTTATACATTTTTATTATTCTTACAGAAAGTAGTAACATGAAAACACCATATGAATACCATTCATATGTGTCGCTGTCAAATAAATGTCCTGCATTTTATTGCTGTTCACGTAATTGGCCTGCAAATAATGTATCTTTGTTCATCTATCTGTGCCAGTGATGTGTAGTGATAGGTACAACAATTGAATACGTTTCCACTAGATGGCAGAAGATACATAATTAACCTGTGTATCTGCTTTTTGTGATGTTTTTGTTTGGAGGTTTGCCATGTGATTTTTCTAAAATAAAAATATGTGCCTTGGCTCAATAAAAGTTGGAACACACTGCTCTAATCTTGCTTGTCTTTTTGTGTTTTTTAAAGGAAGTCAGCAACAACAGGATGAGAAGGGCTTCACAAAAGACCCAGGAAGGTGATGAAGGAATTATTTCACGTTTGGTGGACAAGAGGCAATCTAAAATTCTGGTAAAAACAAAAATACTGTACCACTTGCTTTGTTTTAATCATCTTTTTCACAGAAGTAATTTGGACACATGAAAACAGTATCCAGGACTGATACAGGTGTTAGCCTTTACAACATGTTTAAAAAAAAAAAAAAAAATCAATTCTGATATAATGTTAAAATCTTTAATGAGTTGTAATGAAGAATATGAGAAACAACAAGTTACCTGAGTCTTTTGCCAGTATATCGTTAAATTCTCATTGTGTGCAACTTTTGCGCAATGGAAATTGGTGGTGTGTGTGGCGGGGTTAATGGTGGCTCTCTGGTTACAGTCATGTGACGACGGGGCTAAATGTGTGAGGATCAGGTGTCCGCTGCGAGGGTTGGACAGTAACGCAGTCATCACGCTTCACTCTCGCCTCTGGAACAGCACATTGTTGGCGGTAACGGAACTGGAACACAACAACACTGCTACATTCACTTATATAAGAGTAACAGTACCGTTCAAAAGTTTGTGGTCACTTCGAAATGCCCCTCTTTTTGAGAGAAGTCTTTGTTTGTTTTGTTTTAAAATAAAGATAATAAATGAATTAGAAATACAGTCTCGACATTTTAATGTGATTAAAAAAAAACAATGCTTTTATTTAAAAAAAAAGTTCCCCCAAACTTTTAAACGCTAGTCGTAATCATTGTTATATTTCTTTTCCTGTTGAGCTTTCATCATGATTATGTTATTGTTGTTTTTCCCCACAGGATTACAGCAAACTGCATCATGTGGAGGTGATTGTCAAGGCGGCTCTGCATGTTGAAAGCACAAGAAAGAACATGGTGCTGCAGAATGCTGAAACACAGGTACATGTAGGCGCACACACGCACACGCACTCAGACACAACGTAAATCAAGAAAAAAGAATAAACTAGGGCTGCAGTTCGCGAATATTTTTAGAATCGATTATTCTACCGATTATCCCATCGATTCATCGGATAATCGCATAAAAGCAGATTTTGCATTGGTGAACGATATGTTACTTTGAGTGTGTGTGGCTTTAAAATGTCGGACGTGGCCTGGTGAGTGACGTGGGCGTCAGCAAATGACTGTGTATCGTGGGCTGTTGTGAGGTTAGCCAGTGTGCGTACTGTTGAGTGCCACTACTGTCACTGCGATGCTTTGAGGCAGAGATTTTGCTTTGCAATTGACGTTTTTTGATTCATCATTTAAGCCATACATTAACTTCATATCAATCAATCATGTGTCATTTCCTTTTTTTATTCTTCCAGATGAGACTGACTGCTTTCCCTGAGAGGAGTGAGGCCCGATATGGAGGAGTTCCATGGTGGATCATTTTCTTGTCTATTCTTCTCGCACTGCTCTTACTGGCTCTGTTGGTTTTCCTTCTCTGGAAGGTAGGAACACACAAACACACACACACACACGCACATCCATCCATGTATAGTCTCCCATAAAGGTAATTATGCAGATGATCTAACAATTTGCCTCTCCTCAGTGTGGAGTCTTTGGGAAAAAGAACAAACAGGACCCATCAGAAAAACAGAAGCTGACAA
This sequence comes from Phycodurus eques, assembly GCF_024500275.1. Lineage (NCBI taxonomy): Eukaryota > Metazoa > Chordata > Actinopteri > Syngnathiformes > Syngnathidae > Phycodurus > Phycodurus eques. Next base: position 12,920,729 of record NC_084537.1, read on the forward strand.
CAAATGCGTAAAAAAACCCCCAAAAAAACAAAAAAAAAACGAAAAGTGAGGATAATTTTACCCGGCCTCCCATTAATGAGTGAAAATGTGGTGCCTATTTCTCTGTCGCTTTCTGGTACTTGGATTTGGGCTTTCCTCACTCAATTACATGAATGCTATTGTTGCAAAAGTTGACATTTTTTTTGGTCTCATGTGACTGTGACTAAAATTTATATAGTGGTACCTTGACTTACTAGTGCCCCAAATTGATTTTTTTGAGTTACGAGCCACCTCTCTGAATAATTTTTTTTTTGAGTTGTGAACAAATATTTTACTTATGAGTGAGCTTTACAGGCACCGCCATAAAATGGAGTGAAGATGAAGTGGATGATGTCCGTTGAATTAACGCTTGAAATCTTTGAAAAACATGAGTGTGGTGAACGTGTAGTTAACTTGGTGAAGCAGTACAATTTTTAAAATTTCATCTATAAATGACCAGGACCATCAGCTAAGATAAAGAATAGAAAACAGTTCAGTTTTTTAAGTTCAATTTTATTAAGCTATTACTGTGTTTTTATATGTACAATGTACAGTGCAAATTTTCAGTTTTTATTTTTTTTTTTGGGGGGGGGGCTGAAATGGATTAAGGGCTTTTCCATTCATTCCAAAGGAGAAAGTTGATTTGAGATACAAGTGATTTGAGTTACAAGCAATCCAACTTGTAAGTCAAGGGACCGCTGTACATGCATGGAGAGGTGCCGCTTCACAAGCAATGACTTCTATTTGACGTTTAATGTGCTGTTGATCTTGAGTCTCAGGCCTTCCGCCATCTCTCTGGTTTGCTCTTTCCTTTTGGTCACTGTTGCACTTACAGCCACTTAACACATTCATCCTTTTCTTCTTCACACTGACATCTCATATTTCCTCCCGCAGTGTGGCTTCTTCAAGCGGGCCAAACACGAAGACAAGGTTCCCAGTTACAACGCAGTTCGGATTAAACGGGAGGACAGAGACGTAAACGCGGATTGGCAAAACCTGGAAAAGAAATCCTGGGTGACAACCTGGCACGACAACGAACATTATTCTTAACCCTGAATAACATTCTGGGTGACTGTAAATACCAAGACGAGATATCATTTGTACATTTGTTTTTAAACAGGTCACAGTCCAAAATACTTTGATCAAAGTTTCTGCTTCAGGGGCTGATTTTTACTTTTCAATGCAAGTACAAACACTTCCAGTGTCATACACTAGATGATCAGGTTAAATCTTATTTTGTACATTTTGTGTTTCCAGTGTGGGGTGGGATGGAGTGGGAAAAGAGGGTGTCAGGGAATTCATATTTTATAATTATTTTTTTTTTTTTTTTTGCATTTTTGTATTTATTCACTCAAGGGGTACTTTCTGTTACGCACTATACAGACCAAAGAGTCATGTAATGCTAACACGTGTTACTTTTCCATCTATTTTTCCCAACAATACAGCTGCCTTAATTAGTACATTGTGGAATGACTGCCATGTAAAACAGCAAAGTGGAATTTTGCAAAAAGATTCAATTCAAAGAATACATTTTAAAGTTGCCATATTCATGTGTGTAATGTAATTTCAAATTGAAAGACAGGTTAAATGTGGATTGAAAGCATTATTTATTAAAACATGACATTTAAAATCATACATAATTTAAAGATCAAGTATAAAAACATAATTACACAAGTGCTGAAAATTTGACACATTTGTTGTCCCATCATAATATAAATAAAATTCTGAGGGAAATGGTAACCAAGGTCATCCTTTTGTGAGTGTGCTGATGCAAACATGCTGGTGGAAATTTAAAGTTCTTCTAAGTTCTCCTAGAGGAGTGACTCAGTTCTGGCAATTCTTCCACTATGTCGTGACTCCACTGCAGATGTGTTCTCTATCACCACACCATTACTCTCAAAATTCTTCTCTTTTCGCTTGGATGACTCCTTGTGCCTTTTTTCCCTTCCCCGCTCTTCTTTTTCCTCTCGTTTCTTCATCTCCTTCAGCTTCTTCTTTAGAGAAGCTCGGTCACTTTGACACACGCCCATGACCTGATGCCATAAAGGAAGAAAGATTTGAGGATGGCCTACGTGATGAGAAGTTACACGGCAATGTTGAGGAGCAATTTGCTTTATGAAGGGGTTTCCACCAGAGGTCATCCAATGGCCAACTGAAAACTTATATCGTAGTTGTGATTCCAAATCTTGGAATTATGACTTAGTATCTCATGATTATTTTTTTTTTTTTTTCAACAGGCACAAACATGGATGCTTGTAATAATATGAACCATCCAAATTTTTGTTTTACTTTTATTTATTTTTACTGGCGAACACTGGCTTCCATGCATACATTTATCAAACCAACATTTTCATTGATTGTTTCATCTTGTTAGTTTAATAATTAACTTCTTTTTATGCTTATTTTTGACACGTTTACTATAATGGACCTTCTTGTGTGTTTTTGGACATACTTGGCAAATAAAGATGATTCTGATTCACAAATGCATTATTATACACAATAATTACCAGTGAAAATAAATTTTCTAAGAAAATGTGTGCCTTTTTTGACGAGAGTATAGCATTTTATATAAATAAAACTAAAATAAATAGAGATAGAGATCAGTTTTGGGTCCCAACAATAACTTTAAAAGAAGCTCGCTTTACAATCAAAATGTAATTGAACGGGTGTGGCATTTGCATTTTCAAATTTCATCCATGCACCCATTCATTTTCTGAACCGCTTAACCTCACGAGGGGCGCGGGTGTGCTGGTGCCTATTTCAGCTGACTTCGGGCGAAAGGCGGGATACACCCTGAACTGGTCGGCAGCCAATCGCAGTGCACATATAGATAAGCAACCATTCGCACTCAGATTCACACCTATGGGCAATTTAAAGTCTTCGATGAACCTGCCATGCATGGTTTTGGGATATTGGAGGAAACCGGAGTAAACGGAGAAAACCCACTCAGGCATGTGGGGAGGGTTAGGCAAACTCCACATAGGCAATGCCGGTTCCAGATTTCAGTGTACAGTACTTTTAAAAAAAAACAACAACAACAACAACAAAAAAAAGCAACAATTCTTTTTTTTTTTTTTCCCCCAAACGTCTGACCTTGAGTTTGTCGGTGTCCATGTTGAGCAGCTGTGCCCCGTCTACACCTCTGGCTGAAAAGTCGCTCATGTATTGCTCCATGTTCATGGCCAGCAACCACAGACACACCTGATGGCTGCTCCACTCCAACACAGGTTGACTTTGCCATTGGTTGTTGTTAGCCCGGCATAGGGTTGTCGTCATAGGGTTGTCGTCCAAGGTCTAATAGTGAAGAAAAAAGGAAACTGCAGTTAAAGATGCCGGTTGTCTTTGGAGAAAAATAACTGCATCAAGCAGGCGCTATGTAAGAAAAGGCAGGAAGTAGGGAAAGCAAAGGGAGGGAAGGAAAGGCTTACCTCCGTGGAAGAAAAGGTCAAAGTGTGTGAGTGTCCAGAGAGAGAGTGATTAGAGCCGTGACCCCCCATGCTGAAGCTATCCATTCGAGAGCCAACACTCTGGAACCAACACAAACTTTTAAAGACTTTCCAGCTGAATGTGCCTCACGCACATACGATCCCGGACTATAACCAGGGGTGTGCATAACCTTTTTTTTTTTTTTTTTAACTCTGGTTCTCAGACGAGAACTTGGGGTTAGTGACGTGAATTTGAAGAATTCAGAATTTGTGAAATGTTGGAAAGTTTTTAGAAATATGACTTAGCCATCTCATTATTTTCTTTATAACAGTTTTGTTTAACAATTGTGCTATTCTGAAAAGCTTTATAGTTTAAGTTGAATCTCATTAAAAATAAAACAAGTGGTTGCCTACACATCTTCTTAATTCTGCCAAATAATGTAAACTCATGAGCAAAACTGTAGGAGGCTGTTAAGGAGGATTACAAAAGGATTCAGTATTTTGCCCACTCTGTGTCTCTGCAAGCAAAAGCAAGCTGGCATGTTGGCGGAGTTTCATACCTGATCTCTTCTCCCAGAGGTGGTCATGTAAGGCAAACTGCTGCTGGATACAGACCGCAGCTTCTCCCTGTTCCCTTTTGCCCTCTCCCCCTCCACCTCTTTCTCCCTCCCTCGCTCTCCAAACCAGGTGAAGGGCAAGCACGAGGGCATGGAGGTCACAGAGCCTGATGGAGAAACTTCAGCCGGCTCGTCCACCAGGTCACCACAAGACGCCCTGGACAGAATGAAAGAGTTGGTATGGCAGCATACAGCAGCGGTTTCGCAAACTTTTCACAGCAAATACCACCTCAAAAAATGCTTAGCTTTCAGAGTACCACAATCATGACCGACATTAAAATACAGTAACGTAGTGAGCCTGAATGTTCAAAAACGAGGCAGAGGTTTTATTTCTAAAAATATTTATTGTACCCTAATTTATCAGGTACAATACGTTCTCGTGTATAATCTGCACGTCCGAAGTCGACACCAAATATCAGGTAAAGTCTTCTACATATGTACTTTGCGCACCATGACTTTCTAACAATTCCTAAAGGTTGATGATTATCCACATATGAAAATATTTTCATTTACATAATTTAATATGTATGCAAGAAACGATTCATATCATAATTTTATATTAACAACATTGAGATTTACATACTCTTATGTAATGTGTTCAATATGATGGCAGTGGCGCACTCCGATGGAAAGATTTGTTTCTGCGGCTTTAATGAAATAATGCTCCAGTTCAAAGTATCACTTACACTAGCCACATACCTGCTCCGGGTAATGACAACGAGGCATGTCAGCGGTCGCGATGAAAGACCGACTCGTGGTCCAAAATTTAAATATTAGTTAACACACACACACACACACACAACAACAAGATGAAGAGGGAGGGGTAAACACACAAGGTCTAACACTATAGGGGATAATTAACAGTAACTAACATAACACAGCATTTTTAACAACTATTTACAATGACGCTCAGCATGATGGAAATTACTCTCACAGTTTATGCACTGGAAAACATGGCGTCTTGCTAGCAGAGCTTGTCTGCGGCGGAGACATTTTTAACTACTTGTAACTTGTTTTTATTGATGTAAACATCACAATTTATGAAGATGGAGTTCAGTCTGTTTAGCACAGTAGTTGCAATTGTTTTTAAATGTTTGTTAAAGCAACAACATGATTGTATTTTCAATTTTGTGATTGTTGTGTGTACCACTAGTGGTACTTGTGCCACAATTTGAGAATCACTGCACTAGAGCAGTGATTCCTAAACACGGTGGAGAATCCAACTGCACTCAATTGGTCTGAAAAATATTCATTTAAGATCTCAGCGATTCTTTCATTCCTGGAAGTATATCAGCTTTGTTTTCAACTAAATAGATACAGATTTCACACTGAGTAAGTGCATTTGTCATGAAATTGAGACATGACCCTCATTATTTCAGCATATATACTTTTTGTGAATTTTTTTGGGTGGTGTGCTGTGAGATTTTCCTCATGCAAGGTACTGCATGTGCCTTGGCTCAAAAAATGTTGGGAAACCCAGCATTAGAAGAAGAATGTGTAACATCTCTGGGTGGCAAATCTGCATTGAATGACTCAATCCCACCTGCTGTTCATGGACCTTCTCTGCAGTTTTTCACTCTTCCTCTTGCTTAGAGACTTACGAAGGCCACTGCGTGACAACAACATTAAATCACAGGATCACATTCAGAGACACTGACATATGTCTGTGCTGATAATGAAGTCAAGAAGTGGTTCAATGCACCTGAAGTCAGGGATTTTTCTTTTGGATTTCCTGGATGTGGAGGATTTGATTGGCAGGGTGATGATGGTGGTGCTGTCAGCGATGTAGAGTGGGGGTGTGAAGACAGATGCTGTGGCAGGGCTTTCGACTGAGAAAGAGGAAGAATTGGAAAGTTCAACTTCGCTGCTCCTCTGTACAACCCCTTCGGACTGTGATTGGCTCTCCTGTGGCTTTTGACCTTCTTCCTGCTTAAGCGAGAGAGTGAAGGATTGTTTGGATGACCACAACATAACATTTAACTACTGCCTGCCAACCAACGTGTCTTGTTGTTAAAACTCACACCTCTTTTCTAAGGCTCTCCCTGAGTTTGTCTCGTGAAGGTGGATGACGTTTGAAATTCTGGGCCAGCTGACTTCGAGCTGTGTGTGCACTGCAGTCCAGTCGTTCTGTGTCAGGAACGGCAATGTACCATTCTGGATCTGACGGCGAGACAGAGTGAAGCAAACACACAGACATCACAAGGACGTAATACGTTTACTATTGCACATGCATGCAGTATGAGTTTATCAAGGCCTGGTACATACATGTTTTTTGTCAATGTCTTTATGTCCCCAAAGTGTTCTGTAAATTGACTGTCTGTTGTACTAGAGCGGCTCCAACTACCGGAGACAAATTCCTTGTGTGTTTTGGACATACTTGGCAAATAAAGATGATTCTGATACAAAGATAATCATGCTGTTTTTGTCCTGATTTTGCCCCTTCCTGACAAACGCCAAACTATCTTACAGCTTAAGATTATTATCCAATAAGAATATCCTGTGGTCTGAGGTGTGTTAAAAGTGAATTTGCCCTGATTTTAGGTTCTGAAACGGCTCGGGTTCGACAAGCCTAAATATTAAACGTGTTCAATGTTTACCACCAAAACTCTTCAAGTGTGTGGGGAAAGACGACTACTCCTGAGGCATGATTCCGTGAATCGTGACGTGGAAGGGAATTTAGTCAATAAAAGAAGCGCCCAGACTGAGGACAACGAAGCTGCCATGAATAAAAACAAACATGTCCTTCCCGATGTTGTATTTTTTTATAAGTGGGATCAGCAGACGACGAAGTATTTTCCAAAGAAAGTCTTTAAAGACGACGTCTCCATTCTACAATACTCCTGCCTTGGGCCCCTTCGGCAACTCTTGGGAAACAACAGCACAACATATCCAGTGGTGTTGCTTCTTTTTCTTTTTGCAGGTCATTTGATCAGGCGAGATTTGTGTCTTGGACTACTGGATTCTAGATCAGTGGTGGAATAGAATCTTTGTTTGTGGTGTTCTTGTGTTGAGATTATCAGAAACCACCACACACAATATGACCTAAGCCTGATTATTATTATTATTTTTTTTTTTTTAAATCTTCACGTGCGGGCTTTGAAAAAGATTGGAAAAATCCTTTCATCTGTACCAGGTCTTAGGCCCAAGAGAGAGTTATCTACATCAACCATTATGTACAGTATTGAGACAAGAGTATTTGATACAGCTCTTGTATTGGCTGTCACTATATTGTGCAAGTGCTCATATTTAGTGGCCGGCCCATGTAAATGTATAACAGACGTCCTAAAAGATGTTGACTACCTGGCACTGGTGGGTCCACAGAGACAGACTTCCCTGTTGTTGCTGGTTCTTTTCTCTCCAGCTGTGAGTAAGCAGATACGATAACAATGTTTAATATTCGTCCAACGTGTATACAGAAGCTGTCCTGACCTGAAGTTGAAGCCTTTCAATGGTCTCCCTGTGCTTCTTGTCTCTCTCTTCCATTTCTTGACGCAATTCTGCTTCCCTGCTGTCTGCGTCCTCCTCTCTGAAAAAACTGTGTTTGTTTAAAAGTTCAGTCCCGAAGGTTAAGAGACAGCTTATTAATGCGCAATCCAGACCTAAGTGGCTAATTGAGAGGAATTAAACAATTACCTGCTCTGGTACTCTCTGACCAGTCTCTTGGCCTTGCCATACTTGATTTCCAGGCTGTCTGATTGGCTCTGGGCATCAGCCAGTCGTTGGCTCACCACCCTGCACAGTGTCTGGGCCTCTTGCCAATACCTGATAAACACAGAGAGAGTGCTGAAGCAACAATATGTATAACTTCAGAATCTGCACACGACAATGGCTTGTAATGCAGAAAACAACAGACCCATCTTTTCCATGCCGACCCCAGATCAACTACAGTCCAGTAAAGTGAGACAATGAGAGGAAAAGTCATCCCAGCCCAACTAACGGTATACAACTTTTAATAGTTGCGTTATGTATTATTGCGAATGGGTATTTGTCTACGTGTGTTGGCTTGCGAGCAGGCCAGAGTGGACCCCACCTCTCACAGATATTCAGCTGGGATAGGCTCCAGATCACACACGACCCAAATAACGATAAGCGGTACAGAAAATGGATGGACGGAGAGATGTTTACTTCTGTTTTGTCACTGCATCAACAACTGTCATCAATTGGCAACTGTCAATAGGGTAATAATTGGGCTAACTGCGGTGTAAATCCAGCCTAAATGCAAAGTAAAACATAGGAGAAAATAGTATCACACTTCTCCAGCTTGTCAGCTTTCTCTTCTCCATCCTCCACTTTTTGTTCCAGCTGTGCCTTCTGGCTCTCCCAGCTCGCCCGCTCCTCCTCATATGCCTTCAACTGCATGGAGAACAACATTGGTTTAGTAATGCGTGCAGCATATGGTGTGTCCAATACACAAAGGGATATGCTTATCTTCTCATCAGTCAAACGCCCAAAGACAGCTATTTTTAGCAAACTGGCTGAATTTCATACTTCAAGACTTTGAAAACAACAAATAAAAGACTCATTGATGTCAAACAGTTGGATAGAGGAAAGAGACTGAAAGCCAGTCGCGTTCCCATTTTTGTCACAGCAAGGACCAGACATGGAGAGGTGGCCTGTGTCCTGATAATTGCATGTTGCTCCATCACATTGCCAGTTAAAATGGGTCAGACTGTTCCAAATGTGGATGTGAAAGGTAGTGTGCTGACATGAGTATTGTGTTCATGTGAGTGAGAGCAGACTGAGTGGCCTACCTTCTCTCTAGCACTTTGAAGCTGGGCTGTTCTTCTTTGCAGTTTGGATTGAAGCTATCAAGATGACGACAACAACAACAACAAAAACATTTGCAATTAACGCCTGCATTTACAAAAATTACCAAGGGGAGGAAAATATCAGGAGACATCTCCCCTTTACAGTTACAAGGCTCTCAGGTTCTCTCATCCAACTTTGTTTTACACTGCCTAGAAAGTACCTTCTGGTATTTGAGGTACAGTTGGTCGTTATCCAGACAAGAAAGTACAGACATTTCGTCCTCTTCATCTTCATCCTCGGGTACTGACATAGCCTCTGACATGCTAACATCAGTTTCTAATTCCCCACTTGTCCTTGGACTCTGTTTAGTACCAGATAAGAAACGAAAATTAAATTACTACCCTCCCCCCCTCATCACATTTTCTTCTGGATTCACAGAATATTTTACACAATGAACCTTTTGAGACGCTTTCTCCATTTCCAGGCTTTCGTTGACTAAGCGTGCCACCTCACTCTCCACCCCCTCCTTGTCTCGGCCAATCAGAAACCTTGAGGCGGAGGAGAGGAAAATCAAAGCAGTGACCACCGCATCACACATGACATACTGGCATCGATTCTTTGTACATAAATACTGCTTGAATAGATCGATCACACCGTAAAATGCTGCAATGTGAGCGACTTACTTGACCAGGCCTGATGTATTCTTGAGCACTGTTGCTGCAAACAGCTGAGAGACTCCAACCAAACTCAAGCCATCCACCTCCACTATCTGGTCATTCACCCGAATCCTAAAGTAAAACCAAAAAAAGACTTTTTTTGTCATCGTCTGCATTTAAATTTGCAGGCTATTTTTTTTTTTTAAAAAAAGGTTCCAGCCACAAATCAGCAGTTTCAAGAGCCACTTAATTATACTTAGTGCATAATAGTTAATATGAACTACTGTATAAACCATTATGAAAGTGGAACAACACATTTAGTATTTCCTAATACCCTAACCACTCTACCTTGTTATATTGTATTTTTTCAAGTAAATTTTCCGCAGATGCACTACTGCATCTGATGTAACAGTTATCATACCACAGATGCACCGTCTGAAGTCTCTTACAAATAACATGCAGAACATTACATTTCAACCATGTAAATATAGCCAACGTTCTATATAATTCTTTTTAAGGAAAAAGCCAGACTTGTTCGAACGTACCTTCCATCCTGATGTGTTGCTCCACCTTCAGTGACTGTCTTGACAAAGATTCCTAGTTTCTCCAGGCCCTGGTCCGCTCCTACCCCCATTCCGATGATACTGATGCCCAGCCCATCATCTCCTGTAACACCAAGAGTGTAAAGGGTTTGTAATGCAGAAGTTTACAACTGGCAAAAAAAGACTAACCCTTTTCAATCTCCACTTCAAAAACTTCCATCCTGTCCACTCTCTTCTCCAGTTCATACTCGGCCGAGGCAGACACTGGGTCAATATCTTCATTGCATCTGTCGTACTCTGAGTTACAGTAGGTGCTATACACCTGGAGGACAACGATAAGCACACAACATCGACAGTGATGATGGAACAGCACAACTTATTGAAACTAGTTTAATATTCTGCTACTAAATTCTGTCGAGCTGTAAAGAGAAAGGTCTGCAACCTGTTACACAAGACAATTGTTCATGTTGGGAAACGTTTAGAGTCGGTGAACAGAAAAAAAATGCACAGTTGCAGGGCTAAGAAAAACAAAAACAAACAAACAAACATCTCCAGTTGATTCAAAATGCCGCCGCTCGCTTCTTAACTGGAACACGTCGGAGGGACCAAATATTGTTAACTCCTATTCTGGGCTCCCTCCACTGGGTGCCTTTAAGAGTTCATTTTAAGATCCTGCTATTTGTTTTTAAATCTCAAAATGGTCTCACCCCGCCTTACCTGTCTGAGCTGCTCCATCCGAAGTCTAAACGGAGGCTCAGATGGGATAGTGCTTTTTCTGTCACTGGTCCCAAACTATGGCATGACCAACCGGTGCACATTAGTCAAGCCCCTTTGCTGTCAATTTTTAAAAACTGCCTTAAAACTAAATTTTACTCCTTGGTGTTCATCACAGTATGAAACTTGAGCCCTTCACTTTGCCCCTTTTATTAAAAAAAAAAAAAAAAAAAAAGTTTATACTTTGTCACTATTTTATTGTTTATAAATTACTTTATGTTGAACTGGCTTACATTTGATGTATATTCATCTCTTGTTTATGGTTAGCACTAAGCGGTTTTAAAAACTGCTGTATAAATAAAATCAAAAATAAAATGTCAAATCTCGAGCCAATTTAATAGTGTAACCAAAAGTAGTCAAACCAAAAGAGTTAGTGGCTTATTTTAATACAATCCTGGCAGAGCATGTGGGATCTTGTCTTTTCTCCACCCTGGCACACTGCAAACATGGCCGTGGGCTCACATTTTTCTGTCAACACAAGCTCACATCAACACTGCAAATGTCTATTTGAAGATTTGCTCACCTTGATTGGTGCCGAGGAGAAACGGACCGTTCTCTTTAGGTCTTCTGCAGCATCATCATCATCATCCTCGTCAGACAGTTTAGGAATGCCGGGAATTTCTTCATATTCCAATGAACACCGGTTTCCCGTGTGCAGAGAGTTTTCCAGAACTTGTCCTTGAGATGTTGTATGCTCCACACAGGACTCCTCCTTTAAACATTTGTTCACAATCCTGCAATGAAGTGCCTCTTTGCTTCCGTTTATGTCAACTATTCCCTCGCTCCTTTCTTCTCTCCTCTCCTCTTCCTGTGGCTCTGTATTGGCACATTCCTCCATCTCAGGTGTCACACCAGCTTCCTTTTCCACTGCAATTTGTCTGCAAGTCTTGTTAACATCCTCTTTTTCTGAATTTTCTGGCAAAACTTCACCCATGTCGTAGTGCTTCTCTCTCGGCTCGTCAGTAAGTTGGCTTGGCTCCTCCCAGAATTGTTCATTCACCTGCTCATACTTGTCTGTTATGGATCTACAGCCTCTTGCGTTTAGTTCCACCAAGTAAGGATGTAGCGTTTCCACACTGGGATCTTCAAAAACATCATCCACCAGGTCTTCAACATGCACAGTGTCGCCCATAAAATCCTCTCCCTTACATACAACCCATTCTTTATCCTTCCCCTCGCTTTCATCACTCTCTGATGATTTCACATGGACGAGCTGTGCCCTGAGTGGCTCCTCAGCGGTCATGCTAGAGTCAAGAGTGGCTCTTTCGGGCTCCTTTTCTTCCTTCCATTCGCCTGCTGGGGAGTGCCCATGCTCCTCTGCGCTAGAGAGAGATTTAGTTGATTCCCCACTGAGGACATCTGACATAAGAGAATTAAGGTTTGTTGTTAAAGAGGTCTTTGGAAAGGACATATTTATGAGCGGTTCTTTTGTGCATTTGTAGTCATCGAAGCAGTCCTTTTCGTCTTTGCTCAGAGGACATTTTGACACCTGCCTTCGACTGGCAGCCCCTGTCACTTTAGTCTCAAACAACTTCCTGGTCACAGAGAACTTTTGCGCTAAAGCAGCCCTGTCTATATCCTTTATCTCCTCTGATCTGTCTGGTTTATCTTGTAAGAAGGTTTCAGGCGTTGAAATGCTGGCGACGGTGCTTTGAACGGAGCCCGTGACCAAATGTCTGGCAGCGGAAAACGGTGACATTTGGAGCTGCAGGTTGGGATTGTGAAGAGGAAGGAGGGCCGCTGCACTACCACTACATTGCACTGAGCCACAGTTTTGTCTCAACTGATGGCTGTCCATTTGGAGGAAGATGTTGTCCCTAATTTTAGTCCCTCTGGTGCTGTGGGTTCTCCCTTGGCCAATGCTCGGGAGGGACACGAGGGGATCTGAGAGGCTGCTTGGTAGGCTTGCCTGGTGCAATGAAGAACACCGGGAAGAGGCTTTCTTGGAGCCGTGCTTGAGGCCGGTGCCGCTGTCAAATGAGCATTTAATGGCATGGAAGTCAGACTCATATGAAATCCTGTGAGGAGAGGCACTTCGGCCTTTGTGGTCTGTCCGCATCATGAGAGAATGGAAGCCCACTGGAAAGAGGGAGACAAAAGTACTAGCTGCGGCTGCAGTATAATTATGTAATAATTATTTTCACAGATAATGAAAACAGCAGGATAAGTGTTGGTTAGGTGGATATTGTGGCGTTTTTTTTTTTTTTTTTTTAAGCGTTCAGGTCGGGAATATGCTGGTGTTCAAGACGTATCCTAAACGGTGAAATTCTCCACGAGGAGGTCAAATTCTAAAGCAAAACAAACACAAACGAGCAGGTTACTAAAAGCACGTCAAATGTACATTATAGTCACTTGTAACTAGGCAAAAAGTGAAAACGAGCAAAGAGAGGTGGACTTACTGAGCAGCAGAAGGTGAGCTGTTGTGACCTTCTTCGTTTGTGTCGACGAACTCACACAGGTTGGTCGTTTCAATTAGCTTCTTTGCTGCATTCAGTAACTGTAGGAAATTATCCGAATCATATATAACTTTCGCCTAATTTAGTACAAACTACACTGAATAACACTTTGTATTTTATGTTTAATTTTTCGCCTTTAATAAAATTGATTTTAACCCAGTATCAAAAATCTTGCCCAGGAGTTTAATACGTTAACAATGTAATTTACGACCGTATGTGAAAGCACCATATACCATTTCCCTTGTCATATGAGGGGCGCGGCTTTTCAAAATCTAATACTCAGTTTTACAAAACTCTGAAATCAAACATTTCTTCGTCTTACCGTGAGTGATTTGGAGTTATGTGCGGGCGTCTCCCTCGCCACGACGAAGACAGACAGATGGCGACTCATGCTTCTAAATACTGTAAATGGATAATCCCTGCTAATCCGGTGTAAACGACTCCAGTAACTGTGAAACACTGCCGGTGAGGGGCTACCAAAGCCAGGGCAGCTATCTATCTATCTATCTATCTATCTATCTATCTATCTATCTATCTATCTATCCATCTATCCATCTATCCATCTATCTATCTATCTGTCTGTCTGTCTATCTATCTATCTATCTATCTATCTATCTATCTATCTATCTATCTATCTATCTATCTATCTATCTATCTATCTATCGGCCTGCCTGTCTGTCTCTATCTATTTATCTGTCTGTATCTATCTATCTATCTATCTATCTATCTATCTATCTATCTATCTATCTATCTATCTATCTATCTATCTATCCATCTATCCATCTATCTATCTGTTTATCTATCTATCTATCTATCTATCTATCTATCTATCTATCTATCTATCTATCTATCTATCTATCTATCTATCTATCTATCTATCTATCTATCTATCTACGTACCTACCCACTCACCCACCCATCCAAATGTACAATGTTGTACATTGCCAAAGGCGTCATCTAATAAACACGTCATAGCATTGCAAGACTGCATGCGACATATAAAAATACAATTGCCTTTACCTGGGTTGCAGCATCGCCGTGGTGGTGGTGCCGCTTCTCTTCATCTACCGATCCCTTCAGAGGAACGCTTTGTGTGAAAACACACTTGTGTGCATGAATGCAGGTTAGTGCATTCAGCTACGTATCAACATGCGTGTGTGGTAAATGAGAGCAGTGATGCAGGACTGTACCTGCTAATGTAGTCTGCGTGTGCGTATGTGTGTCTCACCTGTATGTTGGCGCAGTCGGCTTCACCCGTGTCTCTGTGAAGCTAACTTGTGTGGCAGATGGACCGAACTGGACTGGACCGATCCAAACAAAGCAGACTGGTTCCACTCAACTGTGACCTGGATCTGAGTGGAGACCATTGTCCCAGGTGGCAATGGGACCTAGTTGATATAAATAGTGCCCAATGAAAAAGACGTCGTCTGAATGAAATGAACCAAAAGAGGGAGGGGAGGGGAAATTCAATTAAATATGAGAATAAATTAGATCAAATTTGGATGGGTGTGAAAGTAAATTGTGAGGGAGGAGGAGGAGAGTTTATCGACAGTGATCAGTGGAGATAGCGGGATACAAACATGGTCATGATGAACGATGACTAAGTGACAAAAAGGAATAATGATAAAACCCTTTAACAGAAATAAGAAGTGACAGATACAAACGTGAGAAATCTACTTAGTTTGCACTGATTCTCTGGTTTCCATCATTCTCTCCAGTTGTAGGTCACCTTGACTTTCACAGAACTGTGTGTTCTTTCTCCACATGCTGACAATTGGATGCACACAAAAAGTCATGTTTAGTCAACATCACTTTTTAGTGACTTTGCCATCAAATGTTTTGAATAATGTAATCTGGTAAAGTAATTTAGCTGCAGGACAACAGGGTATGGTAGTGGTTAAGCACGTCTGCATCACAGTTGAGAGGTCCCAGTTCGAATATTAGCTCTGGCCCTCTGGGAAAAGAGTTTAAAATGAAAAAGGCTGGACTTATGTGCAATACTTGTTTATTTCAAAAGCAAAACATTCACATTATTAACCACACCATTCCATGCATCTCTTTTTTCGAATGAGACAAACGACAACTTTTTGGATTTGAAACAGTTCCCAGGTGTCTTTAATAAAAGGTCTCAGGTCAAAATAAATGAAGGATACAAAATTACAAATTCTGTCTCAGGCAAATAAGTCACTCCTCACTGGACTCACTGGAAAAGTCTGAAGAGAAAAGCAAACTGAAAATGAGCAGTGAAAGCAGAGAAAGGCAGACATTTTCCCTTGTAGAGGCAGCTCCTTTTAACATTTATTTATGTAAGTATATGTGCTAGTTATCAAAAACTAACGCTGATAAAACTGCTACATGGAAATTAGCCCTCATAGTTCTGTCCCGGCCTCACCTGTGTGAGTTTGTGGTGTTTGCACGTTCTTCTCTTGCCTGTGTGAGTTTTCTTTCCTCCAACATCCGCAAAACATGCATGGTAGGTTAACCGAAGACTCTAAATTGTCTGTAGGTGTGAATGTGAGTGCGAATGGTTGTTTGTCTATGTGTGCCCTGCGAATGGCTGGGGACCAATTCGGGGCGTACCCCACCGTTCACCCAGGAGATAGCTGAGATAGGTGCCAGCACGCTTGCGACCCTAGTGAGGATAAGCAGTACGGAAAACGGATGGATGAAATTGTGATGCGCATCCGCTTATTTCGAGGCTTGTGTGAGCAAAATTTGTCATATGTGCGCTATATGGTGCCTGTGAACTTAACTCACTTCACAACAAAGTCAGTGAGACAGAAAGAGAACAATTCTTCAAAATGTTTACTGTCAAACTAAACATAAAAGGAAGAGAAATGCGTGTTTTGTATTTAAAACAACCACATAGCTTTGCCTTAGTAAATTCTGTTAAGCTTAATGCTAACACAGAATGCAAACTGCCATATATGAGCTAATGAATAACATTTATGTGGTGGTGTTATAATGCTTTAAGCAATGGATATTTGGACAAAAACGGTGTAGCAACACATAAACTGAAAATATAACAATACTCACTGGCATATATTCTTCATCCGCCGTGAAAAACTATTATTACTGGAGTTACTGAGTCACTCACTGACCGTAGCTGTGAAAGTTTTCGTTTGTGTCTGCATGACTGCATATACTGGCCTCGGTGACCATATCACACACAGCAGAAGCAGCCGCAATTAATTAATTGTAATGCACAAATAATTAAATTCTTTACTTTCTATTTTATTATGGTATTATGAAATATATATATATTTTTTAAATAAATGTACAATATCATACAGTCCTATTTCCTTGTTAAAAGCACATTGCAAAAAAAATGTTTTTTTTTGGGGGGGGCGGCTGAAATGGAATATTGTCATTTCCATTCGTTTTAATAGGGAAAGATGTTTTGAGATACAAGTGTTTTGAGTACCGAGCGTGCTCACGGAATGAATCAAACTTGTATCACCACTGAACTGTCATTCAATCTATATTGCTCATGGAAATTTTTAGGTCAGTTCAGAATTGAGACTGGTAGAGCAATGAATAAAATATTTATGGGGAATATTCATAATATTGGGATAAAATAATTCATCCATGTTTTGGTTATTATGTGTATTATGTGGCTGTATTTTGGGGAAAAAGCCAGAACAGACCCTCTTTGTGTGACTTCGTGCCCTGTAACTGAATTTGGCTGACTTTTGTGCCCCATATGGTTATCAGTTCACTCAACCATACTCAAGGAATTTCTCTCAGTTGTGCTAAACTCCCAAGACATGAATGCATAAATTCAGTATTCAAAACTAGCAAAATCAGAGTTCAGGTGTCCAGGGAAGCGGTGGGAGGTGTTTGGTACTACCACTCTGTGTGGATATGCGTGTACGGCAAACATTTCTAGGTTACCAGGTTTACTATCCTAATAAATGGTTTTAAAAATACCTAAATTATTATTCATGTCATTAGATACATTTCTGGAGAACATATCAGCAAAATAGAGTGTGCGTAATCCTTTGAATATTGCCCTTGTCTGACAGTGGTTTGGACGTAAACACACACACACACACACACGGGGATATTAAAAACTTGCTAATCACCTCATCGAATGACATCATGCGTGTAGTAGTGTCATGTGCAGATGCATTAAGACAAGCGTGAACACGCGCGCACACTCACTGTAGCAGGTGCCCAATGCACATTAATTCTCAGTGGAGTAAAAGTAAGAGCGTCACCAATGTCACCGTGTTGAATAAATTAGGCAAGGAAAGGCTCCACTCCACCGGCACCTACTTATTTGTAGTGTAATTGGATGGATTCTTGTTGTTGTATTGAGGTGCAACTCAGAAACAAAAAATACCCTTTTCAGATTGCAGAATATTTTGTTCCATTTCACACAAAGCAAACATGAATGAACATCTTGCTCTATTTGCTTCAGTGCACCAGGCTGGTTCACAACGCTTTATTCGAAGTCACTTAATTTTTCTCTAGTGTGCACTGATGCATTTTTGCAACCCGACTGAACTTTTGAGTGGAAGCAAGCAGATGTCCTGATTGATCTTTTGCTCCCTCTGCCGTACTTACTGACAAAAGTGGTGTTCATATTCTATGGAAAAAACACTCAGTTTTATCCTACAGATATTTTCTCCTGAGTAGTTTACCAAAAGTATATAAAACATTTAAATTAACCAAACGATAACAGCTGAAAAAAAAACAACCTTACTTTTATGTATTTTTTTTTCCAGATTAGAAGGAACATTTCTTGTACATTACAACATAAAAAAATCTTAAATAAGGCACTGGATGGGGATTATCTTTCTTCTCTTTAATGCGTCCTGGTTTTGATTTATTTACCCTTTATTTATCCCGATAGAACATTCAACAACATTTTTTTCCTAAGATTTAAATAAATTCATCAAAATCTTATGAGTTGTTTGACTTGTCTTTTTACTTTTTGCATCTCCATGCATGGAGGTTGAATAAAGTATCATGCCTATTTTGAGAAAGTAATGAAAAAGGACAGATATCTGTTTTCAAATATAGGGCGTAAAGGTAAAAAGGCATCTGAAAAATAAATAAGTAAAATAGAGATACAGTACCTGAAAAATCTACTTAAGCGCAGTAACAAAATGTTAGTGCTTTGTTACTTCCAACCACTGCTAATAGGACAACAAAAACAAATCGCTAATAAAAAATATTAATCCCAACATATATAACTGGTATAATCAATCAGCTTTCATTGAGGACTACAGAAATCTGAGCGTTATTTACTGTTGAGAGGCTGAAATTCTGAGGAACTGGACAATTTTAAGTCGATGCCTCGAAACGATGAATCGGTTCTTAAAGGTTTCCACTGAAGTTGCTAATAATCAATGAATTGCCGATTAATCAATGAATTGCTGCGCCCGTAGTGAAATGAGTACCTTTCTGACACTGACAATTACGGACATTTCAAGGCAGAATTTCTTGTCTTGGGTCGGATCTCATGAGCTGGGCAGCCAGTGCGGGTGTAGCTCACATTATGCCTGGTTTGTTTCATCCGATAGCTTTTTGTTTTGACTGCATTTGTCTTTAGTGCATATGTTATTGTTGTGGCTTTAATGCCCTCCTGCTGCCCACTCAGACTGACACAAGTCAAGTGCATGACGCCGCGGCTCTGAAGGCAGCAAGCAGTATTGTGCAGCATCGTGCAGCATTGTGTAGCATTGTGCAGCTGTGTGAGGCGGCTCCACGCCAGCAGAGCGGGAGGGGCCGCAACCAGAGCTCGCATATATTAACCGACGACCGGGAAGCATCTCAGCCTCCGCCGAGAATCACATCGGAAGGAAGGAAGGAAGGATGGTCGCGTTGCAAGCGTCACCCAACCTGTCTCCATCGGCCGAGTGGATCTGCTGTCTGGACAAGAGGTGGGCGCCCCGTCCTACACCGCGCGTCAGTCACCAAGGCTGGGACGGTGGTCTCCCCCGCTACCTCCCCCTCCACCCCTGGGGGCCTGACTCATTGAACCGATTTGGCGTGATTGATCAGAACCGGCGATCGCTGCGCGCGCGTGTGTAGTGTGGGTCTGCAATTAATTGCTATTTCAGTCCATGTATAGCGAATTGTCAGTCACAGTAAAGCCGGGTGCACACTTCACATGGTAACAACTGTCTAGAGATTCTGTTTTAGTAAAGCGTCTGAGGCAGCGGTGGCTTCGAGGAGCATATACTGCACTGCACACGTTGTTGCACGATGCACATGCTCTGATGTCTGAGCTTTAATCGAAGAGCGATAGATGCAAGTTTAAGAGCATTTTGGCACGTATGCACGTTTCTAACGGTCTGTCAGCATTCTACTTTGCACGTCTCATTTGAGACTCTTAAATCATGACCACCCAGCAGCTACGGTTTCCAATTTAAGCTGCTTATTAGGCATAAACAAATGCAGGTAGCAAGGACTGCTGAGTCCTACTCACTGGAGGCTCTCCATACCTGGAACAAAGAAAGAAAGGCGTGCACCCCACAGCTCTCACACCCACTCATATTCTACACACCCCGTGATGACACATCCCCATGTCACCGTGAGCAACGTCAGCCACCCATCTTGTCATCGTTACCTCTGCAGAAGACACGACTCAGCAACAACTAACAGATAGTATGGGAATTGAGCATTCATTGAGCCATTCATGTTCTACAGTGTGACACTTTAACGTGCACTCATTGTCGTGGTGGAGCAGCCGGAGCATATCCCAGGTGACTTTGGGCGAGAGGCAGGGTACACCGTGGACTGGTCACCAGTCAATCGCAGGGCACATACAGACAGACGAATTCAAGTATTCACACTCACACCTAAGGACAATTTAGAGACTTCCGTGAACCTAACATGGACGTTTTTGCAAAGTGGGAGGAAGCCCGAGTACCCAAAACTCCGGAGCAGAGGTTTGAACCACAAAACTCAGAACTGTGAGGCAGACGTGCAAACCACCAAACCACTGTGCTGAGAATTGAGCATTAAACTGAATGCTATTGTGCACCAAAAATTTTTACATTTTAATAGCATTTTTATCAATTCATTAAATTCCCATACGTCTTGTTCTGTTGTGGTCATTGTAGGGGTAGGTGCGCATCCCACCTGACATAAGGAAAAAGACAGACTACGCTAGGGGTGGGCAAACTTTTTGGCTCAGGGGCCACATTGACTTTTAAAATTTGACAGGTGGACCAAGCCGGGACCGGATGATTACATATATTAAAAAGTCACTGTAGTGTTAATACTTAGATTTACTTTTAATGGGAACAGTGTTGTTTTGTTGATCACCTTTTTTTTTGCCAGTGCATCAAAGTCTGGTGTTAGTTTTGTTGTGGCAATTCTCAGAACACATCTGAAGTGTTCATCACTCAGCTGGGATCTGTAGGATGTTTTGTTGGTGTTCACCACACTAAAAGTTTGTTCACACACATATGTAGTGCCAAACACCCCCAGCATCCTCTGTGCCATCTTCCAGATTTTTGGAAATTTGTCTGCGCTTAATGAAGCATAAAACTCATCCAGTTTGAGAGTTGAACTTCTCTTTTAAGACAGTATCACATTGGCGGTCAATCAGTTCCATCTGCAGCTCCTCTGGCGCTGATTCAGGGTCTTGTGTGACTGAATCTTGGATGGCAGTTTGTCAGATGAAGGCGTTTTGCTGAGCCTGCAAGCTTGATTTTAACCGCTGAGCCATAGCCATCAGTTCCTGCGTTGATTGGCTGTTAGCATAATCAGCATGCTTGGTAGAAAAGTGACGGCTGACGTTATATTCCTCTAAAACCGCAATGGTTTCTTAACAAATTAGAGATACAGCCTTTGACCGGACTTCAGTGATAAGGTATTTAGTAGTCCATTCTATATTAAACACTCGGCACTCACTGTTGACTTTTCATTTCTTTGGCCCACTCATGGTTGAAGAAGTGTTCAGAGCAGAAGCAGAGTAAAAACAGAACGGCACAAAGTCAAGTCAATGTATCACTGTACCTACTGCGCTACCTGGTGGAACCACTGGGCATTACAGCACAACCTGGTGGAACCACTCGGTATTACAGGACAAGGTCAAATGAATGTAGTCATGATTTTAATATGATTTGGGCGATTCTGTACCAACCTTTGGCGGGCCGGATTGAAAGGATCAACGGGCCTGATGTGGCCCGCGGGCTGTAGTTTTCCCACCCGTCCAATACACCCTGTTCTGGTCACCAGTCAGTCACAGGCTGATCCCGCTTGAGACGCACGAAACAAATCTATCTGAACCGCCATACTACCGATTGCCAGTTTGAACATATTTAGGCGATGTCGGTTTCTTCAGGCGGCACGGTGTTCGACTGGTTAGAGCGTCTGGCTCACAGTTCTGGGGACCCGGGTTCAATCCCCGGCCCCGCTTGTGTGGAGTTTGCATGTTCTCCCCGTGCCTGCGCGGGTTTTCTCTGGGCACTCCGGTTTCCTCCCACATCCCAAAAACATGCATGGTAGGTTAATTGACAACTCTAAATTGCCAATAGACGTGAATGTGAGTATGCATGGTTGTTTGTTTCTATGTGCCCTGCGATTGGCTGGCAACCAGTTCAGGGTGTACCCCGCCTCCTGCCCGATGACCCTAGTGAGGAGAAGCGGCTCAGAAAATGGATGGATGGATGGATGGTTCCTTTACGGATTCGGTCAACGAACAAGACAGAATCTTGTTCAGGATGGATGAGCTGCAGTATACACACACTAGTCTCTTTTACAGAGATGCCTGCAAAATTTTAGCATCAGAGAATAATAGAAGTGTTTATCTGCATTTTAGCTTTTACATAGAACTCAGCAGTAATACTAAAGACAGCTTCTTTATACAAATGTGTTTACAATGACTATTACATTACGCTTCAAACACTACCTCCATAGATGGTAAATTGCCAGGTTGACTTGGTCTTGAACTGTTTGTACATTTCATAGGATGCCAAAGTGCTGTATTTCATCCTGGTTTTGAATATGGAATCATATTTCCAGCAGCAGAAGCAGTCTTGCTGCCGGTAACAGATAGGCGCCAGTGAGGCCAGACTCAGTCGTGAGATTAGATCGGATGGGATCTCATTGTGCGTCACTCAGTGCTCCTCACTCCTGGACCTCTTATTCAATCACAATCCGGCAGTGTGCAAGTGGGAGCATTTCATCTACGCTGACTGTTGATGTGTTCCTGTGAACAATAATGATGGAGGACGACAGTGACAAGACTCCAGAGGTTAAAACATGACCTTCTCCCATATACTGTATCTGTCCTTGGACATTCATTGCACTTGATTGTGAACTATGAGAAACGGTCTGATTATTTTTTTGCCGTCAAGCCTCAGGGGGGTCGTAGTTGGTCCTGTCAACACACACAGTACTGTGCCCTAATGCTAATTGAGCTTTAAGTTCATGTTTCTGCGGTAAAATGAAGGCACGGCGTATGACTCTTTAGAAGAAGAAGAAGAAGAAGAAGAATCATCTTTTATTGTCATGAACATGCATGCATGCACACGAAATTTGAGGTTGCATTAAGTTCAGTGTAACAAACTGGAACAAAAATGTCATTCAAATATTTTGACTTTTTTACAACTGTGTTTATACTGATTCATATTCACTGTTGTTTACAGTTTCACAGGTTTGTGAAGGCACAGACGGTTGTTGAGAGTCCCTACTACAGTAGCGTATCAGGCTGTGATTGTTTGGCTTTCTACTTGGCAGACTCTTATGTTAATGGACCTTTCTGAGGGTCCATTAACAATGTATGCAAGGGGAATTTTTTTTTTAACAGTGAATGATTTGAAGAAAACATTCCACACACATGACTGTGTGTTTTACGTGTACTTTTTGAATAGTGGACTTAAAAGCATGTACGAACATGAATGAATGAATATGGATGCTGGAGTTGCAAATATGTTCATGTCATGCCATTGCATTGATGTTTTATATTGAATTCAGAGTTTAATTGCTATTTTAGTGATCGGATTTTGACCTGTATAAATCCCGGTTCAGAGAAAATGTCGGTAATTGTCAGTCATCTGCGTAAAGAAAATACGTTCCCTATCCAAGGTTGTTGGCAATAGATTAATTAAAACGTGTCATATTCGCTCTCCTCTGCCCGTTTTCAAAACAAAGTCAATAGGGGAGGTATGGTCTGTAGTGGGAGTAAGTGTTTGAAGAACAGTTCTGGCCGTGATTGGAGATAGTCCTTCAAAATATGCAATTATAAAACATTTTTCATTGGTTCATTGCTACAAGTACATGCAGCAGGAGAGAGGTAGACTATGCACGGCTGTCATCAGACAAAGGTGACACTGTGTTTTAGTTGTCTGTAAGGAACAAATCTTTCTATTCGATGTTTCCTTTAAGAGCAAAATAACTTGCAGCGCTTTCTGATTTCTCTCTTTGCTCCTGAGTTCACCAAGGTGGTGGATTGCTACTGTCAATCATGTGTTGACTGTGTGCATGTGTGTGGTTGAAAATGGGAATCTCTGCTGTCTTGAGATGTAGGAGGTTGGGCGGGTCAAGGAGGAGGGCTTGCCGGAGATGAAGCGCCGAGTTCTCAGGTCGCATCCGCTTCACAACATGAAGGGTGCAGCAGATTGCTTTGGACAGGCACAGGGAGCAGAGAAGAACAGGACGATGACCTCAAAAGGACACGACGTGCTGTTAACTAGACAATAATCGCTGACGGATTATGACACTTTGACTCCCGATAGATAGGTGAAGGGTGTTGCCGCTGCGAGCCCTTTGACCCTGAGAAGTCAAGCGGTCCGTCTCCTCACTATCTCCACCGGTCTAAACCATTAACCCCAGTTTTCACTGAAATGCATTGCTCTGTCTGTGCCCTGAGGACACAAGCCGCAGGCATCAGGATGATGGTGGGAGGGTGAGTCACAGACTAAAAAAGACACTGCTGTAATGTCCCTGAGCTCATGGAAAATGTTGCAGGACTAGAGGGCCCGTTGTGCACCTTAGCCCCTTTTGGCGGGGTCTGTGTTCATCTCCGGGTAGCTCCCTTGAGGACAGAGGACAAACAACTGCTTAGGAACACAAACGTGTTATTTGTGTGAAATGGGAGAATCATCAGTGTGCCTGAGAGCTTGCATAGCAGACATTAATGGAAGGAGAGCACGTGAGGTTGTGTTCGAGGTGGGTAGTAAAAGGATGGAGGCAAAGGTGAATATGGCAGCAATGGAGAGGAAAAGTCACTGGTTCCGTTTTCATCTTGATTGGTTTGTGGTACGAGAAAAGTGGAGATTAGAGCGATATTTAGTGGAAGAAGAGGTTGGAGGAGAGGAAAAAGAAAGCTCTCAGTGCTTCCTTTTTGAGCGGCACACATGCATGGATGAGTCACTAGCAAGAAAAAAAAAACAATTGAATGGGTGACGTAGCGTGCGTATTTCTCGCAGTGGCTTTGGCTTTGTGTTGTATTTTTTACACCACATTGTTGAACAGAATGTTGGCACTCTCTGATCAAACTTGAGTGTGCTCTCAGGTCTCCACGAGATGTGTTGCGCTCTGAATTAAGAGCATTAGAAATAGAAGCAGTACTAAATGAGATCCTACATCAACGCCCTGTGGGAGGTCTGCGATGAGAAGGAACGCCTGCAACTCCCTACTGTTTGAGCTCAGACAATGGAGACAGAGTAAGACTAAAGCCATAAAGCTAATGCTGAAACCTTTAAAGCCAAAGCACCAGTGTTTCACATTCGAGTTGTTTTGCTATTATTCAGCATTGTTGCTCATCTCTGCGCACAGCCATGTGTTTATCAAGTCAAGTTTATGTATGTAGCCCATAATCTCCCAAAAATCTCTAAAGGTTTCACAGGCGCAGAGTTCAGAAAATTCAATGGCATGTCACTGTGTGAGAAAAGAGGAGAAGCGGCAGTAAAACAAAACAAAATCCAGATGTCAGAGGTTGAGGATGTGGTTTACCCTAACGCGAGTGTAGAAATAATACTTAAATGCAGATTTAAACATTTACAGAGGTAGCTGCTCTAATTTCCCTGGGCAGGGCATTCCAAAGTTGTACAGCTTTAATAAAGAATGCTCTAGCTCAGGGGTGTCAAACTCATTTTTGTCACGGGCCACATTGTAGTTCCGGTTTCCCTCAGAGGGCCGTTATGACTGTGAAACCATAAAAATCTTTAATCGCCTCATCATATTTACACACGGAATGTATGAACTAGTTTTGGAATCAGAAATCAAGGGTAATGGGTTTTTCAACTATTATTAATGTTTGGTAACACAAAAATGCTTACAATATCGCAACGCTATCATTCATGATATATGACAATTTGAAATTTTGGTACAGATTTTAACAAGAATCCTGGAAGTTGACACACATGATTTTGCCTTTGCGGGCCACATAAAATCACGTGGCGGGCCGGATCTGGCCCCGGGGCCTCCTTGAGTTTGAGACCTGTGCTCCAGATTCAAGATAATTCTTTTCTAGAGTCTAGACTCTCGAGCATGCTGATTTCTTTTTTTTCTTTTTTAGGCCCTCGGAGCGCTCAGGAGAGGATGTGGATATTATTTTGACCAGACTGAAAGAAGTTAAAGCCTTTACCAAGTTTCCACCTCCACTCTTGGTGCAGATCTGCACCTGTGCCTTCTATGAATGTCTGGAGAAGGGCATCACATGTATGTAAACAGTCACACCTCACAAATAAATGCAACCATACATTGTGTGAACACTGTCATGTGCAATATGTGGGGGCACACAGGCAACAAAACACCACAAAAAAAAAAAAAAATCTACATGAAATATTTTTCTATTGATCATGATGTCAATCATTGGTGTTTGGGGATTTTTTTGCCCCCCTGTGGTGTCGTCCTCTGTAGAAGAGATGCTGGGTAGGTATGAAGCGTGATGTTCTTGGGGAATGATGGGAAATGTAGTAGGGATGAACGATTAATCGAATTCAAACCAACAACGCAATGTAATAGAGTGCAATTTTCAAATCGCAAAGGCTGTGATTAAAATAAATAAATAAATGTTAACGTGACATTTAAGCGAGAAAGGTAGATATGCATGCGCTGTTAAAACGTCTACTATACATAAGGTACTATACAAGGTTATACTGTATCAGGTTTGTAATTGTATGGTTAGATTTCTCTCTCGCTGCTACTGAGGGGTAGTTCAGCGAGCAGGAAAGAGTTGCCGCTCGCCGCGAGCTCGGGAGATAGGCTCTCGGGCTTTGACAGCCGAGCAGCCACGACGAGTCCCTCGCAATCGATCGGTAGAGAAGCCCGCAGGCTGGGGTAAGCCTGTCTATGTGTAGCCTACAGTGGCCAAATTGAAGCAATACGTTTGCAGTGTTAATGACCGACCTGCAGCTACAGTAATCTGTCTAGCCTTTTATTCGAAAGTTCACATTGTGGTCACTACAACCATGCCGTTCTAGTTTTACCCTGAACAAGTTATATGTCGTTACAGTGTTTCGACAAGGAGACATCGGCACCAGCTGGTATGCCGTTCTGTCTGGCTCTCTGGATGTCAAAGTGTCGGAAACGGCCAACCACCAGGTAAGATCCAGAAAGGCGCTCATTGGTGACTGATTTTACGAGGTGTTCATTGAAAGCTCTTTTCACTCTCTTTTCACTCGCTTTTCAAAGCTCTTTTCACATTTTGTTAGAGATTAAGATCTTTCTTACAAAATGTGTTTGTTTTTTCCCCTTCTAAATTCTACATATAATACGCCATAATGACAACATATATATTTTTTGCACATTTATTAAAAATTAAAATGTAAGAATGTACACAAATACTGCTCAATAATTACGTAGTTGATGGCAGCAATTACAACCTCAAGTATATGATACGACAAGCTTGGCACCCCTACAGTATCTTTGTGCAGTTTTGCCCATCCCTCTTTGGCACACCTCTCAAGCTCCATGGGGAGTGACTGTACACAGCAATTTTCAAATGTTATCAGAGATCTCCAATCAGATTCAAGTCTGGGCTCTGGCTGGGCTACTCAAGAACATTCACACAGTTGTCCTCCTTGGATATCTTGGCTGCACGCTCAGGGTCATTTTCCTGCTGAAACGGCGTCCCAGTCTGAGGTCAAGAGCGTTCTGGAAACCGTATGAACCTGAGCTCAATTGTGCGTTTCATGGCAAAGGCTGTGATTAGTTACTGTATCTACACGTGAGTTTTATTTTTAATATATACATTATTTCATATTGTCATTATGGGTTTCATGTGTGGAATCTTGAGGCAAAAAATTAATTTAATAAATTTTGGAATAAGGCTCTTACATAGGAAAATGTGAAATATAAAAAGTGATGCGCTGTGAATAATTTCCGGATGCACTGTATGGGTAGATGACTGACACATGAGAAAGGAATTAGGGGATTTGTTCAGTAAAAGGCTAAGATAACAAAGCCCATCCATTTTGAATGGTCGTTTTCACGAATGCAGCCCACTTGGTGGCCTAGATTCAGTGTCTATAGCATTCAGAATAATTTCAGGACACAACGTGTAGACTGCAGGCCTCTAGCCTTTTCAATTATGTCCAGCGCTGAGAGATATTTACAGGAAAATCAAATTTTCTGTCCTTCATTTGTGAATGCATTTACATTAGTTGGCACTTTTCAATTTGTTGATGAAAACACCACTTTGCTGTTGTGTCGCATCACAATGTTCACATCATGTAGATACCTTGTCTTTAATAATCTACAAATAAAAAAATAATAAAACAGTATTGTGTTTTCTTGTGCGTAGGATGCAGTCACCATCTGTACACTGGGGATCGGGACGGCCTTTGGAGAGTCCATCCTGGACAACACGCCGCGTCACGCGACCATCATCAGCAGAGAGACCAGCGAGCTACTTCGAATTGAACAGAGGGAATTTAAGACCCTCTGGGAGGTGAGATGCTGTGTGTGAGAGATACAAGACCGGATGTTTCCAAAATGCTTGTGGAAGCATTTCTTTAGACGAGAGATGTTCAGACAAGCTTGTACTGCTTTTTAACCACAAGAGGGCTGTCCATCAACAGCAAAGCAAAGCAAATTTATTTATATAGCGCATTTCATACACAAGGTAACTTAATGTGCTTTATATGATTAAAAGCATTTAAAAACAAAGAAAAAAACGCTTACAAACATTTAAAACAAAGAGAAATTGTTTTTAAAATAAAATAAAAATACAATTAATAGAGCATACAATGCAAGAAATATCATTTAAAAGTGGTGGAAAGCGTAAAATAAATAAGTAACAGAGCTGTTGTAAAGATGCTGCCAACTCACAGGCGCCTATTTCATGTCCCTTTCTGTTGTTGATTCTGTTGTAGTTTTTCCTTCAATTTTCTGTTGTTTTTTCCATTGAATTTTATCTAATTAAATTCTGTTGGGCGGCACGGTGGGTCTGTTGGGCGGCACGGTGGACGAGTGGTTAGAGCGTCTGCCTCACAGTTCTGAGGATCGGGGTTCAATCCCCGGCCCCGCCTGTGTGGAGTTTGCATGTTCTCCCCGTGCCTGTGTGGGTTTTCTCTGGGCACTCCGGTTTCCTCCCACATCCCAAAAACATGCATGGTAGGTTGATTGACAACTCTAAATTGCCCGTAGGTGTGAATGTGAGTGCGAATGGTTGTTTGTCTATATGTGCCCTGCGATTGGCTGGCAACCAGTTCAGGGTGTACCCCACCTCCTGCCCGATGATAGCTGGGATAGGCTCCAGCACGCCCGCAACCCTAGTGAGGAGAAGTGGCTCAGAAAATGAATGGATGGATGGATGGATAAATTCTGTTGTTGTTTTCTCTTTTGATTCTGTTGAAATGTTTCAGTTTTAACTGTAAAACATCCTTCCATCCATTCTCAACACCGCTTATCCTGTTAAGGGTCGCGGGGCACTAACTGTGAAACAAACGTGTAAAACCGAACATTTATCCTATTCTTTCTCGGCCGGCCCCCTCCATGTAGGCTCCATGCAGTAGTAGCAGGCTCTCTGTGGGACTCCTTGTTGAGTTTTGGCCTCCCTAAGGCTTCTCCATTCACAAGGTTGCTTGTCCTGGGCAGAGCAACTGCTCTGCACTATAAATTCATTGTCACTATTCAAGACGCTGTGAGTGGCCATCCTGCTGTTCATTTTATTATTTTGCACCATCTAAAATTAGGGCTGTCAAACAAATTTTTGTCACGGGCCACATTGTAGTTCTGGTTTCCCCCGGAGGGCTGTTATGACTGTCAAAACATGTAAATGCCTCATCATATTATTACATACACACAACAAATTGATGCATAACTAGTTTTGAAATCAGAAGTCAAGCAACATAATTTGTTCAGCTATTGTTCATTTTATTTTAATAAGGGCGTGCAATATCTCAAGTTATTAACAAAAAGTGAAGACTATTTACAATTCTCATACAGATTTTAGAAAGATATGATTTGCTTTAGTGGGGCACAGAAAATGATGTGGTTGACTGGATCTGGCCCCTGGGCCTTAAGTTTGACACCTGTAATATACTGTAAATGCGTGGTTCTCAAACTTTTTACACCAAATATCAGCTGAAACTATACTTGGTTCTCCAAGTACTAACAAAATGACCAAAATTAAATTATAGTAGCGGGTAGGCCCAAGTGTTCATGAATAACTAGGCAGAGATCTTGTTCCTAATAAAAAAAGTGTAACATTATTGTAAGCCAGTGAAAACCTATGTACATATTGAACGTTAACGCTGTGCTTATGTACGTAAATGATGATTCAATTAAAATGTAGTACACGTAAAAGTTAATTGGACCTAAATACATTTCAAAAAGATTACATTCAAATGTATTGCTCTTGAATGTTAAATACAACTAAACTGTACTTAACAAATGAAAATAGTAGACATATGTAACAAAAGTGCTTTGGTATAATTATCACTGTCGTAAAAGGAAGCTCGACTGGATCCTGCTGTTATCACTTTGTGATATAAGCCCAAAGTTGGTTCTGAGAACGTTTATTCTGTTATCACATAGCTTGCTTCGGGAGTTAAGTGCACTCACTCAGCTCTCTCCTGTGGCCACGTATTTTAAGGACGTAAAGCAGGAATCGTAGCCCGAGGTTGTGCTCGTTTCCATCTTATTCACGTCGTTGCAAAAGGCTCTTTGTCTTATGTGTGTGTGTGTGTGTGTTTGTGTGTTACACAAATAGGATGAAGGCAGTCATGTGTTTGTTTGAAGACAGATTAAAAGAACCCAACACTGATGCATCATTCTTACCGAGCCGAAACGATACGAACGAACAAGATGTGTAAATGTTGAACAATTTGCTGTTTATATCACACTTAAATAAAAAAATGACTTAAATTCATTGTTTCTATATGGACCCATTTCGTCCTTTTATTCCTTTACATTTATCTTACTCACTTCCTTTCTCTTGTGTTGTGTCCTTTCTCCCTGCCTCTGGCTCCATCCTCCTCACCCTCATTACCCCTTTTCTTTCCCCTTCACCCTCTAGAGTAGCTCCGTAAGAGAAAGACTCGGATCACTCTGGTAACCTGGGAGAGAAAAGCGGTCGGGTTCTTGGCTCGGTCACAGCAGGAGAGTGGTAGAGAGAGGGAGGGAGGGAGAGAGAGCGAAAGAACGAGCGAGAGAAAGCAAGGAGGCGAGCAGCTTGTGTAGCGTACGACGTAATCGAGCGGCGTGCGAGAGTCGTAAAGGAGCAGAGGGCAGGTCTCAGGGGTTTTAATTCTTCCACTATTAGACAAAATTTGGGTGCTTAGTCAGGTGAGTCTGAATTATCGCCTGTAGCTGTCTGTTTTGTTTATGTTTGTTCTATTCCGCAAAATTGTGTTTTACACTTTTGGATTATTATGCTATTTCTATTTGGCTGTGTGTGTGTATTTGACGCTGCCTGTTTTTGTTTCGAAGTGTGTGTCTGTGTGGGGTTGTGTGCACAGAATACATGGGTTCTTGGTAAGGACCTTGTGAAAGAAGCAGCGACACGTTCAGGCTCACTTACCTGATGTGTTTTTTTTTTTTTTTTCCAGAACTAGACGCGCCAACACAATTTGTGGCCTTAAAATAAAACATCTACCCATTCAATCTGAATTACACTGTATGCTAGGAGTTTGGCATCTGAATGAGCTCTGCTATACAAAGGGCTTTGTTTTGACATAGTGGTGTCTGTGTGTGTCTGTTTTGACAAGTGTGTGTGAATGAGACAGATTGAATGGATGATGATGCATAGCAGAGGATACATTCGCAAACTTGTCAGGAGCCAAAACATGTTGCGTGCCAGTTTTCATTGGGTGGTCTCTTGTGGTCAACATTGATTTTACTGTATATCTAAATGTGGATCTATGTTATGGAAACACGTGTTTGTAAATCTGGGTCCAAAAGAGGAATTAAATTGGTTTTGTGTGGGTAAACCAAATGTGATGATGCGTACTTGCGTGTGTTTGGTTGTGTAGAAGCATCGTCAGAGCCTGGCTGGACTGTTGGCCCCTCCTTATGGTGCAATGGAGAGTGGAGCCAACAATGACAGTGAGTAAGCACGCAGATGTGACTGATTATAGATGTTACGGATGCGCTTCCTTACTGAACCTGATAGTCTGGTGATGTAGTACTACCCAAATTACAGTGGTGTCTTGAGATACTAGTTTAATTCGTTCCGTGACCATGCTTGTAAATCAAAACACACGTACAGCAAATTATCTTTTCCCAGCGTAATGAATGCAAATGCCATTGATCCATTCCAGCCTCCTCAAAAAAAAAATCCAAAATATTGTTAGTGTTTTTAAATAAGAACAATAGCACTCTATAACATTGTACTTTATCACATCATTCTGTAATGACAAAATTAAATACAAATGAAACAGTTTTTGGGATATTTTTTGCTTCAAGTCAGTGGACATTGTGCTACTCCTTCTGGTGTGTGCACGTTGCCCA
The DNA here is from genome assembly GCF_024500275.1 of Phycodurus eques. Classification (NCBI taxonomy): domain Eukaryota; kingdom Metazoa; phylum Chordata; class Actinopteri; order Syngnathiformes; family Syngnathidae; genus Phycodurus; species Phycodurus eques. The sequence continues at coordinate 12,952,829 of NC_084537.1, forward strand.
CCTGGTGGCAGTATAATACAGACATGCGTCTATACTGTACCACGAGATGCTCTCAGCTCCGAAGTAAGGCAATAATATCAATCGTTCTTAACGGAGGATCAAGAATATATGCCTGTAAGTATTGATATGTTACCCGTCTACATGTGTTCCTCCACTGTTTGTGTTCAAAAAGCTGTTGCTTAAAGGTTTATAACACCGGCCTGTTTATGGCATTTCCTATTGTGTGTTAGCATCAGGCTAGCGGACTTTGAAGGCAAAGCTACAGTATGTGGTTGTTTTTAATACACGTTTAATTCTCTGTTCAATTAAACTCAACACCTTGAAGCTTCTTTTTTGATAGTTGCTTACAATCTGCCAAACTGCTGCTATCTGTGAACTGAGTTGAATTCACTGCCATCATCCAGCGCTCATATCTCAAGTTTTTGCTTGTAAGTCAAAGCAAAAAAAAAGAGAGAAATCAGCCGAACAATGGTTCATATCTCGAAAAGCTTGTAAGTCAGGACACTTGTATGGCAAGGCACAGCACCACTGTAGTTAATGTGCATGTATGCACCCACTTTCCTTGTTTGTGAGAAATGTCTGCATCTTGTAAAACCCATCTAAGTTTCTAAGGCTTTTTTTTTTTTTTTTTTTTTTTTTTTTTTAGGACTTGCAGACAAAGACCACATGAACTCAGACTCTGCAAACAAAACTCACAATAAGGTAACTACTCAATGTTTCAAGCTGAAAATCTGCATGATCCATAAGTAAACTGTTTTATAGAAATGTTTACTTCCCCAAGGGCAAATATGCTGTTTCCCCATTTAGCCTACACATTTGTTTGTGTCAAAGGTAATACAGATGGAGTTTTGAGAGGGTAGTAAAAATAGCAACATTGTGCACCACTGCATACTGCATGTCTGTGAATGAAATACAATGCCAGAATAGTAGTGTGTGTGTGTGTGTGTGTGTGTGTGTGTGTGTGTGTGTGGGTTCTCTCCGCAGAAACGAGTGATGATTCATCACTTTGATCCTCTCTGGTTATGCTAATACTAGTTAATGCATGCAGATGGGAGAAAGATCCTACCGGCCTAATTAGTGCACCTTCCTTTGTTGTTTTGATGCGTGGCCAGTGTGAGCGTCCGCACATCTACTCCGTTAGATGCAGGTGTGAACTTGTGCACTTTTTTCTTGCATCTATCATGCATGTGTAGCACAAAGCTCCACCGAGGCTTCAAAACATGTGAAAGTCATGAATGAACAGCTGCAATCCCTCAAGATCTGAATACAGTTAAAAGCAAGGAAATTTTCATTCACAATAGAAATAAAACAATCGTCACGATTTTAGCTTTTAAATTAAAATTGCTGCCTATCCGGTATATGCGGAACCTACTTCCGCATTCGGCAAAACACGTCGAAGTACTTCCTCCCGGCTCGGGTTATTGGCGAACTCGACCGGGACAAAACCCCGTAGGAACTTTAAATGTCGACAGTGTCTTTTCTTGAACAGAAAATGTCACCACAGAGCCACCAAAGATGACAATAATTTTTGCTTTGTTCGTGTTTTCAGATATCGTATTTGTATTTAAATAAATTATATATATGTATCTAACTTTTGTACAAAGACACCAGCCATAAAGTAAACAACATTTTAGCAAGTTAGGCTTCAAACAATTTGTCATCAAACCATAGTCATGCTTGTTAGCATAGCATACACAGGAAGTCTTCTATCCTATTTTCCGGGTTTGGTCATGTGATGTTTTGCATACAGTATAGCGGATTGCAATCTGAATGAAATCTGTTTATTCAGCTTTATTCAGCTTTGTTCAATAAAACACATTTTGTTGATCAATAGGGATTATTTTTTTCCACACTCCATGAGATTGTGATATATTCGTAGCAAAATTAATTGGAAATAAATAACATAAATATGAAAACTTTAGGTTTTGATACAGAGAAACTGTATCCACGCTGAATACATTTCATTAATTCATGCATATTCAAGCTAGTTTTTAATTGATTTTTTATTTTTAGTTTTATAACTGACAGTTAAATGCTGGATTTCAGTTGTATCACTTCATCTGCTGTGCCTCTCTGGTGTTTTATAGATTCCCACTGAGAAGCTACAGAGAGCGGGTAAGGTTCTCCGCAACGCCATCCTGTCCAGAGCCCCTCACATGATACGTGACAGGAAATATCACCTCAAGACGTACAGGTGATGATATTTTTAAAAAAAAAGTGTTATTCTCTCGCTCTCCTTGTTGGAGGCTCACGGAGTGTCAACGTGTCTTGCAGACAATGCTGTGTGGGCACAGAGCTGGTGGACTGGCTTGTGCTGCAGAGTGCATGTGTTCTCACTCGTTCCCATGCTGTTGGCATGTGGCAGGCACTGCTTGAAGATCAGGTGCTGAGTCACGGTATTCAACATTTTCTCATTCGCTATTACTTTCTTTGTCCTTACTGGCCAAAACATAAGAAAGGATCAAATGACATCCAGTGTTAGACAATTTGGATTTACATTGTCAGGGAGATGCTCACATGAACCTTTTTGTTTATTATTGTGGTTGTAGTTTGCAGTGTTTTATAACTGTACTGCATCATCCCAAGAGCTCTCGCTAATAAAAAAAATAAATGTAAATTGAAAATATGACAAATGCCTCTCCTTGTGATGCGTAGTCAATCAAAACTGATCATTTATTAATTTTGTAATGGCAGAATGTGATTTGTGAGTTCTTGCACTGGCTCTCATTACATTGTACCGAATATATGTTGTTTGTTTTTCAACTAACTGAGGAAAGATAGTGTACTGTACGTGGGGCTTTGTACGATTAGTCGACTAGTCGACTATACTATTTTGAATCGACGGTTAATGTATTTCTATGCCTATCTGTCGAAATACTGTGTTTTTACGTCGAACTGGTCCATGTTTAAAAAAAAAAGAAAGGTTGAGAGCAGACAGCTGTACTGTGCTGAAAAAAAGTCAACTTCGACTCGACTTTCATCACATTATATTGGGCTACAAAAAAATCATTAGTCGTTTTATGCAGTTTCAGTTTCAGCTTACCTGGGAGTCTAAAGGCAAATATGTGACTCATTATGTTTTGAAGTGCCACCGTAAGAAGACAATATTGATAGAGATGGAAATTAATTAGATGTTTCGAATCATTCATATAAATTATAGACTTAATCTAAGTCAGTGGCATGCACTTGATTCACATGATCAACACTTACGATAAGTAAAATGAAGAGTTGGTAATAATTATTATGAGGCTTGCTTTTTTTTTTTTTTTGTAGAAGATTGCTTTTGTGATCTCGTTCTCTCTCCAGTGGACCAGGAGCTGGGTTTCCAGGACAAGTACCTGTTCTACCGCTTTCTCGATGACGAAGAAGAGGACACGCCGTTGCCAAGTGAGGAGGAGAAGCGGGAGAGTGAAGAGGAACTGCCAGAGACCATTCTCTTCCTCGCTCAGATTGGACCAGATGCACTGCTGCGCATGATCCTCAGGAAGTCGTAAGTAACAGTCCATTGTTGCATTTAGATACGAATGCTACGTATTTGCAACTGGTTGCACTGTCGAAAGAAAGGCCTGTGTATGTAATAGGCTAGTTTTACAAATGTCAATCAAGCATTAACCTTTCTTTGATACTGAGCAATACATAAAAATGACTCGAGTTGATGAATATGTGCTTCCTTCACAGCTGTATAAGAGGCGTCGACATGCATGCCATCTTTCTGGTGACTTAATTGTGACTACTCTCTGACTGTGTGTGCAGGCCTGGTCAGAGGACAGGCGATGACCTCGAGATCATCTATGATGAGCTGCTTCACATCAAGGCCTTAGATCACCTCTCCAACACTGTGAGTCAAACTGTGTTTAATTTGAATTGAAAATGCATGAATGATTGCTTTTAAAGAGATGGTATGCGTTTTCAGTTGAGGCGACATCCCTCTTACGCATGCCATAGTTTAAGACCTATTTTAGTATTTTGGCAAATATTCACCATATTTTAGAAAATATATATTTTAGTCCCAATTCCATTTCCTCGCGAGTCAGCATTTAACTTGCATGTGAACATATTTACATGCACTGTAATGACTAGTGGCCGGCAAAGTGGCATTAACATGGTACAATTAGAATTTGGATCTGCAATAAATTGCTTTATTTCTTAAATCCATTCTGGTTGTGTGTGAGGTGAGTCGAAAAGGTGTCCCTCATATTGTTCTTTAACATTTCGTAGAGTTGAAATTTTGAGATTGAAGTTAGTACTATACAGTATAAGCGATTAAAGAGTGAAACCGACTCACTTTAAATGATAACTTACTCAGCGTTCAAATTTTAACTTGAGCTTTATGGCGGGTTTTACAAATTTCGCCGCGTGCCCACCCATGAAAAAAATATGACTGGGCAGGGCACACAACATAATTCAAGATTTCATTTTACTGCAGATAAAGCGGTCAGGCTTCAGTTGAAGTGCTCATAATGTTGAAGTCTTTTAAAAACAAACAAAAACCATAACAACTAGTTGTTGGAAATATGCTATTCTGCTTCATAGTTCCTGTTGATGTGCCATTAAGTAAGGCACCAAACCCTTAGCTCTGACACACTCACATCTTGCCTTGCCTGCCTGAATATGTGGTTTTACTTCCCTGTGTGGTGTGCAACAAAAATATATAGCTTACAGCGGAGTTTACATTGAGTACGTTGATAAAATAAAAAATTAACACCCCCCACAGATCAATGAATTAACTGTCTGTACGGGAGCTCGGGTGCGCTTAGTGGGTGCTTGGCTCCCTGCTAAGTTGAGCCCCCCTTTACTGTTTTCCTCTGATGTGCACCTCCTCAACAAACCCGATATGTTTTCACTTGTAGGTGAAGAGAGAACTGGCGAGTGTTGTCATCTTCGAGTCACACGCTAAAGCCGGGACTGTGTGTAGGTCTTTGCTTTGTTGTAGTCTAAAATTTAGGCTTCTTTTTGTTGCATGTATTACAGCAGTGTGTGTTTGTGCTATGCATCTTCAAGTGTTCAACCAAGGAGAAGAAGGCACATCGTGGTACATCATCCAGAAGGGCTCCGTCAATGTGGTTATCTATGGCAAGGTAAGTTGCAAAAAAGTAAAAACACACACCCATCAACATTTTATTAGCGCATCAACATACAGTAGACAAGCAGTAGTTGGCACGAGGAGGCTGAAGAACACCAGCAGAGTTCTTCTTAGTTCAATCGTGACGTCACTGTGAAATGGGTTAAGGCAAATTCACACAACACACCACTTTGCAACCACCGTGTAGCGAGACGCACGCATGTTGTGATGATTCATTCCATTTGTGTGTGTTCCAGCACCTTTCTTCAGGCCTTGGGAATATTTAAAAATTCTGTGTGTGTGTCAGGGGGTGGTGTGTACACTCCATGAGGGTGACGACTTTGGAAAGTTGGCCCTGGTTACAGATTCACCTCGTGCTGCCTCCATTGTCCTGAGAGAGGACAACTGCCACTTCCTTCGTGTAGACAAGGAGGATTTCAACAGGATTCTCAGGGTACGTGGATCATAACAGGATCAAGATTGACTGGTAAATAAATGCAGAAGATAATTAGGAATACAGTACTTTTATTATCTATATTAAGAAAGCATGTCCCATTCAAGGGAATACTTTATTAGCACCATCTGAAGTACTGGAATTTACATGATTTGCATGTTGAACATACCGCACATAGAAAGTGGAGAGATGTCAGCGTTAGGAGAGTGCGCACAAAGCAATGTAAATTCCTTGTGCTTGGGCAGGGATTCTACAAGTGTGGTACGAGCACCACTCGTGCTATGTGAGAATCACTGAATGAACCCTAACACTAACCAAAATGTGCATAATGTTACAGTCTTTACAATTTTTTTGTTCTAATCCAGCACTCTACATTTGTTAAATCCGATTCAGTTGTATTTAACCTTTAAGAACAATACATTTGCCTTTAATCTCTTAGAATAGTTTGTTTACATTTATTTAGGTAAAAAAAATGTAAATTTACTTTTTATGTCCAAGACATATTAGTTGAATCATTGTTTAAGTAGAGTTTTAAAATCTTTATTTTCCCATGTTTAAGCAGGGTTAATCTTCAAACTGTGCATAAAGCAATTGTTTTAACCCTTTTTTAATCTAGTGAATACATTTGCTAAGTACAGTTAAATTGTATTTACCTTTTAGTACAATATTCAAGACATTTGCATTTCATCTTTTAAAATGGTTTGTTTACAAATATTTTTTTCGGTACAATTTGTATTGAACTTTTGGGAGAATGTTTTAATTGAATCATCTTTTTTTTCAGTTTTTTTTTTTGTGAATGTCCCCATATTTAAGTAGTGTCGGTGTTCAAACTGTGCATACTAAATGTACTTTTTAAAAAAAATAAAACATCTGCCTAATTTTTTCAAAAAATTAATTTTGGTTTTAGAGATCTTAGACACCCAGAGAAATACACACCTGCAGGATTCTTTGGAAATGTGTCATAGTAGGCTTGAGTGGGTGCGAGTGGCGTGGGGTGGGGTCACAGGGAGGGTTTCTGTTTCTTGCTCAAGGTCACTAGACTGCTCACTTGCAACCTCCTTCCCTGACCTCAATGGTCTGGACTGAAGCATCATGTTCCTCTGATCATGTCAGCATATGATGTTTGTCTCCCTCTTCTGGCAGACTTGTTGTCGTACATTTTAAATATGGTACCTAATTTCGTTTTTGTCTTATTTGCAGGATGTGGAGGCCAATACAGTCCGTTTGAAAGAGCACGAACAAGCTGTGCTGGTCTTAGAGAAGAGTCCTCGAGCCTCCACCCTTGGAAGCATCAAGTACACATGTTTAAATAATAAAAAAAAAGTCTCATAACCCTTCCCTTTTCTTAAAAAAAAAAAAATCTAATCTATTGGATTTCCTCATCTCATCATATTACTGCAGGTACACTGTGATCTCAGGCACTCCAGAGAAGATTCTTGAGCACTTTTTGGAGACCATGAGAATGGACATACATCACAGTGAACCAGGTTGCCGAACAAAACACAAACAAATGGACTGACAATTGTGAATCTATTGATTCTTTTTTGTCTTTTAATGCCCTCTGATTCTTTTTCTTTTTTGCTTTGCATTTCTTCTCTCAGACCCAGCAGTGGACGATTTTGTCCTCATGCACTGTGTCTTCATGCCCAACAGCCAGCTGTGCTCGCTACTCATGGCACAATATCCTTTTTGTCTTTCACCTCTCTGCCTTTGGTCCTAGTCTGTTCATGCTCATGTCCTTTCATCATCCTGTCTGATGTCAGTAGACATGAAAATTCTTAAGAGTGGCTGAATTACTCGCCAATTGAATAGGATTACGGTAATAATAATTTTTAAAACAGACACAGGGCTCAAGACTGTGACCAAATTGGTCGCCAATGCAACCTTTTTTTCAGCTTGTGCAATTAAAATTTGATCTTGTCACATTTGTACCAGTGCATGTTTTAATGGTTGAAAGTCACCTTTTTTTCCCCACTGCAATCTCATCCTCCTACACCCCTGCGCCAGAGAGCGAGAGACAGAGAGTGTGTGTGTGTGTGTGGTTGGCGTGTGGGGTGTAAAGATTGTCTGCTATCTATCTAATCAATCTAATTCATTTAAAACCTGTTTATAGCACAGACATGTGAAGATACAGTATGTGCAAAGTTAAATAGCTCAGACTCCTTTCAAGAGGATTGTAAAGGGAAAAAAAACTATCATTCAAATAAAGTAAGATTTATCCATGTTCTATTTGGGCCTTTGATTTTAAATGGATAAAATGTTTTGTTTTGTTTGTTTTGGAAAATAGTGTGAATAATCATAAACGATACTTTTATATGGTGGCGGTTCACTTATGTAATCGTATTTTAATGTATGTCAATCATATTGTTGTGGTAATGATCAAAATGAAGTGACCTTCTCAGGGGAAGAGGGTTAGGAACCCTCATAAGAACTGGCCTCTCTCAGTCGAACAAATGATCAACTAAAACTAAAGCCTTTTTAAAATAATAATTATTATTATTTATTTTATTGACCTGTTTGGTCTGCTACTGCTTGTTGCAGACAAAATACTTGTTCACAGTAACATATTTTGCAAATATATCTCGAGTCACTGTCAATCGAAACTATGGTATTCCATGGTGATGCTGTACCTCCTCAAAAGATATTTCAGTTGATTGCAGCAGTGCTACTAGTGCAAAAGTTAGTGTAGAGCCCTGCAGACAGATGGACCTGGTCATTTGTAGATAAGGTTAAAAAAAATGTAACTCTGTAAAATTGTTGATTTTAATGATAAAATAATTCATTCTGATTTGTAATTGTATTTATTTTTTATTTGAGTAAAATCGAACAATTCTAAAAGTTTTAAACTTTGTAAAATATTTTATTAATAAAGTCATTCAGTATATTTCTTTTATTGTATTACATATTATTAATTGAATTCGGTCAATTATTTAAAACAAATAAACATTATTCAATGTATATCTAGGACTATACTTGTATATATCCACCAGACTGTTTTTCTTTCTTTCATTTCTTCTCTGTCCTTTATTTTTATCCTCCTTTTACATAATGCCCCCAAGTACTCAGACTGAGACACTTCATACTGTAACTGAAATACCTTGTGTGACAGGCTACATTTAAGTGAAATGTATGCCAAGACGAAGAAAAACATGCAGTTGAATATTAAAGTAACAGTAATGACAGGTTGTTACTCTAAAAAGTGTTCAATCTGAGTGAAACTTACATGTCATGTTCAAGAAAATGTGTGTTTAAAATAAGACATTTTTATCATACTTGCAAGACGTAACAGCATTATCACGTTTCGGCACTCTGTATCGACGAGCACTCAAATTTAAGTACATATACTCGGTCTGGGAAAAACATAGTATCAGTACATCCCGAGATGTCTTTATTTATCTTTAACCTGGTGTGCACCTACCATGCTGCCTCACCGCCCGGCTCAGAACAGGAGAGGTTGGAGCATGCGCTCAACTGTAAGAGGAGGGCTCTCATTCTGGCTCTGCGCTGGGCGAACACACACACATTCCTCCTACTGGAGGAGCCTGCTTCAATTTTGTTCCTCGAGGTAGCCTCCGCACGGTTACTAAATCAAACCACACTGAGATTGTGTTTGAGTTGATACATATTGATCCGATAATGCTTGGTTTTCCTTATTTTCCCGGTAGGAGTTGTTTGGAAGTGTATCAAATGATTCACGGATGCTCAGAGCATTGAAAGACCTGCTTCCTGACCTGGACAAAGTTGTCAAACTACAGTATGTTTTCACTCATACATCTTCAACTGATCGCACATGCCTTATGTTGTATTCCACAGCTGTTAACACCGCATTACTACCCTTTTTTGTAGCTCAGAGGAAGCCAAGTCCACAAAAAAGGCAAGTCTATATTTGACATTTTGTGGTCGGCGCAATCATTGTGTTGTTGATGCTGACTGTGTCTTTTAATCCTACAGAAGACTTTAATACGGCAGTTCAGCAATGGGGAAGAGAGGCTGCAGAAGAAACAGCCCATTAGAAATCAAGATGACAGTAAGTTACTGTGAGATGGGACTTAGAGAAATGTGACTATTGCCCTGACTGTCATGAAACTATAGTGTTGATGCCCTGTCTCTTAAAAAATGAAAAAAAAAAAAATATTGAAGCTTTATTAATGTGCAGTAAGTTCCCTTTTGCGTGTGTCTTGTGTTTTCTGTATTGCTAGGTATCGCTGCACAATCACAAAAGCTGCCTCTACAAATAATGCCCATTTCCTGTCACAGTGTTGAAATATTAAAAACAGCGCTCGCTGTTCTACATCACAATTCTGGAGAGATGCAAACTACACTGAACCCCTGATATTCACCGCGGCAAGGGACGGAGCCTTGTTGCGAATAGTAAAAATCTGTGAGGAACAGACGCCCTCCAAAAAGGTTTATAATTGCTTTAGATGCCACAATCTAAATGAAACTCCCCAACTCAATTCAACATGGTTTGTTGACACCAAGATGCCACAAAATGGCAGCAAATACCTCAGTCTAAATCAGTCCTCAACTCACTTCACCATAGTTTCTTGAACCCAAGATTCCACAAGATGGCAGCAAAGCACTATTTTTGTTTAACTGAAACTCCTGAACTAATTTCAACATAGTTCCTCCCATTAAATCGCTTAGATTGTACAGGTGTACCTAACAGGGAGTGAGTACAGACTAAGATGATTCAAATGTTGTCTTATGTGTTAGTCCTTTTGAAGGTGTACTGCAGTGATCACACATACACCACGATTCGAGTTGCCGTGGCAGCGACGGGCAGAGAACTGATATGCGCCGTGGCTGACAAACTTGGTTCCACTGACGAGCTCGTGCTGGTTCACCTCAGCTCTGCCGGCGGTAAGAGGAAAGACTGAGACACAACACAACCACGTTTATCTAAGAAGTGATTTGATGACTTGGTGAACTGCCAATTTGTGTTGCAGAGAAACAAATCCTGAAACCTAATGATGTGTCCGTGTTTTCCACTCTGAGCATCAACGGGCGATTATTTGCTTGTGCACGAGAGCAACTCAGTAGTCTGGTAAGTAACGACTCTCTTGTTTGCTGTGTATGAATAGTTTAACTCAATGACCAGAACATTAGGTAATCACCTGCACAATGTATTTAGTCTTCCCCTGCATATTCACGATTCTTGGATTTATTCTATATTTGCCTATGTGCACTGCGATTGACTGGCATCCAATTCTGGGTGTACCCCGCCTCTCGCCCAAAGTAAGCTGGGCAGCACACCCGTGACCTGGTACAGAAAATGTACAGAAAATGGATGGATGGATTTTTGGTGATTCTGCGCTCTGTGTCTCAGACTCCTCTCACAGACCAAGAGGGACCTTCTGCAGGTTCTATGTCCACTTTTGAGCTGATGAGTTCGAAGGATCTCGCCTATCAAATGACAATGTTTGATTGGGAGCTCTTCAGCTGTGTGCACGAGGTACCACACAACACACACTCAAATAAATATACAGCAATCCCTTACACTACTATACGCGTTTTTGCGCTCTTTCTGAAATGTCCTAAAATTCCACAAGATGGCACAAGAGCGTTGTCTAAATAGGAGAGTAGTGTGGCTTGTCCAAGGAAGTATGTTGACGTTCTACATCTCGACTTAGAGAAAAGTTGGGAAGGAGCTAAGTTTAGTCTTGGTTCTTATGGATAGTCTTCACCAAGTGTGCATGTACACCACGCGTAGGAGTGTTTTTTTCCAAAATCCAATTTTTTTTGTAAGCCATTTATTTTTGAGGGAAATGTAACATAGAGTTTGACATGATACATACATATTTTGGGATAAACGTTTGTTTTATTGCTGCTCAAACGCTTTGTAACACCATGTCCACACAACCCACAGCACGAACTGCTCTATCACACGTTCGGCCGCCAGAGCTTCAGAAGAACCACAGCCAACCTGGACCTCTTCCTGCGAAGGTTCAACCAGGTTCAGCTGTGGGTGGTCACTGAGGTGTGCCTCTGTGCACAGCTCAGCAAGAGGGTTCAGCTCCTCAAGAAGTTCATCAAGATAGCTGCACAGTGAGTGGGACGACCTCCTTCATATGATGCGTGAAAGAAATAATGGCAGTAAAGAGTTGTTTTCAATTTATTGTGGATTTCTGTTTGTCCGTAGTTGTCGGGAGTTTAAGAACCTGAATGCATTCTTTGCCATCATAATGGGTATGACCAACCCTGCTGTAAACCGACTGAGTCAGACATGGGAGGTAAACATCAATTCATACTTTCAACTGACAATTGACACCACACAACCACTGGTAAATTATGATGTTGTCCTTTAACAGAAGTTGCCTACCAAGTTTAAGAAGTTCTACGCTGAGTTTGAGAGCATGATGGTGAGTTGCAGACTGCAAGTGAGTACATGAGAATCTACACGCTAATATTAGCATTTGACGTTATATTTTAATGTTCAGGACCCGTCCAGAAACCATCGATCCTACCGACTAACTGTTACGAAGATCGAGCCGCCAATAATCCCATTTATGCCCCTCCTACTAAAAGGTAACATTCTTGGAGAGCACACCTGTCACTGGTTTGTATTTGTGACACTCATAATGTTCAATTGCATTACAGATATGACTTTTACACATGAAGGCAACAAGACATTCATTGACAGCTTGGTCAATTTTGAGAAAATGGTAAGGCAAAGTGCATATTGACATACTGTATCTTGTAGTTAGGAAACGTTAGGGGTGCTGATGTTCAGCTTCTTGTTACAGAACAGCAAGTTGTGCAAAAAGTCCTGGAACAATGAAACAATTCAATTAAGTTTGATTCATATAGTGCCAAACCCAGGGGCGTAGCACAATTTCATTAGTTATTTCCTTCCCGAAAGTAGTTATCAACAGGGGGGAGGGTTGTGCAATCACGTATTTCATGGCAGAAATGATTTGTAAATGGTTAGGACATGGAGTTGGACAGCGAGGGCACCCCAAGTGCTTAGGGCCCCAGGACAGCTGTCACATTCCCCCCAGCCCCCTGTTCGAAGCCCCTGGCCAAAAGAAGTTACAGTATCTTTAGAGTTTTAAAGAAGGTCACCTGTAAAGGTTATAGTGCATTTTAGCGTCATCCTGAAATTTCACCTGAATGCCAAATACAGTGGTTTCTTGAGATACGTCTTTATTTCGTTCTGTGACCACGCTCGTAACTCAAAATACTGTTGTTTCAAATCATCATTCCCCATTGAAATGAATGGAAATGCAATTTATCCGTTCCAGCCAAAAAAAGTAGGTGTTTTTTAATCCACGCTGGCACATAGATGCTATACGTTTGCCCATTTATGGTGTTTCACATTATGTGTTATCTATGGCGTTTCACATTATGTGTTAGCATTAAGCTAGTGGACTTTAAGACAAAGCTATGTAGCTGTTTTTAATACACAATGTGTAATTCTCTTTGTTTTATGTTTAATTTGCCCTTAAACTTCAACTGGGAGTGGCATGAAACAGATTGAAGCCTCTTTTTGGAAGAATCGTTCACTTTCTGCTCAAAATGTTGCTTGTTGCGAAGTACTGCCAACATACAGCGCTCGTACCTCATATTTTTGTTGGCAATTCAAAGCAAAAAAAATCATCCGAACGACAGCCCGTATCCGAAAGATCACTAGTATGTCAGGGAACCACTGTATCATTAACTATTTGTGAGTAGTGTATTTAGGGAATATTAAGTTGAACTAATCAGTGGTGTAAAACTCATAACATTTTGTGCTCTCTCTTTATCAGCGTATTATAGCGAACACAATTCGACAAGTGAGGCACTGTAGAAGCCAGCCTTTCAGTAAGTCTTCCGATGATGATTATTTTTTTGCTTTACAAGCAGGTTCTATACAGCAAATAACTATGTATCCCGGTCTTTGTGTTAGATCCTGACATCTGCCAACCCAACAAGAATCAAGCGGAGGTCAGAGGTTACGTCAGGAAGCTCTGCGTGATCGACAACCAGAGGGCGCTGACGCAGCTCTCCTACAGGCTGGAGCCTCGGCGGACATGAGATTCAAATCTTTTCACCGCGTCGCCTTCCTTGTGACTACATACAAAGCTGAGCGTTAAGTAGCAAAACACAACAGTCAATGACTTTGAAAACTCTAAGGACAAATACTGTGCCATTAAAGACCTCTTCCTATCGCTGTGTCTTAGCCCCAAGAATGAGGCTGAATACTGTACTAGTTGTTACTCTTTTGGGACCTGTTAGATAGAACTGTCATGTAAAGAACCGATCAATATCCTGCATGACTGAACTTCATAGGCTTGGTGTTCTATACAGTGGATTTCGATCAGAGTGTCCTGCAATGTTGTGTTACCCAACAAGCTCTTTTAGTCTCCAAATGCTCCAAACTGTTGTATAATCTATACTTCATAATCCCCATGCTAAGTATAGCGAACCCCCATTTATCCTGCTACAGAGGTACCATATAGTTTTACCCATTCCATACACTTGAAACACATTTTAATTGATTAAAACACACTTCGACTTATTAAAATATACTTTTTAAAGTATTCCTTAATGCCTGAGCTGACTCTCTCTCACGGATTTTGTCACTCTTCGTTGAAGTTTACTGTGACATTTACACAAAAAAGAAAAGAAAATCTGACTAATCTAAGTCTGCTATGTTAATGCTAACACATAATGCGAAACCCAATAGACGGACTATGGAAATGAGCATAGATTTACAGTAAATATAAACCCTCAAGCCCTGCGATTGGCCGGCGACCGGTTCAGGGTGTACCCCGGCTCTTGCCCAAAAGTTAGCTGCGATAGGCTCCAGCACGCCCGCGACCCTAGTGAAGATAAGCAGTACTGAAAATGGATGGATGGATAAATCCTCACACAACTTTTTTTTGCTATATTAACACATGGAGCAACAACAAATACAAACGGAGAATACAATACTCACAGGCATTTTCTCTCTACACTGTGAGAACAACAACTATTGCTGGCGCTTGATTGGGGACCTTCTCTGCCTCTTCTTCTGGCTCTTAATTATGCTGCATCTCTTCCAGTAGAGCTCAGTGCTGCCCACCAAGTTCCAGCACGACGTGGTACTTGTCTGAAGGTGAGCAACTGTAAATTCACTTACTTTTACAGTCGTACCTCGACTTCCGAGTGACTGAACTTGAATGTTTTTCGAGATAAGAACTGTCGCTAGGCTTATTTTTTTATTTTTGTCCCTCTCATTACAAGCAATAGATGGTGGCAGTGAACTTCACAACAAGCAACAATTTTTTAAACAATAGGCCAATTTATTGCTTCAAGCTGTTAAATGGGCAGTTGAAGTTTAACATAAAACAAAGACAGTTACAAATTGTGCACTTATTCAAACTACAAACTTCAGAAAGTCAACTACCTTAATGCTAACACACAATGCAAAACCCCATGGACAGGCGAACGAAACTAACATCGATGTTGTGGTAGTTGTAACCCTTTAACCAACAGATATTTGAACACAAATGTTGCATCAACGCATATAGACAGACAACACAACAATACTCACATATAATAAAAAATGACTATAATGTTACGGCATTACTGAAACTCTCTTTCGTGTATGTCTGTATTACACTGCTCCCTGGTGGCCAAGGAGCACAATGTGGGGCTGGACAAAATTAATGGCATATCTATTCATTTCAAAAGGGGAAAGTATTTGAGATACAAGCGTGGTCACAGTACGAATTAAACTCGTATCTCGAGGCACTACCTTATACTGTAAAAACCCAGAAAAAAATGCTCACTTAAAAATCCATTGAAGTACGAAGAACGAACGATGATATAGTGTGGGAAGACTGTATTCCAGCTAAAGATGCCATTTATAAAACACAATTACCGGTAGCCTATTTACATGTTAATCCAAGGCTAATCATGGCGAAGGATCTCTAGGATTTTTGTCTCTTTTAGATGAGTATCAATGTCTGGTGAACACAACTCACAACAACCTAACCAAGTATTAGTTAGAGCCCTAATGGTGTGCAAAGAGTGACTGAATCTGTCACGGTCGTACGACTATTTCATTTTTGCCTTGGAGTAAAACTCTTGAAACCCCTTGGTAATGTTGCTTGTTAGTATCTGTTCTGAGGTCAGTTGTCTATTTGGCTGTGTAAAGTTAAAAAGAATCTTATCATTGCAGGATAAATCTCGCCAACTATTGTGGGTCTGTTCTGTCCAGCTGTGTTTTTTCTTATGTGTGTGTAAATTTGACAAATGTTGTTCATTTTCATTTGATCTCAGGAGCTTTAAAATGTGGTGGTGTGTATCAAGAACTGCACCGTGGCTTGCTTCCGTCATGAGCAGCTGATATCTGTGCTGTACATGTTAATAAAAATAGTTAATTTAAGAGATACTGTGACTTAGTGACATTATTTCAAGCAATCACTTGGCGCAAGTGGGTACTAATTAGATCCAGAGCCGTATAAGCATTTCTGCCTTTACAAAAATAATACTTAATTTCTGTTATGATGCCCAAAATAGAAAACATTTTTCAATACGATGCCATGAATTTCTACACCACGGCAAACTACAACCACAATCCAAAACATATATACTAATGTATATGTCTTACTTCATTAGATTTGATAAGAAAATCAGTTTTGAGTTTTATGAAGTGCTTGGTGTGAATCATCTCTCTCTATATGATGCAAATGTAATTATATACTGTGGGACTTCTCTTCCAGTAAACCCGGTCCGTTTTCCATTCTACAGTATGTCCTTTAATAAGAATACCTCACTATGTCATGAAATAGATATGTCACTTTATTTACAGTGCTCATTACAGAGGGTGGTGTTCAGATTAAGAATCCTGTTATCTTTGCTTTAAGATTTACTATACTGTGTGTATATATATATATATATATATATATATATATATATATATTTTGACCACAATTCAGCACATTTCTCTCTTCTCTGAAGCCTCTGAGAATTTGTGTTCTGGTTCAATCTTTGAGGTTGAGAGGCCTCCTTGTTGTGCTGGATTACCGTTTACCACTGAGAAGTCTCCACAGCCGATCTCACCTGTCCCCCGCTCAGTGATGTCGAACGGCTTTCCTGCCTGCCGATGTCACAGGGTCATTCCTGTGAGGATGAGGAATGCATGTCTGCTGTGTGGATGTGCACTCTTTGTGAGATAGAGTTCAGTATTTGTGCAAGCCATGCTTGTTGCTAGCTGATTTACTCTCTGTCACGTTATGGTCTGGGAGTATGTGTGTGTGTCTGTACGTGTGTGTTTGAGTGTGTACTCACGCAGTGTAGAGAGAGCTTTATATAGCCACAGTCATCCAGGAAGAAGGAATGCCCTGGATGCCACTGACCATATTTGAACAGCGAGTCTGCAGGAGACCGCACGCAGCACACCGTAACTGAGACACAGAGGGGGCAAAAGTACTCACTCTTTGTACTTTCATAGAAGTGCAGATTCTAGTGTTTAAAAAAATAAATAAATAAATCACGTTGCACGTTGCCAGAGGTGGGAAGTAACGAGGTACAATCACATGATTATTTTTGCTTAAGTTTACTTTGTTACTTTTACTTCGGTAACAGAAAAGCTATGTCATGCGCTGACATTTGTGTCTTAAAACTTTGCCGTTTCAGCCTACGGGTACTCGCATAAAATGCAAATTGCACTTCTTCCAATCCAATAAGACCCGTTTTATGCATTCAAAAGACGCAGGGAGATAAGCAATCGGCAAAGTATGCACAGCACTGAAGATAAAGATGTAAGTTGGCAGAACGCAAATATGTTTTGAGTATTAAAATCACAATACTGACAAATGTGGGTGAATCTACCTGTGGAAGTTCATTATCATCAAAGTAGCCTATTGTCAGCCTCAAGATGACAAAACATCAAGACCATTTCTTGTGGCTGAATTTGTGTGTATCTCCATTCATTTTCTGTACCGCTTATACTCACTAGGGTCACAGGCGTGCTGGAGCCTATCCCAGCTATCATCGGGCGAGAGGCGGGGTACACCCTGAACTGGTCGCCAGCCAATTGCAGGGCACAGAGAAACAAAAAACCATTTGCGCTCACATTCACACCAAAGGGCAATTTAGAGTCCTCAATCAACCTACCACGCACGTTTTTGGGATGTGGGAGGAAACTGGAGTACCCGGAGAAAACCCCACGCAGGCACGGGGAGAACACGCAAACTCCACACAGGCGGGGGCCTGGATTTGAACCCCGGTCCTCAGAACTGTGAGGCAGATGTGCTAACCAGTCGTCCATATATATATATATATATATATATATATATATATATATATATATATATATATATATATATATACTGTGTATTATTTTAAAGTGATATTGTTGGGCAATATTTGAATGCTTCCCATTTTTTTGTGTCTATTTGTCTATGCGCTATTTAAAAATAAATTACTTACCTTTTACTCAATCGTTTTTATCACTGAACTCATAATTCTTTGGAGGACTACTTTTTACTTTTACTCATATTATTGGAAAGGAACAGTCCTCTTACTTGAGTGCAATTGTTTGCTACTCTACCCACCTCTGCATGTCACATGTTATTATTATTGTGTTTTTAAACCAAGGGTTAGCTAACGTTGGCTTGACTTTGATGCATCAAAAACATCAATCGTGATCCCACAGCTAATGATAAGTGCATTTACCATGTGGGATCAGGGTTGTACTTCCACTACTCTCCACTATTAGGCAATGTAACACTTTGCACTAAACAGCCAGGCCATGCCTCCTGCAGACTGTAAAGCCCCCCCACCCTCCACCACCACCACCACCCTCTCTCTCTTTCCAGCACTTTCTAGTTTCTTCTCAGTGACTATCACCTCTGCTGACTTACCAACTGACAACATCCACCCTCATCTTCAGTCCTCATCTTCTGCGTCCGAAGGTCACGGTGCGGGTCGAGCGTGCACACTTTGGGGGAAAGTGTGTGCGCGTGCGTGCGTGTGTGTGTGTGAGAGCCAGTATGCCATGTCGTCCCCCGGCTCGTCGTTTGTGCAGATAAAGCATGAGGACCTGCTCTACTATGAGAACTGTGGAGGAGGCAGCTTCGGGAGTGTCTACAGGGCCCTCTGGATATCCCAGGACAAGGAAGTGGCAGTAAAGAAGCTTCTCAAGATTGACAAAGAGGTAGGACATACATTTACACATACAGTAACAGGCTTTTATTGATAATAGCAAAATTTGCGGATAATTAAAACTATAAAATAATCAAAAAACCTCCTCTGAGGGCATAAGTGGAGCAATTGTCAGCCGTGTTTATCTAAAACATACCTTTGGGACCCCCTCCCCCCCTTCCCGCCCTCTCGACACTTTATGGATGAAGAAAGTAGTTATGCCAGGTTCCTCCTATTGTACATTAGGGTAGAATGTTTGGTCATTTGGGATGTGCTGACGTCAGACTTGGGTGTCACACAATTTCCAGCCGTGCTATTAATATCTAAATAGTACAGAGGTTTCTAACCTCCGTGTCAGGAAGTTGGCTGACCAGTGGGTGAAAACGCTGGTTGGTATTGTTATATGGCAGCACCAGAAAACAATGTCATGTAATGTATGTCAGATGATGGAGATAAAACATAAGAGTTCGCACAGGCTGATTAATTGTCAAGACTTATTTCTTTCTCACCCTCGCATAAACAGACGCAGGGCGGGCGGGCAGATATGGAAAATCGTGTGCATTGAAGTCATCCCTCAGTACAGACTAATGGAAGGAATCCTTCACGCACATTCCTGCAACTCAATGTACCTTCAAAGTGCTTAATAACTGCTGGTAGACAAAGTGCAGAGCGGAAAAGGATGGGATTAAAAATGGTGAAACTGTGAGACAAACAAAAAAAAAGTGAAGAATTTAATGACAAATGTGCAGGCGTTAGATGGATTTTTTGGTGCAATTTAGCAGGATGGATGCGTAGATGTTAGGTTGCCTGGCAACAGACACTTATTTGACATTTGCAGAGAGACCGTTTCGATTGAGGGCGAGTTTCCCAACCTTTTTTGAGCCACCAATACAAACTGGAGATGGAAAAAAATTAGGCTGAACCTGTCATTTGAAAAATCTGAAATTCCTTTTTGTCTTAACAGCACAAACTGTCAGCAATGTCACCGTACATCTTGGTATATGTCTCACATTTTGGTCATGTGTATTCTTTCATGATCATATGGAACATTTTGCATGCATCCCTGAAATTGCTGTCCACCCTGTCATTATGGGGTAACTGGCCCTTTAAGAAGCCCTCGGATGAGTTCAGTGACATTATAACGGGCAAAAACAGTGGATAGTTGCAGAATATATATTTACACTTATGTTTTGTAATTTTTATCATTTTATTTACGTACCAGGTAGTTACAGGTAGTTGTTGTCCCGCTTATAATGTCCACTCTGTCATAGTGAAATATCAATTGATATAAAAACCTCTCAGAAATTCTATTTGTGAAACTGTACACAGTCAGTATGTGAACTGAATCATGTTGCTAAGTGAAAGTCCGCCATGTGCTCATTAAATAGTAACATTAGCCAAAAATGGCCACCCTGTCAGCAAGCTTACATATTTTGCAATTTGCATGTGCATTGTCTGCTTACAGTTCATTTATATGGAAAGTATGGGAGCTTGACCAATGAGCATTTCTAACAGCATAAAATCTACTTAATGCAATGAATATGATGTTCAATGTAAATGTAACTGTTTTGGGCGAAATGGGGGAGTCTCAAATTCACCTTATTGTGATATTGACTCTTAATCTGTAACCTTTTTCAACTTGGCATTGTCACTGACAGATACTGTAGACGAACAAAAATTACATCCTTTGTTGTAAATACAGTACATTTGGACCAATTGAGTGAAATTGGATAATCTCTCACAGCACACTGTTTGGGCGTCAGTGTGTTAAGGGCATTTTGCCACTGTGACTTAGACATGACACAAATGACACAACAGTTAAAGATTGAGATTCTAACTTGTACGCTCGCACGGCACCACAAATAATTTATTTACACTTTATTATCTCAAAGATCAAGTTTCTTTGCTGTAGTCACGGGAGAGGAGGAGGTTAATAATGTCTCTCTCTTGGCTCGTCTTCTCTTGCAGGCTGAGATTCTCAGTGTCCTGAGTCATAAGAACATCATTCAGTTTTATGGAGCCGTGCTGGAATCTCCCAACTATGGCATCGTCACAGGTCTGAGCCTGTGTGTTCGTGTGTGCACGTGTTTGTCCTGTCATTTGCCGTCTTCTACTAAAATGACCTCATAAGAACATGAAACCTCAGAGCCAGGTTTCACAAGAAATTATTCGGATGCACCATCATTAGTAGAAAAGAGACATATTGTACAGTGGTGCCTTGAGATGCAAGTGACCTGACTTAGGAAGGTTATGTTTTTAGGATCACAAAACTTTGGAGCTATATCACTCGAAGTGCGTAGAGTAGCCAAATATTGTACTCAAGTAAGAGTACTATTACTTTAAAATAATATGCCTCAAGTAAAAGTAAAAAGTAGTCCTCCAAAAAGGTACTTAGTGGCAAAAACTACTCAAATAAAAAAACTCAATAAAATGTGCAAATTGTGATATTACTGCATGTGTGCGGACGTGTGTGTGTGTGAGAGAGAGAGTGAGAGAGAGTGAGAGAGAGAGAGAGAGAGAGAGAGAGAGAGAGAGGGAGAGGGCGGGAGAGGGAGGGAGAGAGAGATTAGGACGTACGCCAAAAGATGCAGGTTTTACAGTTACTTATGACCATAAAATAGGGCTAATGTTTCCATATGCACAGAGCCAAAACAAAACAACAACAACAATTTACCACAATTTACCGCAATTTACCACAAAGTGTTTTCTCAAGATACAAGTGGGATGGAATATCCACCTTGGGGAAGACAGTGCCAGATAAATACTGCAATGCATTAAATCTGTTGTTTTCCATCATCGGAAATGTTAACAACACGAGTCACGCAAAGGTGATTTTTTTTTTCTTCTTTTTTTTTTTTCCAATACGAGTGATTTTGGTAGGCCCGCAAAGCCCAATAGAAGACATTGTATACTGTCATGTGACTGTCTTGTGCCATTTGAATTGATTGGTGAAGTGGAGTCCAACGTCACTAGCGCTCACGTTGGATGGGAGCAAACAGCGCCCAATGCGGAAGTCGAAGTCGTAGTCGGAGCAAAAAGATCGCGCATGACTATTTGATAAATAAGCAATAATTGAAAAATAAAAGTAACGAGTGGCATGTAGATCATTGTAACGGAGTAAAAGTACCGTTTTTCGAGTACCTCGAGTAAAAGTCAAAGGTATGCTACATTAAAACTACTCTGACAAGTACAATTTATGCCAAATGCAACTTGAGTAAATGTGAGGAAGTAAATGTCGTGCTTTACTACCCACCTCTCTGGACTTCTGCTATTTTTTTTGTCATGATAGGTTCATCCTGAAAAAAAGAAATTGTGGTCGGTAATTCACGCTAACTACTCCAAAACAATTAAGTCAGTAAAGTTTGCTTTTATATGAATATTTGATGCACACAGTAAACACATGGGCTTTTGCTATTATCACCTTTTTTTCTTTCTCTCTAAGATAAATGCGCTCCCATTGAAATATTTGGAATTTCTTAATGGTAAAAATCAGATGATTCTAGTACATTAGTACATTACAATGCTTTTTAAGAAACATTTTAAACATTTTAATATCTATAATACTGCTATTACGGTACCATTTTAATATAGTTTTTATCTTTCATTTTATTTAATTATCTTTCATTTTATTTAACTCTAAACTTTTCACAATGATTACCTTAAAGTTCATCAATGATGATTAATTAAAGTTACGAAATGTGAGTCCTTGCCCAATACATGTCATAATGTTTCAATTAATGCTGAGCGGATGCAGGACTCCATTTCAGACAGTGTAACAACACACTGAGTGTAACTGTGAGGAACAAAGGACAATTAGTAGTTAGGTCAAACCATAAATATTGTAATGTTTATGCCTAAAACAGAAATCAACAGTAGTATAATGCAGAGGATTTCCTCTGAATACTGGCTCAGCTTTATAAGTGACTGTACTTTTTAAGAACAATATGCCACCGTGTCACACACAAAAAAGGCAATTTGTTTTGCAAGATATTGCATTTTACTTAATACACAGCGTTTTCAGTACTTCATGATTGTGGCATGTTTGTACAATGTTTTGTGGTAGGGCTCTTTATAGAATAGAGTAGCATACTGTACATCTTTATTGTCATTGTTGCAGAAACAATTAAAAGTAGTTCAGGTTCAGTCGCAAAACAAGGTGCATAGAGTCTGTGTTAATGACCTGTTAAAGTTGGATTTTCATCCATAGTCGGGTTGTGTGAGAAACAGTACTCCTAAATGTGTATTAGTTAAGAGATCATCTTCCAAATCCAATCTCACAAGCCTTATATTGTGTTTGTATGAATTTAAGTTTACACATCGACCTAGTAAGTGTTTCCCCCCATGAAAATAATCAAGTCATGCTAGCATACACTCTTGATAATTGTCGACTACTACGCGAACGAACGTTCTGGCTGTTGCGATTCTTGCTGCTTTTTCTGGCAGGACATTTGAAACTGATACCATCATGTTGTAATAATAATAAGTGTTGCATTGGTCAGAGCTGCTGCATTAGTCAACATCAAGTCAGATCCACTGTTACCTAAAGCAGTTCGACCTTACGTCACGTTGTGGAGGTGGATGGGGAGGTTAATAAATGCGCCAATGACTGTGTGTGTGTTCTGTGTGCAGAATATGCCAGTGGAGGGTCTCTGTATGAGTACCTGTCCAGTGAGCAGAGCGAGGAGATGGACATGGAGCAGATTATGACGTGGGCCATACAGATGGCGAAGGGTACTTGACTCACGCATGTGACAATATAAAAGATTTAATCTCACAATAGGAGTAAACGTTTAGAATTTGTACCTGTGGCTAAAAAGCGAATCGCGGAAAGTGTCTTTTCGTCAAAATGCACGATAGCTTTCACAACAAAAATTACGTTTCCTGGTACGAAGTTTAGTTTAGTCTCCTTTGGCCACGTCGCTCGATGTGCGGCGAGGCAAGAATGTTGAAATAATGAGATCAAGTCAAGATATATAATGAGATCAAGTCAAGAAAAATACATCTTTTTGCTGTCTGCAATTTCACCAAAATGGGTCCATGATCTACTTTTGGTTCCTGACCCACCAGTTGAGTATCACTAAGTTAAAGTGAATTTATCTTTTCCATTTCCGTTATTATCTAAGGGAAATCAAATGCATTCAATTTGTATTCAACCTTCTACTCTCAATAGAAAGTTGAAATCATGGTGGGCTAGGTGAATGATTTAGTCAATGTGTACACTGTTCTGCTGCAACAACTAATGTCTCCATCTCAAATTATAAGTGCGTAATAATAACTGATATTTTTTAGGGGAACCAAACATTTCTGGCTTCTTTGGTGAATGTGTTTTTACTTGTATTACTTCTCTGTGCTGAAGTACTGGACTTTATCAAAGAAGCATAAATTTTGCATCCCTGAAAGCTCATGACACTTCACTGAGTTCTTTGACATTTTAGTACAGCCATCTCTCAGCATTAACTCGCTCACAAATTAGTAGCTTTAAAAAGGAAACATTGCCTCTTTCACCGTCAAACCCTTAAACTTGTGTAAAAGTGCAGCAATGTGTTGATGATACTGTTTATTCTCCTCCATAAGGAATGCACTACCTCCATGCAGAGGCTCCCATCAAAGTTATCCACAGGGACCTCAAGTCACGGAACGGTAATGCAACGTTTGTGCTATTATTTCTTAAGCCTCTTTATGTATGTGTGTGTGTACATATGTATGTATGTATGTATGTACAGGTATGTAGGTATTTATTTTGTTTTTCTATTGCTTCCTAAAGTTTTTCTTTCCTTCCAGTGGTCATGACAGCAGAGAAAGTGCTTAAGGTGAGTGTTAAGAAGTCTTACTGACATATTGAACCTGTTCATGCTTGTTTTGAAATAATGTTTGTTGATTTATTTATTTTACTGGCATTGTAGATTTGTGACTTTGGTGCCTCAAAGTTCTTGTCCCACACCACCCACATGACTGTGGTGGGCACTTTTCCTTGGATGGCTCCCGAGGTCATTCAGAGCCTGCCCGTTTCTGAGACCTGTGACACATATTCATATGGCGTGGTGAGCTACGTATATTATACAAAGTGCCAATACAGTTTCTGAGGCACTTTGTTATTTATGATTACTTGTATTTTTGTATTACTTTGTCCACATCTGCACCAAAATTGACATTGAGAACATCTTTAGTTAGTCAGTTGAGCATTGTTTGGGGTAACACATCCAAATCCTTTTGAGTGACTGAGGTCTGCGCATAACTACTAATCGAAGAGTTCCATTTGAAAACACAGTGCGTGTGCTGTGGCCAGGTGCTGTGGGAGATGCTGACTCGTGAAGTACCTTTCAAGGGCTTTGAGGGGCTGCAGGTTGCATGGCTGGTGGTGGAGAAACAGGAGGTACACACACACACACACAAAGCGCACTTTTACGGACACACTATAAACACGTAACCTACTGTACAGTATCTAGAAAGTGTTTGAGGAGGACGGAGGAACAATGCGATGCTCTCATGGTTTCCACTATGAGCTGGTGGAGCCGGCCATGTATTTTTAGTCTTGATGTCAGTCGTGTGCTCTTGTAAGGTCCGCTGGATACACAAGCAGTGGAGCGGAGCTCGGCCAGTCGCTCCACTTTTTTGCTAACTTTTACAGCTTGAGGAGAAAAGAAGAAGAAAGGATGTTGCCAATAAGAGGGCCGACTCGAGATGTTTATTGACGCTGATGTTTATCCGTGTTTTAGTTGACTACCATGCAAGCACTAAGACACACACACACGCACACACACACACACACACACGGTGGAGGCTAACAAACAACCCAGAGAACATGATTCCGTTGTAGCTGTTGGCTAATCTCCAAATTCTCTCCCTAAATAACCCCCCGCCCTCCTTTTTCCCAGTGTCTCTCTGATTTCCCCCTCCATTGCTCCACCGCTCTCCCCTCCTGACCCTCCTACTTGATCTCTCTCTTCGCGCCGAGTGGCTGATATTTTAGGATTAATCCCCAGAGGAAACAGTTTCCATTTACTGCATGGTACTATGGAGCTGTCTGGACTCATTCAGACCTGGCAGCAATACTTTTATTAAAAAGGAGAGACATTACTTTTTAATGTCTGGGTGCTTCTATTGTTACCTACAAAAGCAATGTAAACATGCACTTTATTTTGTCATGAAAACATACTGAATCTTACCTGGTGAATTTATCACATTTCTAGTGAAAAAAAACATCTTACTGTACTCATTTTAAGACAGTTTGGACTTGTTTTTCTAAATTTTCAGCAGGTCAAGAAGACTTGTTTTAGAATACAAGATGTTATTTTAAGAGTCTTAAGTCAATTCATACTAGTCCCATTGTCAGATTGAAACAAATTTATTTTAGGAATAAAATGTTTTGTTTAAGTGAAAAACAAAATCTGCCAATGGAACTCGAATAAAATGACATAATGAGACTTATAATAAGATCATTTAACATGTCTTTTTGTCTTGCTGAAAAATTAGAAACAAGTAAACAATCCAAAATAACTCCATTAAGATGTTTTCACTTGAAATAAAATAAATTCACTAGTTAAGATTTAGCAGTGTATATATAATGTACAGTGTTGCCTTAAGATACGAGTGACCCAACTTATGAATTTTTAGAGGTATGAGCTGTCATTCAGCTCATTTTTCCTTTTGACTCGTGAGCAAAAAATTAAGGTAAGAGTGCTGTACGTTGTCAATGAACTCAACTCACTTCGCGACAAGCAGCAGTTTGGCACATCGTGAAATATTCTTGAAAAAAGGGCTTCAAGCTGTTTATTGCCAGTTCCAGTTAAAGTTTGCTGTCAAACTAAACAGTTAAGTCCGTTGAGCTTGATTTTAACACAGAAGGCAAAATGCCAAAGACTTGGCTAACAAAACTAGCATCGATGTTGCAGTAGTTGTAACCCTTTTAAGCAATGGATGTTTGAACACAAATACTGCAGCAACCCATGTAGACAGACAATATAACAATACTCACAGGCATTTTTTCTTTATCCTCTCCAAAAACGACAAAAATGTCTGCAGCTTATTGAGGACCATTCCCATGTAAAGATCCGTTTGTATGTATTGTACTGCCCCCAGCTGGCCAAGGTGCACACACCATAAGGAGCAGTACAACATCCATTAAGTTGAAGCGAAGACTGTGGCAAAAACGGTTTAAATCTTTACATTCTATTTGTTTCTTACAGTATCCTTTGGTAAAGTTCAATATTATACAGTGCTATTTTTCTTATTAAAGTGGAACTAAACAGGTCCAAAAATGTCATGTAAATTCAACACACCACAGAGAAGAGCAATGTTAACAAGCCTGCCAAATTTGAATGAATAACAATACAAAACTGCTAAGTATATAAAATCATGCTTCAAAACTTGAATAATAAGGGCCAGCTCTCAGACACTGTGGCCGTGTTGAATGGATGCGCCAAAAGGAATCAAACATACTGAGGGGGTGATAGCTTATACGATGTAAAATCACGTTAGGAGGCTCAACTTCAAAATTGAATACGTATTGTGGACTACAATCGTAAAAATAAGCTTACAAGTCAATTCACCCTCATTGTTGGTGACATAAAGTCACAGCTGAACACGGCACCTGACGACAGCGAGACAGTAAGAGGAAGCCCAGGTAGTTAGACAGTCGGCACTGCCCCCTTCACTAGTATCAAGTTACCCACGAAGCCATGTTGTCTCTGGTGAAAGTTTACTGAACTATCCGTCTTTAAATGTGCCCTGCAGAGTCTGGTGGTGGTGTTGATGTTCAGCTCGCCTTCTGCGTGTGTCTTTAAAAAGTTAATCCATCACTTTTTTATTTCCTCATTTTTTTGGGAGCTTAAATAACGTGACTGAGCTGTCCTGTAAATTGAAGCAGCCAGCGAAGACGCACTTTCGGGGTGTAGCCATCGTTAGCTTGCTAACTGCATGCTGGAGGAGTAAACGGGCCTTGTTATGGAAGCTAAGCACAGCTAGCACTCAACTGAGCAGCATAGCCAAACGAAATGATGTCACTTTGTCCTTATACAGTGGGGGAAAACGCTATATATGTATACGCAAGAAAAGTATATACCACAGCCCTGTGACATCACGGGGTAGTTTTAGCAGCCACTCCCACAAAATCAGGAAACTTCAAACGGTGAAAAACATGCTGAAGCTATACCTCAACAATTCAGCACTATATCGTTATAAGTCTTTGCAGATGTTTTCAGCACTTCAAACATATTTAATGTATTTAGAAACAAAACACGGATTTCTGCTTAGTGCCACTTTAGAATTTTTTTTTTGTGTGTGGTGAGGCTAGATCAGTTCATTTCAATTAGGAAAGATGATTTGAGAGCGTCTGCCTCACAGTTCTGAGGACCGGGGTTCAATCCCCGCCCCCGCCCGTGTGGAGTTTTGCATGTTCTCCCCGTGCCTGCGTGGGTTTTCTCCAATTTCCTCCCACATCCCAAAAAAGATGCATGGTAGGCTAATTGAAGTCTATAAATTGCCCGTAGGTGTGAATGTGAGTGAGGATGTTTGTTTGTTTGTATGTGCCCTGCCATTGGCTGGCAACCAGTTCAGGGTGTACCCCGCTTCCTGCCCGAAGATAGCTGGGATGGGCTCCAGCACTCCCGCGACCCTAGTGAGGATAAGCGGCTCAGAAAATCGATGGATGGATTTGAGATTGGGTTTTAAATTTAGAGCGTGGTCATGGATCAAATAAAACTCGTATCTCAAGGCTCCACTGTACCTGTTTATGCAAAAAAAAAAAAATGTTTACACAACAAGCTAAACTATCTTATTTCATTTATTGATTCATTGAAAAGGGACAATTCACATCCTTAAACATTGCTGTAAATGTGCCATAGCCAAAAGGTTTGAGGAAAATTCGGAAACATGAGAAAAATCCAGAACATGTGGGATGTATTGTGATTAACTTTTAACGTTTAATTCAAATATATACCTTTAGTCAGAGCAAGAAGTTTGAATAATACCCAGCTATACAAGGCTATTCAGTTTAAAAAAAAAAGGTTCAAATGTGCATCACAAATCAACTCTTTTTTAACGCCGACATGTGTAGAGGCTTACCATCCCCACTAGCTGTCCAGCAAGTTTTGCAGAGCTGATGAGGAAGTGCTGGCAAGCCGAGTCAAAGGTAAATGCGTAACACGCCATTTATTTGAACAAAATGTGATAATTAATACAAGACATATTTATTTCATCGTACACGTGCATGTTCACAGGAGCGTCCGCAGTTCAAACAGGTGCTGGTAACCTTGGAGACGATGGCAAACGATAGTAGGCTACCTGACCAGTGCAACTCCTTTCTGCATAACAAGGACCAGTGGAGGTACACACTCACTCACACACACACATACCTCTATATCTCTCGCTCTCAATAAACTTTCACACTCGCCAGAAATACTGTCACACACACCCAAAAAGTTCTTGTTCACCAAAAACCCTCTCACCTGAACAAAGAAAAACCCTCACACAGGAAGAAGAAAAGCAACCTTTTTTCCACGTGAACCCTTTTTTGGTCAAAATTGGCTTCGCGGAGATTGAAAAATTTTGTGCGAAAGAAAGCTCACGAATGAAAACAGACGCTATCTCAAACATTGAATGCTGATTGGCTCTGCCATGAAATACGTTCTTCCCTCTGTGTGAGATTTTTGTTGTTGTGTATGATTTTTTAATTATTTTTTTTAATGTGTATGAGGTAAAATTTATTTTTGGCCTTTTCTGCACCTCATGATAACCTGCCTCATAAATACTGTATATAAACTTCATACGGTACATTAAACATGCATGGATCCCTGTCCTAAGCACACAATTGTCTTGGTTCTAGGTGAAAAAATGCGTTTAATTCATGAACTGCTCAAATGCGTATCACACACCCGCTCATATAGAAGTCTAAGGGCTCTTGAACTCAAGATGTCTGACCCTGTACCCTGCTTTAGTCTATAATTAGCCCTTTGCTAAGTGTTCACAGTAAAGATTCCTCTGCTCCCTCGCTGTCGTCGCTCCATTGGGGAGGAAGACAGAGGCGTGACAGGAAACAGTGGCGACGAGAAAGTGGACGCCGTATGTCAGCATGAGGGAAAAAGTGTGAGGGCAGTTGGCAGCAATTGTGATAGATAAGGGGTGAGGAACAGCGAGGTTGAGGTGGCCCATGGCAGAAGAAGCAAAGTGTGACATTCTGTGCATATTTACACAAATACATTGAGGCCATCAATTCTGTGTTTTGGTGTGGGATGAGTGAAATGGCAACATTATTGATTTCTGTCTGAGAGTACAGGATTCGTGTTTTGGAATCAAGGGGTTTATCACTGGCCTCTTCTGGTAGTAGACTATACTGCAGTTAAGACAAGTTCTCATGATTTTGCACAATATGGACTAAATTAGGGTTGCAAATGGATGGAACATTTCTGGTAAATTTTCAGAAAGATTCCACTAAATTTTAACTTTGGGAATATTCCAAATTGGAAACTTTCCATGTGAAATAGAATGGGAATTGAGGGTAATTTAATGGCTACATCAAGCATAAATTAAACTTTTTTTTGGGTCATAAACTGCCATTCATGTGAAATAGATAGCTGTCCTTGCCCACATGTAAGGGCATTACTGTAGCTTCATTGCTCCATCTTATTTCACTTCACTTGAGTGGCAAAGTATCAGTAGCTTGCTCGTACATCAAACAAATCGACCAAGTGACTGCTCGTAACTTGTAAATTGGGGCACTTGTAGCTCAAGGTACCACTGTACTTGCATGAAATCTGGTTGTTAAAAAAAAAAATATATATACATATTTTCCCCAGCTATATTCAAGTTAAAATTTTAAAGGTAAATTTAAAAGGTCCAACTTGACTGCCAGCATGTGGACCAGCTGTTCGGGCTCGCGTGGCCGCTTTAGAGCGCCTCATTGTCAACAATGAGTGCGCACACACCACGAAGAGAAGGCGGAAAAGCCAGGGGAACAAGAAGTATGTGTAGTAATGTGTAGTTATTGTTTAGACATAAAGATGCTAGATGAAGTAGCGTCCACTTCTCCAGGTAGTAGTTGTGGTATTTGATTGACAGTTGAGTGGGGTGTGATTTCAGTGCCTTTTGCAGACACTCCCCCAGTACTTGAGAGCACAGAGAATGGTTTGATTTTTCACGAGTTTGAGTTTTTCTTTATGCCTGGCCAATTTTTTAATCATTCAAATTTGGCAGGGTTTTTCTTGTCAGTGGTCCGTCAAATTTACAAAACACAGATTTTCACTTTGCAGGGAATTTAAATGAATACGTCTCTGACAGTGTCAATGAAATGTGTTGTGCAAATATTCCAGGTGCGAAATCGAGTCGACCCTGGAGCGCCTTCGGAAGCTGGAGAGGGAGCTCTACTCCAAGGAGAAGGAGCTGGAGGAGCGGGAGAGGCGGCTCCGGCTGTGGGAGGAGAGGCTGATGGAGAGGTCCAACATGACTCCCAGCCCCACCTCCTTACTCATGGATCGCTCCAACATGTCACCGGTGAGTCATGTGGTGAAGTCGTCGCTGCTCTTTCTAAACTTAGGTCCATGTTATCTCATCCTGAACTAGAAATGATCATTTATGCGTTTGTGTCCGATTGCAATTCTCCCTTCACATTTTACAATAAACCTTGATTAGATTTGTCTTCAATTAGCTCAAAATTCCACTGCCAGGCTTTTATATAGTTTATATATTTTATTTTAACTACAGTATTTAAAACGCTTTGTGAGTCCTCTCTTTGAAGAGTTCTATGCAGTCGTCTCTCACGATACGAGTAATTCATTACATGACCACCATCGTATCTCTAATCATCTTTGCCTATTGAAATGAAATTCATCTGTTTCAGCCTCCCCACAAAAAACTAAACAATTTTTGTAATGTTTTTTTAATTATTAAAACAGCACTCTATAATATTGTACTTTATATAAAAAATACAGTGTTGACATAATTTAATAGAGTCTAAAGAATTAAACATTTTTTACCACATTTTTTGTATGAATTCAATGGACATTGTACTGATCCTTCTGGTTTGTGTGTGTGCCAGGCCACCTAGGGGCAGTATAATATAGAAATACAGATATATTGAGTTTCTCAGTAACCCGTAGAAATATTGTTCTTGGCAGAGAATAAGGAATATATGCCTAAGTATTCTTATATTATCTGACTACATGTGATTGCTCCATCGTTCGTGTTCAAATATCCGTTGCTTACAGGGTTACAACATTGCAAAACTGATGCTATTCGTTAGCTTGTTTACTGCTCTTTGCATTGTTTGTTAGCATTCGGCCAATTTCGGCAAAATATTGGCTGAAGGACAACTCGTATCTTGAGAAACTCGTACCTTGGCTCACTCGTATCTCAAGGCACCACTGTATGAAGTAGATAAAATATACTTACTCTTTATTATAGCTTTTTTCTAATTTTGACACTCCTCTGTTTCTCTGCCTCCCTATCAGTTCTTCACACCAATGTCCATCGGTTCCTCTGATTCTTTCTTCCGCTCGCACTCTCAAGACTCCAACAGTGTGGGGGTCAGCAGTGCCGGCGTTAGCTGCCTCCTCCGCACCCTCAGCAACGGCGACAGCGAGAGGGGTGGCGGCAGCGCGGTTCTGGAGCGGGGGGTGGGCTCTCTGGACAGCGGGCGGCTGCACGTCATGCTACGAGGCTTGCAGGGGAGGTTCGGAGAGGAGGACAAGGAAGAGGAGGGCACCTTGGAGGAGAAGGGATGGGGCCAGAGGGATGAAGGCGGGAGTATGGAGGGAGGAAGAGTGCAGGTGACGCTCCGGAGCTACCCGGGGGGGAGACTGGAGCGGGAGGAGAGGACGTGGGAGGAGGGGGACACGGAAAGAGGGGGGATGCAGAGAAGCAGGGTGACCACCTTCGTCCGAGGCTTCTCGGGTGGCTTCGGAGAAGCGGAAGGGGAGACAGACGGAGGATGGGAGGCGGAAAAAGTGGATGAGGGAGGGCTTGAAGGAGGGAGGCTTCCCGCTATGTTTAAAGGTCTCACTGGCACTTTAGGCGGCTTGGGGGATATGCTGTCCTTGGACGGCATGGGGGAGATGGACAGGCTAGGCGACATGGACATGAACATGGGGGACTTGGGCGTGGTGAAGGTCAGGAGTGAGATGGGGGTGAGGGGTCACTCGGGGGTGCAGGTGAGCATGCGGGCCTCCTCCAATCAGAACTCTGTGAAGAGCTGCAGCGTGCGACACGGATCCAAAGTCAACATGGCCACCGCCGCCATGGACATGATGGAGCTCGACTGGTCCGATAGTGATTAGAAGAGACGTGATGACGGCATGAACGACATCTGTATGTGCATTCAGTTACAAAACTGAGCAAACACACATTTTATTTGTTTAAATGTTCGTTTTTTTTTTTTTTTTTATCAAAACAATAAACTAAACCATCGTCTATGTACTGTGAAGAGAGAAGAAACAATTACTGTTAATGATGAAGGCTTCACCTGTGTAATTTACTACCACATAACATACTGTAAGAAGTGTCTGTATTGATTTTCTGCTTTGTATGTAGATTATAGTAGATTTTGAAGAGCTCTGTGATCCAGTGTGCATTTTTGCCATTTTCATTTTTCAATAAAAAAAAGACTGACAGTATATAGTTATTTTTTTTCCAACGTTATAAATGTGTGGAAAAGGGGCAAATGGGCAATTCAGACACACAAACACACACACACACACGCACACACAGACTCACTGCAGTGAACCTCATATTTTATCCATCCATCCATCCATCCATTTTCTGAGCCGCTTCTCCTCACTAGGGTCGCAGGCGTGCTGGAGCCTATCCCAGCTATCAGCGGGCAGGAGGCGGGGTACACCCTGAACTGGTCGCCAGCCAATCGCAGGGCACATACAAACAAATAACCATTCGCACTCACATTCACACCTACGGGCAATTTAGAGTTGTCAATTAACCTACCATGCATGTTTTTGGATGTGGGAGGAAACCGGAGTGCCCGCAGAAAACCCACGCAGGCACGGGGAGAACATGCAAACTCCACACAGGCGGGGCCGGGGATTGAACCGCGGTCCTCAGAACTGTGAGGCAGATGCTCTAACCAGTCGGGTCACTGTGCCACCCTCATATTTTATTTGAACTGAATTAAATTATAGCAAATTCCCTCTTCAAACGCCAATGATTGACATGTCACTACACATGACATAATAATAAAAAAATACAATTTAAAAGCATTTTCTTTTTAATTTCGGGGCATAATGCGCATGCCAGAATGCGGTACTGGTTGACACCCCCCCCCAACCCCCAAAAGGTTTGTAATCACATATAGATGCCACAAGCTAGAGCCAAAGCATTTTTTCTATTAGACAAGGCTATGGCTCGACTAAATGAAGCTCCTCAACTCACTTCAACATTGTTCTTAGCCTAAAGATGCCACAAGATGGCATCAAAGGAATATTTTTACATTATCTCTAATGAGTTTAAAAGTGGCGGCACGGTGGACGACTGGTTAGAGCGTCTGCCTCACAGTTCTTAGGACCCAGGTTCAATCCCCGGCCCCGCCTGTGTGGAGTTTGCATGTTCTCCCCGTGCCTGCGTGGGTTTTCTCCGGGCACTAAGGTTTCCTCCCACATCCCAAAAAACATGCATAAATTGGAGACTCTAAATTGCCCATAGGTGTGCATGTGAGTGCGAATAGTTGTCTGTTTGTATTTGCCCTGCGATTGGCTGGCAACCAGTTCAGGGTGTACCCCGCCTCCTGCCCGATGACAGCTGGGATAGGCTCCAACACGCCCGCGACCCTAGTGAGGAGAAGCGGCTCAGAAAATGGATGGATGGATGGAGTTTAAAAGTCTGAGTAAAATGAACGTCAACTTGCTGGAATGAATTGTGTTTGATCTTAAAGTTTGATCTTCTCCACTTCAGCAAACTTGAACAAAGAGTATACGGCCATAAAATTAACCAAGTTGAGTCACACGCTAAGGAGCAGAGCCACTCCAGCCAGGACCCATTTGGCAGGCCGCTCCCTTGTTTTCAGGCTCAGAGTCCAAACATACGTGGGGCCTCTGATCTTGGTCTTATAGAGAGGACACTCGTAGATGTTCCTGGTCTCCTGGCGGTCGTTGGGCACAGCTCGGACAGACATGACGGGCATGGCCGGTGTCAGCTCCTTTAAACGCGCTTCTGTGATCACCCCGGCTTGAGCATCCCACCTAGCCCCTAAGAAAATGATCAGAAAATGATAAGAGGAAGACTATGTAAAAATCCCTATTGTTGGAAACTACCTTCCATGTAAAGTCCATATACATAAGCCCCCTCTCTTGCAGGCTGGTTGAACTCTTCCTTAAACTTCTTGGTCACGTCCACAGTCAGGTTCACTTTATCAAGGGGCCACTCGTTCTTACGGGCCAGACTCTGCATCACGGCTGAAGATGAGAAACAAGATACAATCTTAAAATTCTCCAATACAGGTGTGCTCATGGGATGAATGTCTGTTACCGGTGAGGAAGGACTGTGGGTTGAAGAGTCCACTCAGCCACACAACAGTGGGCAGTGACAGATCTTGAGTCCAGCTGTCCAACTCTTTACAACGCTGTAACACGTTATTGTACCTGGTACATACATACACACGCACGCACGCACGCACGCACACACACACACACACACAATCAGAACATCCATGGCAATGCAATCTCTGAGTGAGTACATACTATACATACACACCCACTTCAATACCGGCACAATCTAATGAGATCCTATATAATATGAGAAATGAAAAATTCTGACACAATAAATTGTATTTTTAAATTTTAGCATTACTCTATTTTATATGTATTGTATTTATGTATATGTGCCCACTTTGGATCTTATTTTACCTAATGTTTTGACCAGTGAGTGTACATTTCATATTGTCACTATCGGCGTGTGTGTTTTGAGTTTAATAAGAAAACCTCTGTCATCTCGGACTCGTATTTCATAAAATGTAGCAACCTTTTGATTATAAGACTGATAAAAGGTTAGTCGTCACTGTTTCCTAAATTTTATACATATAAAAAGTGGCGTGGTGCCCTCAATGAGAAAAAATAGCTCGATTTATAAGCGTCAAATCACGCTAAACCGGAAGCAACGCAGGCATTGCTGCTTCGACGAATGTATTTCTTAAATAAATTACCTTTTATCCAATTGTCAATATACGCTACAATACAATGTTATGTTTCTTATGAAATGTATCGTGCATATGCTATGTTTCATTATTATTTATTGATACAACAACAATAAAGTGGAGGGCAATTATCTTCTTGCCAATACGTACAAGAATACACAATTTGATCATATTTTCACATGATAATTTTACTAAAACCAAATGACAGCTCATTGTTATTGTGTACTGTGTAATATACGTATAATCGCACTCAAATGTTATTCATTCCAAACAATACCATATCGCCAGGCTGTATGTGGACGGAAAGGCCAGCTTGGTCCAAACGTCAGGAACGTTGTCAAGGAATAAAGCTGCCTGGAGCTTCTCCATCTCAGGGGAGATTGCAAGCTCACCCTTGACAGAAGAAGATGGTGATTACATAGAATGACGCACACCCACACCCAAGTTTTAGCATACTCTGAGTCCCAGGTCCAGCTCTTTGAGCGAGCGCCCTATCTCTGAGATGAGCATGTTCATGCGCTCACACTCCTGGAAACAGACCAGGATGTAAGGCGACCGTTCTCCTGTCTTGGCGGTGATGTCAGTCAAGTTGTATTGCTCCGGAAGCGTCTCCAGTACCTCATCCAATACTATTTTGACCTATAGTTGGGTTAAATAATGAGGATACCAAAATGAGGCCATTACAATCTGATTGTCAAAGGTCCAAATTCACCAGAGAACAAAATCTGTGGTTTGTTTGAGACAGTGTAGCCCAAATAGTCAAAATATTGGACTTTTCCTGCAAAAAGACTTATAAAACAGTAGGTGTGTTTCATTCTTGGTCCGAAGTGACATGCAGGTGCCGCTGTACCTTCTCTTCCAGTGTCCCCGAGGCCCCTTCCCCCATCACAGCATCAGGAGACTGGAGCTCCAGTAGAGTGTGGAAAAGATTTTCGGACGTCACAGTCAGAAAGTCAATTTCCGCGTTGGGGTGCAGGCCGTAATGCACAGGACTTTCGTGGGGCAGCATCTCATCTATGAAGTCATGGTAACCCTTTGGAGACAACCAACATAATGTTTGATGGGGGACCGTTACAAGGAATGCCAAAATAACATACACTCACTGGTCACAACTTTAGCCACAACTGCAAAAGCCAATGAGATCTAATGTTAAAAAAACAAAAAAACAAAACAAAAACAAAAAAAGATTATAATTCTCAGTTTTTCTGAATGAGATGAAAAAATTTGAAACAGTTCGCAGTATGATGCAGGGCAGTTGGTAAACAATTGAAAACTACAACCGTAATAATAAAACATAACTAAATTAACACTTCTCTGATGACATCAACCAAGTCACCCAACGAAGTGTCGGTTCTTTGGTTTTCTGTATTTCCTCAAAGAGTGACTCCCTGGTAGACTGCATTCCTGAATTCTTCCACTTGAAGAAATACATGCCTCACCTCAAATAAAAGCACGTGTTGCTGTACCATTCGTGTTCAAGCCGTTGCATCAAAGGTTAAACCACCGCAACGTAGATGCTATATAGCGTTATCATTAAGCTTGCAGACTGAAAGGCTAAGCTAGGTGGTTGTTTTAAATACACAAGGTTGTGTTATGTTGACAGTAAATTTTAACTGGGAGTGGCAATAAACATCTTGAAGCTTCTCTGCCAAATTGCTGCTTTTTGTGAAGTGAGTTGAGTCACTGCCACAATACAATGTGGTACAATCTCAATCTCAAGTCTCCACTTGCTAGTCAGTCAGACACAATTGTTTTCTTTGTCCATTTTGTACTGTTATTTTGTTTTCCATACGTTATCATTTGCATGGTCACAATAAAAATCACTACTACTACTACTACTACTACTACTATATTATATAATATGTCTGTGTGGTGGTGTGTCAACTGACATTAAGGCCAACATTATTCATCAGTATTGCTTTCCAACTATCATTTCTAAACATAAAGAAGGAAAGGTTTTGCAAAACAGTTTACCTGATAATCCACATTGGACGGAACCACAAATCCTGGAGCCAATGCAAGTTTACGGTCAAACTGTCAAAAAAAACCAAACAAAAAACATGCACATGCTTTGATGTCAAAGTTGTTGCTCTGCTCGGGTTCTTTCTAATGCACATGTATAAACCTGGTTGGGCTGCATGTATTCTTCCAGGTATGTTCTGCACAGTCTTCTGTCCCAGTCATCAGTGATATGTCCTCCATACATAATCTCACCAAAAAGATATCGCAGGTCCTCCCATGGTACCTATCATTAACACAATCCTCACATGTAACAGTAAGTGCTAATGTCTCATTGTTATCTCTGAGATATACACCGCTCTCCACCTCTCATCATCATGCAGGAACCCACCTGTGCATTAGCCTCCAGGTAGTTGTAGAGGACATTCACTGATATGGTCAGGTCTCCAGTGTTGAAAGGGTACTTCCTGTTCCATCCCTGGGCTCCAAACTTCCTCCTCTCAGCCACGCAGGCATGGAAGTAACACAGAGAGAACAGGATGGTCTTGAACTCCTGCTCGCGGCTACACTGGTCAAGAATGCCCTGCCCGAGAAAGAGCAGAGAACTAAATAAATGACATCATTTGGCACAGTGGTACTTTGACTTCCGAGTTGAATTCGTTCTGTGATCAAGCTTGTAACGCAGTTATATATCAAATCACTTTTCCTCATTGAAATGAATTGCAATGCCATTAACCTGTTCCAGCCCCCCAAAACAAAACGTTTTTTGTTACATTTTAAGAAAGAAAAACAGCACTGAATTTTAATAACATAATGAAACATTATAAAAGAGAATGTAAGCAAAATACATTGGTTTTATAAAGTGTAATTACTGTACGTACTGTAGTATTTGTGAATTGGATGTGTGCCTTTAAGGGGCGTGACCCAGTGAGTGACATCAGCAGCTGGAGTCCGGTTGGCCGCTTAGTCTGCATATGAGCGCCTGGGTGTGAGTTGTGGCCTACAGCAGATCCTTGCAAATGTTATCATTTTGTATTTTTGTGTTTGACTGTTTGTCCCATCTGAGGGTATTACAGTGGCCTAATTTTTACAGGAAAAAAAAAAAGCGATCAAGTGACGGCTGTTCACTCAAAAAACACGTGGGCACTAGGAAGTCAAGGTACAACTGTATTTGTACTAAAACATGGTAGACACTGACCTGGTCAAAGTTATCCAGCGCTGCATGCAAGTTAGCATGCATCCCTGTTGGAGGCTCATTGGTGACCTTAACAGCATTTTCCAGAATGCCCTAAAAATAAAAAAATGCAATTAAATTGATAACCAGCTCTCAGACAATGTCAATTGAAGCTGAGTTTAGTTATCGTTGCATAAATCATTAGCCTAACAGCGCAATTTCTCAAGTAATGTGTAAACGTTTCGGAAAACAGGAAAAAACACAAGATTCATCAAACAAGAGTCCAGTTGCCTCCATTCAACCTTTGCAGATTATTGTTAGGATAGGCCTCTTTCAATTACACATATTCACATATTTTAGGCCTGAGTCTTAGTTGTTTACTGCTGTAGACATTTCACTTCTACGGCCTTGAATTTCTCTATCTAGGCACCCGAAGCTTTCTCAACCGACAGAAGTCACACATAGGAAAAGTGCTGAGACATTGTTAGGCTGTGTCCCACCCCTACGAGGGTGTAGACCAAGACAGGGTAAAGAGAAGGAGTAAGCAAGGGGGAGACAGACACTCTCCAGCC
This sequence comes from Phycodurus eques, assembly GCF_024500275.1. Lineage (NCBI taxonomy): Eukaryota > Metazoa > Chordata > Actinopteri > Syngnathiformes > Syngnathidae > Phycodurus > Phycodurus eques. The sequence goes on from NC_084537.1 coordinate 12,992,294, forward strand.
GCCCTGCAGAGTCTGTCTCCCAGCACTGCGTGTCAACCTCTAGCATTAAACATCCTTAACTGAGAAAATACAGTCTTCTGGTAGTTAATGATAATGTTAGTACAGCAGACATAAAATAAAAAGATCCAGCGGAAGATCTGACGGAACGTCACATTACCATAACCTGGATGACTGAGAATCCACACAGATATGAAGAAAAAAAAATCTTTAGCAAGCATATATTGTGACAGTAGTTTAAAAATGAGTTAGGCAACTATGCAATTCTATTGTGTACATATGTTGAGAGTGTACATGTCAACTATATTATATTATGACGCTTGCTGCATGTACAGAACCTGTGGAATGATGTGTTCCTGGGTGCTTGGTGCAGGCTCAGCACTCATAAACACTCTGTAGTCAGGATGACTGCCTTCACAGTAGCGCTCCAGAAGCTTCTCCAGGGAGCCCAGCCAGCGAGCAGCCAGGTGGATGTTCTGTAAAAAAATGGTACTGCATAATAATAATAACATTTATCCACAAAAAAACAAAACAAAACAAAACAACAACAACACAATTACTCCCATTTTCAATGAAAGCTAGTAAGATGTCTTTTATGGAAACAAATTGTCACGGTCTGTGTTTTTGTTTAGATTATATTTAGTTTTGTTTCATGTTTTCTTGTGTCCCATGTTCATGGCTTGTTTCGGTCGTTAGGTTTTTGCTTCTACCTGTTCTCGTTAACCCTGTTCCTTGTGTCTACCAATCAGCTCCCTACAGCCACTCGTGTCTTGTCCAGGCGTGCCTCGTTGTCTCGTTAGTTAGCTTGTATTTAGTTCCCTGGTTTCTTTCAGTCTGTGACTGTTCATTGATGCTGTTGATGATTAAATCTTGCTGTTTTGGCAACTTTGTGAAGTTAGTATTTCGATTTTTCCACCATGTGCCTTGGTTGCCTTTTTTGATTTTAGAAATAAATCCTTTTTTGAGACTCCTGGATTCCCATGCACTGGTTCCCTTGGGTCCACCACCATTTTGCCAATTTCACCACAGAAACCTGCATCCCATAACACAAATGGTTATATATTTTAAACATGTTTCATCAAATATATTTAGTGATTCAGAGTAACACATAAATTCACATTATGAAGCAACCTTTAAAGAAATAAGCCTTTTGTTAGCAGATACATGCTGCCAGAACTAAGACAAGAGCATGCAAAATCCTCTTGGACGCTCCACATCCTGGTCACCAACTCTTCCAGCTCCTTCCCTCAGGTAGGCGCTACGGAACAATGCATACTAAAACTAGCAGACATTCCAACAGCTTCTTCCCTCTTCCCATTAACTTCTTAAACAGTTAACTTACAATTCCATTGCAACATGCTGTCAATTTTTTTGCCTTGAGTTTGTTGTCACATTTCTGCCGGGCCAATTATGCATTACTCGTGCACTCACTGTAGTAGTCTCGCCACTGTGCACTATTTGCATATCTGTTGTTGACCAATACTGGGCACTCATGTGCCTGAGTAGCATCTGCACCATTCGCACAATCGACTGAATAGTATCTGCAACATTTGCACAATCGACATTGTCCCAGATTATTGCACTACTAGTCACTAAACTGCATACATTTCTTGAAGTCTCTGCGCCCTTTGCACAATGGTCATTGCATCGGACTATTGCTCTATTAGTCATTCAAACTGCTCTCATTGCTAGAGAACTCTGCATCTTTTTGCACAATTGTCAAAAAATATATATAAAAAATTGTACATTACTGGCAACCTTTTATTGCTCAGTGACTGTTTTGTCTCAATGTCTTTATTTCTCAAAAGTATTCTCTGTCAATTGAGTGTCTGTTGTTGTACTCGAGCGGCTCCAACTACCGGAGACAAATTCCTTGTTTTTGACATACTTGTTGAAATAAAGATGATTCTGCTTCTGATTCTGATTCTGATTCTGATTACTCTTTTGTTTCATTAGGTTAGGATAGTCTAAATTAAGCCACGATATGTTACATTATGATAAGCTGAACAACACAATATAAAACTGGGTTACATTAAGTTAAGATGAACTAAGCTATATACATATGTGACAGTACATTGTTATGGTAAAATAATTTAACTTAACTACTTTAATGTATCTTAAATTAGATTAGAATAAAAAAAAGTGGGAGTCAAAACAAAAGTGCTGTGTTTATACAGTATGTTTTAAGTCATATGGTCATCCTGATGGAAATATGAGAAGTGAACCTGCAATATAACCCAGTGACCCTCCTTTGCAGCGGTTTCCATAGCAACCGCAGCCACAGCCTCTTGGCCCTGACCCAACGACACGTTGTGAAGCTTGCCAAGGTCGATGGTGAAGCCCAGCTTTCTCCCTGACGACGATAAGAAGTACTGAACTAAGTTAATATGTTTCACACTTGGATGCAATATGTACATGCTATTTGTTTGTGTTTTATGTACCAAGCGACTCCACATCTTTAAGTGGGTCCACTCCAGGAGAGAGAATGAAGAACATAGGAGAGGCTGGACCGCTTTCTCTGAAGGACTTTGAAAATTCTGTTTTACGACCTTCGGTATATTTCACCCCAAGCTTCTCATCCACAAAGTTCCTACAATGGAAACAATCCAATAGTAATGAGAAAATTTTACCTCTTGTCCAGTTCAAGTGATAAGACCAGGGAGTATCTGGGAGGAAGCAGAATTGATATTTTGTGTTTGATGGAAATGCTTCTCACCTGACAGCATATGTCATGCGGTCAGGTCTCAGAGCTCTCATGATGATGAGTTTTTGCAGGGAGCTTTTCCCTTTCCAGTCCTGAGGAAACTTCTTCTCCGGAGACTCGGACTCCACCATTTTCTTCCAGCGCTTAGGAGAGCCTTCAATGTCCCGGTCCAGACCTCGAAACTCATCAGTGAAACTCATCACCTTTGGAAGATGGAGGTAGAACACTGACAGACCAAGTTTATAAAGCTATGATCAAAAGTTTTTTTTTCAGGTGTACTGTTGGTAAAAAATACATAGCAAGTATTAAAAAAATAAATGACATAGTACTTTTACTGTCAAGTATCCAGTCGGGGTTGAACCTTCTTCGCATTGCCGTTTAAAGCTTGCGAGTCGATTAGTCGCTAATCATGTGTTTTTGGCATCTCATCTTCCAGTTGGCCAATTTTCACAGAACTTTTGTCTTGCCCTAGTTTGTCATTCAAACAGCCACTTGGTCATGGCTGGCTACGGACTTAAATGTATATACTGTAGTAACACATCAGCTTTGGTATACAATATCAAGAAAACTCATTGGATTTTATTCAGGGACATTGCAGAGTCAGAGGTCGACCTGATGTTGATGAAAATATGGAATTCGGGACTTTCCCAAATGGTGCTGAGGGCATAAAACTGCTACATTGACCCCTCACTCTCATTGGGGCTTAAGAAGAATTTTGTACTCTTAGATGTGAGTAATTCACCCCCCAAGCTAAAAAAAAAAAAAAAGTTTATAATTGCCTATAGTAATAGTTTAAACCATAAATATATGACAAACTATGATCCCAAAACAAATCTTACATTCCCCTTACAAAAACAAATTCCTTCGAGATAATTGTTTTTTGTTGTGGTTAAAAAACAACAACAATGCACTAGAAGTGTGCATGTACATGTACAAGCATATCTCCTCCCTGACATACAAAGCTTGTCTATCAGTCAAGCTGTATCACTACAACACACTTCCTTGAGACCAATTCTTATTTAAACAGGGCTTTGGCGGAACCTTGTGCTATTTTAGGGTGTTTTACAAAAATCGAAAAACTCGAATAGGTGAATTTGCGCCTAGTGAACCATGAATATAAGGGGAATTTCTATATTTTTGTACTCCAAAAATTAGAGTGTACTTGTACTGTATGTATATTTACTATGATCCACAAAAAAGTAGAATATTCAATCAAGTAAATCTCTACTGTAGAGAACATTAATAGTAGAAACCTTTCCACTTTATCTGCACTCTATGAAATATATGTTAATAATTTTTTGGGTTAGGAATGTGAGGTCATCTCTGTACCTTGATTGCGCTCCATGCAGCGTTGGAGAGAAAGTCCAGCGGGCTGACAAAAGAGTGGTCGATGTTGAAGCGTAACAGGAAGTCCAGCTCGTGCACATCTATCTCCTTACCCATTAGGAGCAACTGGAGAAAGATTGGAGATTATTGTCAGCGATGATACACATTCAGACACAAATGCACACAAACACACCTGGAAGGCCAGTTGTGCAGTGAAGGTAAGCTTGTCTCTCTCAAAGAGCCCCCTGCTGATGTAGTTGAAGGTGGAGTATGTAACACAATCTATAAGCGTTTTCACTCTACTGGTCACATCCTCGCAGGGCTCGACCATTTCCACCGCTTTGTGGAAGACCATGTTGAATGCCTGAGGACGTAGGAAGGATTCTCTGTGTGATGCAGCTGTGTCGGCGCTCCCCTCTCTGGTGTGTGGTTACCTTGAGGCTGAACTGGTACATGGAGTTGATCTTGTTGAGGTCATTCATGATAAAGTAGAGCAGGGAAGCTCTGACAGCCACAGGACGATAATGTTCTCTGGCTTCATTTATCTTCTCCTCGTTGACTTTAGCTTCCAGGACCTGGGAAGGAGCTTATGTTGTTTTTATCACCACTTGTTTGTGAATTATCAGAATTTTGGTGTTGATCCATTTTGGTGTTGATCCGGAACTTTGGGTCTTTACTTTTTCCCCACTATTGTTAACATTGTCAGAGGGCATTTGTTTGAGTATTTTTTACGACATGTCCAAACATAGCACAAGGGTGTTTTTTTGTCACAAATCTACTTCAATAAGGTGGACCCCTGCATTTTCACGGTTTGGCATTCGCAAATTCACCTATTTACTGATTTTAAACTGATCTACTCTTATTTGCATCTTTTAATTATTTTTTAACATTTTATAAAAATTATTTTCGTGGCTATTATAAGTGAGTGTCAATTATTCGTGGATTTTCGCTATTCATGGTACGGCTCGTCCCTATCCCCCCGCGGTGATAAATAGCGAGGTCCACCGTACATGTAAAGAATGCATCCACTGACTTTTAAGTGCATGCCAAAGCAACAGGTGGCACTATAACCTTTAAGGCCAATCAGAAGTATTCAGAACATCCATAACAAAATTGACAATCTTGTGCAATATTAGAATGATGTGGTGTTACTTCTGACAAGCACACAGTGAATAAACAAATTGAAGTATATTTGTGACAAAAACTCACATCACATTATGATTCCCTACAAAGAAAAAATGGAAATTGACAAAAAAGATGAAATGTGATTAGAACAATAATATTAATTTGGTCATTTCTGGATGGATGGGCATTTCAGCATGGTGTCACAGTGGTCAGCACGTCAGCCTCACTGTTTTCAGATTTGAATCTGGGCTCCAGCCATCCTGTGTGGAGTTTGCATGTTCTCCTCATGCGTGTGTGGGTGTTTGCAGGTATTAGGTTTATTGAGTCAAAATTTCCCATTTACATGAATGGTTGTTTGTCTATATGTGCCTTGTGATTGACTAGTGACCAGTCCAGGGTGTACCCCGCCTCTCGCCCAAAATCAGGGATAGGCTCCAGATCACCCGTAACCCCAATGACCATAGTACCGCCGTACAGTATACAGTTAATGGATGGACAGATATGTCCCAAAATTTACCTTCATCTCAATCTCAGCAGCAGTCTGCTTGGTGCTCTCAAGCTTTTCCACCAGCAAATTGTCACCCAGAAAGTTGCTCTCTGCTGCAGACAACCTGGTCAGCAGCTCGTCCTCCAGAAGTTTCAACTCAATCTTAAATGTGTTCTGCTGTTGAGTTATTTCGCTCTGCGGGAGATTTTAAAAAACAAACAAAAAAAACCTTTTTGTAGCTGCACAGATGGCAGCTTTATGGCTCATGTTGTAAATGATTCAAGACAGAGGGGAAAAAACTGAACTAAAGTGTAGACTCTATTAATAAAATACTGTAGTATTGCTATTGTACCTTAAGATGTTCAAGGTCAGGCCTATCCTGGTTGACAACCTGAGCAAGGAGCTGATCTTCCAGCCCATCCCTGGTCACAGCGAAATTAATAAGAGTGGTCTGAGCCTGAATCTCTGGCTTATAGTGAGGGTTGGCCAGTTTGGTGTGAAGGATGAGTCTGAAGCAAGGATGGAAGAAGCACTCCTTGTCGCCCACCTTGACACAACTGCAATACAAGTTTAGAAGGCTGAACATGGGCTCGGCAAAGCAAGGTTTTTTTTTGTGCAATGCCAGGGCAAATCCATACTGATTAACAGAGGCAAAGAAATACTGATTAAAAACAAGATTAAATGAAAAGATTAAATTCAAGATACAATTCCAACGTAAAAGCAGGATCAATGAAAAGATAAAACAAAACAGTGAAATGACAAAACACATGGAAGCAAAATAAATAATATTTTTGATTTGTGAAAAGGCAGCCATGAACAATAAGGCTTTTACGAGGCCAACAGTTTGAACAGATCTCAGGTGTTCATTAAGTTTGTTCCTCTGTTGAGAAGCAAAGAAACAGAATGCTGCTTCACTTTGTTTGGTTTTGGTTCTTGAAGCACTCAGTAGGCCTCGTAGGGAACTAAAAGGTATTCAATATATTTACAATGATTGTAAGTCCAAGCTTTGTGGAGCATCAGTAAGATTGTAAAATATATTATTTTACTTCTAGGAAGCCAGTGTAAAGATTTGAAGACCAATGTGATATTTTCCAGTTTTCTGATACAAGTAAGAATTGGAGCAGGAGCATTCTGGACCAGTTGATTTTCTTAATCTCAAAGAAATGGATAAAGCATAAAGTCACAGTCATGTGAGTTGTTACCTGCCCTTCTTGATTGTGTGTCGACCCAAGAGCGGGTCAAGAACCGGGTCAATTGTCTCTTCAATGTTCTCGATGAGCACAATGCTTCCAGCCACGACAGCTTGCTCGATCACATCCACGTAACTGAGGCAACATAATGGAAGATTGAGCAATCTTAGTTCAAAAACATTCATTCCAACTGTGTGTTTTAATGTGAAAGCATTGCAGGATTTACTGTATGTCCTGAGAAGAAACGTGATTAACCAAAAGTACCCTTTTTGACTCAGACTGACGACTTTGAGGCTGCTGCCATAGCGACTCTTTACCCACTTGATGCCCTGTAGCTGAGGGTCAATGAGGAGAGGCCAGCGTTCACCTTCAGCAAAACACACGCCACACCCATTATTAGCAACAGTATTGTTTTTGTTTGTTTGTACCGGGTAAAGTGAAAAGTTGGTAAATTGTTATTCAAGATTTTCTTTTGTGTGTGTGTTGCTGCTTTTCCACTTTATACTGCGATAGGCTCAAGCTCAACCATGACCCTGAGGACAAGCACCATAGAAAATGGATGGAGTAAGCAAAGTAGTAGGGTGCTACAGTTGCACTGGTGACCAAGCAGTGAATATTTAGGCACCACTCACAATTAGTGTGGATGGTGGCATTCTGGGTGGACATTTTGTCTCCTGGCAAGCCTTCGTTGTTCCACTGGGCGACCATGGCATCGTCAGTCAGCAGGCACACAGGATCCAAGTCTGTTGTCGTGGGAATGGGTATCTTTTGGAGGAAGAAGCGACACAAATGAATGCTTGGTAGTTGGAAGACTATCTTTATACTGAAGGTAAAGACACCTCAATTAAGGTTAAAAAGAGGAAAAATTATTTTCAGCCACAATATGTAGTAAACTAACACTAATATAAGAGTCTAAGGAATAATACGAGATCAATGTTTAGAGAAAAATGTGAAAAACATTTTTTTTTTTTAAAAGATACATTTTCAATTAAGGTCACTGATGATGTAGTGGTACACTCCCCTGACTTTGGTGCAGGCAGCGTGGGTTCAGTTCCCACTCAGTGACGCTATGAATGTGAGTGCGAATGGTTGTCCGTGTCTATATGTGCCCTGCGACTGACTGGTGACCAGTTCAGGGTGTAGCCTGCCTTTTGCCCGAAGTCAGCTGGGATAGGCTCCAGTGCCCCGCGACCCTAACCAGGATAAGCGGTGTTGAAAATGGATGGGGGGACATTTTATAAAAACGACATTTATTCTAAGATCATCTCTATCTTGTGTCTATATATATATATCCATCCATCCATCCATCCATTTTCTGAGCCGCTTCTCCTCACTAGGGTCGTGGGCGTGCTGGAGCCTATCCTAGCTGTCATCGGGCAGGAGGCGGGGTACACCCTGAACTGGTTGCCAGCCAATCGCAGGGCACATTGAAACAAACAACCATTTGCACTCACAGTCATGCCTATGGGCAATTGAGAGTCTCCAATTAATGCATGTTTTTGGGATGTGGGAGGAAACCGGAGTGCCCGGAGAAAACCCATGGAGGCATGGGGAGAACATGCAAACTCCACACAGGCGGGGCCGGGGATTGAACCCGTGTCCTCAGAACTGTGAGGCTGACGCTCGAACCAGTCGTCCACCGTGCCGCCATATATATATATATATATATATATATATATATATATATATATATATATATATATATATATATATAGAAGACTGTTTGACAAATTCAATAACTCTCATGGGAGCCCAGGAGCAAAGCAAGCAATTATTCCATATGGCTACTTTAAGAAGAATGATAATGATATTTGTGATTAGTGTTTTGAACATTCTTCACCTTCTGGCTACGGAGAAAAGGCCTCCAGAGGTTGTCCACCAGCTCCCTGCGGTACCTTATGGAGAAGGAGCCGGCGTAAGAGATGAAGGCTGCGGTTAGGAGGACATCTCCACAAAGAGTGGCCTCCTGTTGATGGTACTGAGCCACTGATTGGGCCCAACGCACATTTTCACCCTGAGAGAAAATGCACAGCACACAATGGAATACACAGCAAGGCACAGTGGCTATTTTAACATTTTAACATAATCAAACTCATAAATTATCATTGGATGCCACCTGCAGCCCTTTGACTAGCCGATTGGCTAGTTTAATAGTCTTGTTTGTTCGGTTAACTTCTTCCTGAAAACGCAGTTTCTCTGACGTGGCTTTCTCATAATTGCTGGTCAGAGATTCCAGGCTGCTGTCTAAATCCTGAAAACAATTTATGAAATAGAGATGGCAATGAAAGGTTTTTCAAGCTCATCCATGCATTACATTATTCAAATGTTCTGTGAGGACTCACAGCTAGTTTCTTCCTAATGACCTGGAGCTTATCCGCGGCCTCGACAAGGTCAGTATTGGCTTGTGACAGGCACATCCTCTTTATCGCCACCTCACAGAATACCTGTGGATTGAATACTCTTAATTGCTTCCTGGCATGTAAATAAAACATCTGTTTCATTGAATAAAGATTTGAGATGTACTCACAAAAATCTACCCATGGCAGCACAAGGATTGGGAAGGGGAAAACATTTACACACAAAAACTCCACAGTGCAGGATGCAATGTTTTGTTTTTTTGTTTTTGTAAGAAAAATAGCTCTTGTTATTATTTTGCTTTATAAAGACATACATTAATGATATCATGATTAAAAAAAGCAAAAATGTTTGCTTAAATTCAGTGGACATTGTGCAGCTCCTTGTCTGTGTGGCTTGGCCACCTTGGGGCAGTATAATACATCCATTCATTCTCCATCCATTCTCTTAACCGCTTTCCCTCACGGGTGGATCACAGGTGTGTTGGAGTCCATCCTAGCTGACTTTTTTCGGGAATTCACTCCAAGCACGGACTCTACACTCCGGAACGTTTGGAAACTCAGAGCGTTGTTGGAGTGTGCCATTCGTTTATTTAGAGCGCCACACTCCGGGAGTGCCGCAGCACACTCCCGCCCCTCTGACTGAGGAGACAGAGTGGCCGAAGCGTCAGGCAGGACGAGATGTTTACAGGCAGAAATGACAACATTCAACATGGCAGATGCACTGACGTATCCCTGCCAATGGCCAACACGCTCATTCGTAAATTCATGGAAAATGGAACGCCCTCTGCCTCCTTGAATACTGCACTCTCAGAGCGCATTGAGAGCATCAGATTAAATTTCTGAACGTACCCTTTGGGTGAGAGGCGGGATACACCGCGAACAGGTCATCAGCCAATCGCAGCTCACGCATAGACAAACAACCATTCACAGATATGGACAATTTAGAGTCTTCAATTAGCCTACCATGCATTTTTGTGGAATGTTGGAGAAAATCGGAGTACCTGGAAAAAACCCACGCAGACACAGGGAGAACATTTAAATTCGATACAGGAAAGCCGCAGCCTGGATTTAAACCAACGACCTCTGAACTGTGATGTGCATGTGTTAAACAGTATAATACAGACATACACCCACACTCGGCAGTCGACGAATACTTTTCGTGAAAAAAAACAACTGGATTTTGGCCCACCCTGTTTAAAAAGTCCAAGCATAGAGTAGAGACCAAACGATTCTGGCCGAAACCCTTCCGGAGTATTTAAATGACTACAAAGTGTCTCCGATGGCCTATTGTTCATGAAGTGTAATTGGGGCTCAGTTCTGATGACATTAAACCTACATCATGGAAGTGGATCATATTGATCACCCAAGCACAGAGCCCAGCAGCAGCAGAAGATTTGTGATGCACGAACTCAGGGTTGAACTCGGGGTCACTAAGGTAGTCGTCCCTCACAACCTTCACCGTGGCCTCTGGGATGTCCTCCTTGTCAAAATTCACCAGAGCCTGCAGGAAATCATCCACCTTGACAAACAAGGAACAGCACAAGGACACTTGAATAATTTCAATCCTTGTGTGGATTCCATCTAATTAAATTTGAAATGTAAAAGATAGTTTTATAGTGGACTTTCTTCAATTCATATGAAATACACTGTGGTGTATTTAATACAGTGATTCACTTGTGAAATTAATGTAAATACATAGACATGTCTCAAAATGGTTTTGGACGACTGTAACTTCCTTTTTATGTGTCTGTCTGGCTGACAAATTTTTTAATAGACCTATAGCAGTGGAGTTCAAAGTGTTAAAATTCATAGATCCACTAACATAATAAAACTTTAACTAAAATAAAAAGCTCATTTGAATTATTTTTTTAAGAGTGAGCCTAATACTACAACAGTGTTGCTTTTGATACTACTGTCTCAGTTTGGGATGGGAATTGATAAGCATTTAGCTGTTCCGATTCCATTATCGATACTACTTATTAGTCCGATTTCTTATCGATTCTCTTATAAATTCTCATTGTGTGAGGGAATGTAATGCTGCAAATGATATATGATGTCATCATATTTATAAAAATATTTTTATTGATTGATTTTGATTGTAGGATAGTACAAAAGACGTTTACATTGGAAATTAAAGCTTTGGAAGAGTTGGAAGTAGCAAGTATAATCTTTTCGCATGAAATATAGCCAAACTTTAGAGTGCTTCTGTCTTGACGCCTTGTTATAAATGTTCAGAATCACAAAACACTTCTTGCGTGTTACGAAATCACTCATTCGAGATGTCAGAGGAATCGATATACGGACTCGTCGTCTCTTTCTGCTCTCATAACAGGAATTAAAAATAGATAAAGTTAGCATCACAGGTTGAAAAATCGCTGCACCTCAAATGAATTCCTCTTGTGACCCCCGTAGGAGGCATGCCCCACACTTACTGGTCTACGGTATCGGGCACAATACTTTGCCTCATACAGTATATTCTGCCTAGCAACGAATGGCCAGAATCTAATCGGGCACAATACTTTGCCTCATACAGTATATTCTGCCTAGCAACGAATGGCCAGAATCTAATTTATTTCAGAGGGTCTCCTATGTGGGTGTCTGTTAAAAAGGATCACCTTGCTCATGACCACCTTGGAAGCCTTCCAGCTCCGATCTTTGGGGATCTTGCCCTGAGGAGCGAGCAGCACTACAACCGCTGCTGTGACGTTGGTGACGATCGCCGGAGGGTTTGGGAACGTCCTCAGCTCGGTTAGATTCAACTGGAACGCGTACACAAATGCAACGCTTTGTACATGTTGTCGCAAAAAAATAACTCACATAAATTTAGTTTAAGGTGCAAATAAACCTAAGTAATTTCAAAATACGATTAACTTGTAAATACAATTTAGAAGACAGTTTTACAGTGAACCACCAATGCGACCATTGCTCGTATCAGATAATTTAGAAGCAGAACTGTTCAAGGCATTCGTAAGCAACCTTCTGGAAGACCTTGGCCATCCATCAGCGCCACAAAAGAACAATTGGTGGAAATGCTCCAACAATCCTCAAAACAATCTATGCGGCAATTGGGTCGTGAGATAGGAATCTCAAAATCGAACATTCATTGCTTGTTGAAGAGAGAGCCCACACTAACCATTTCTCTTAAGATACAGTATTAAATTACCTCAAATGTATTAATCTATGTCAATAAACCCAAATCCCAAAATTTAATATGAGTAATGGTCAGTGAAACATTATTTTTTGGGGTCAAATCCTGTATGTTTACACAAAGGGCATCAAGGAGATAAAGTATTTTTTGCTTTATTTTACCCTATTGAGTGTATTGAGGGCTGCATTGGCGGCCTGGAGTGCAGGTTCAGCTTTGGCCAGGTCATTTTCTGTCTCTCGCTGCTGTTTGCTCACCTCTGCTTGAATTGCTTCCACCTAAAAAGACACATTGGATTTTTCCAGCCTTAAAAAAATAAAATAAATCCATCAATCCATTTTCTATAGCGCTTATCCTCATTAGGGTCATGAGTGAGCCGAAGCTTATCCCAGCTGAAAAACACTGAACCTAAGAACTGTGAGGCAGACGTGCTACCCACTGTTTAAAAATGCCTAAAATAATACAGGAAATGCGTAGCAGTTATTAGGACGGGAAACAAATATCACACACCTCTTTACCTTTCGCTCCTCAGCATCAGCCACAGCTCTCTCTTGGTTGAGATTGTCTGTCTGTTGCCCTATTTTAGAGATGAGAGCCTCAATGTCCGTGTTCCGCTGACGTAGCTCCACTTTTTGCGCCGCTAGCTTGGCTTTAAGATCTTCCACCTGGAAGAGAAATAAAACAATGACTAATGAAAGGGATTAAATAGACAGAGGTGGGAATAAGTCACACAAGTCTCAAGTCTAAAGCAAAGCAAGTCCTTAAAATTGGCAAAGTCTGACTCAAGTCAGGTCATTTGATTCGAGTTCCCCACCTCTGGTAATAGATGACAATCCTTATCTCACAAACACAATATCTCACAAACACAATTGCTGACCTGGGAGGCGGTGCTCTGCAGCTTCTGGAGGCCGTTCTCTAATCTTTCCATCTTCTGACTGAGCTCAGTTCGTTTCTTCCCCAACAGGTTGCCGTATAGCTTCATGAACTCCAGGAAACTCTTTGGCGTGGTGTAGTTGAAGTGCTTCTCACTCTGCTGGTACTTGACACTCAGCTGTGATGCGGCGAGACAAGAGGAGATGACAAAAGTGGTGTCAGGAGTGAAGATCTCCCATGGTGCTTTGCAATAACTTACCTCATTGACACTGGTGTGGGCATGGGAGATAAACTCACTGATGGACGTCCTCACATTTGGCTGCAGAGGTTAAATGTTGTATTCAATTTCCCGTAGGCTAATTACAATTAAGTTAATAGTGACACTCACATTACACCTTTGTCATTCATTGCTAAGACTGGTTAATATTTTATTCCCACTTGTATGACAGTTAAAATGCTACTTAAAGCATTTCCTGTACAGTCAATAAACATTACATTAAGGCGAAATTATTATTTTTTTAAATTGTGTTTGACCTGTGAGGTTCCACTGTAGCTTTTACTATTCTAAATATGTTGTTAAAATTATCACATCAAAAGGGGATGTTGACAACATAAAGACCTCCAGTCCAGGTATCTTCTGAATGAAAGTGGTGCTGACAGACTGCAAGGCGCGCTGAGGCCAAGGGTGGAACCAATCGATGGCCGTGCTGTTCACCAGAGCTGGAAACTTCCGTGCCCGTGTCCGCAGTGTGAACCCCACAGGGGAAAAACACAACACCACCTGGATGATGGAGGTGTAACAGAAAACGAAGCACAGTAATCGAAAACAATGCTAAAGATCGGATGTGGTCTGTTAATACAGTGTTCCCCCACAAATACTGAAAATCCGCAGGTAATTGACGACCCAACAAAAGCTTTATAATTGCCTTAAAGGACCTCTGGGGTGTAGATGGTCCATAGTTCAATAACAAGTTGTCTTTATGTATTTTCTGGGCTTAAGAAAATGAACAAAAAGCAATTCCAATAAAATGAATTCATTTTGGATCAACTGGTAAAAGGGTAATTTCCTTTGGACCCCCCCCCCCCCCCCCCCCCCATTTCATCGCCAAAATTAACACGCCCCCTTGTCTTCGTATAACTTCAGAGGCAGCAGTGGAGACGAAATTCACTGCATTGCTGGTGTCGTAAAAGGAGTGTACTATATTATAAAGTGGGTCATATTTTATATACTGTATTTTCGCTGGAGGGCGGAATCCTCCCATCTGCAAAATGACAACTTTTCAGGAAATTAAAAAACAAAAACATCATCTTGCTTGACTTTCCAAGCACCACTTTGTTCAAGTTGGTATAATACCTTATATTGCTATCGTATACCATTGCACTATCCCATGAACACAACAGCACCCCAAAATTATGTTAAATCGCTAATTTAATATGCAGAAAAATCGTTAAATTATGAGAGTGTCATCAATTAAAATGGTACAAACACAGCGCCAGTCAGCCAAGCACATCAAAGTCCGCCTGTGTCACATGACGCTACCACCCTACAAACCCCACCCCACACTCCACAAAATGGTGCAGGAAGTTCCTCAACTCACTTCAAAATAGTTCATTGGAACCAAAATGAGACAAGATGGAGCCGAAGCAATACTTTTATATTCAACAATGCTTTGGACTGAGCACAACAACAGTGAAAAGGGGATTTTTTTAAAGCAAATAACAGATAGGTATAAATAACAAAAATAAAACAGTGGATAGGTGAATCCATGAGTGAGGGAACAGTGTACTATAAATATGAAATACTGCAGACCTTGAGTTGCCTGCGTATTCTCTCTATAAAGAAGCTCCAGCAGTTTTCTCTGGAATCGATGAGTCCTAAACCTCGCAGCTCCATTCTCATTGATGTCATGATTGTGTCCCCTTCTTCATCACTAAACAGGTCTGGGATGTCCCCTGAAATACATGCATATTCAAAGTCACAGGTCTTTTTTTTCTGTAAATAATGTAAATGGAAATTTGATAGCATTCTTTAAGTTTCTCTTTGTGGTAATGCTGGATAGGAAAACAGTTACAACCACTGGATACTTCATTAGGGACATCAGTACAATCGAATCCAATACAAGAGCTGTATCAAATAGTTATATCCAATCTCTCCGTAAATGTATTTAAAAATCTGTTTGTTGATATGTTATCCTCATTCTCTAACCTTTGACCAAAGTGAAAGACTAACCTGAAGCCAGCATGTCATTGATGAGCACCAAGAAGCTTTCATCAGGAATCTGGGCATCCGCATGAAGGAACACTGTGCCAATGTTCTTCACTCCGACCTTCATATACAATGCTGCTATGTCACTCTGGACATGTGGAGAAAAGAATGTTGTTGTTTGAACATCTATGAGTATCATTGCCTATAATGTTGTTACAGTGTGATGACATTCATGGATGAAAGTATTGGGACACATGCTCATTACACCCACATAGGGGTGCAAAATTCCAGAAAATGTTCCATATAGAATACAAAATTCACTTGAATGTCAACACTGCACATTTCCTTCCTTAATCCCATTCACAAGGCACATTACTAGCTATTTAGGCCACACATCCTGAATGCCTGAGTCCCACGCAGCTTCTGCTCATCTGAGAAACTTTCTACAAGATGTCTGTGGGAATGTTTGTTCATGAGTTTGATTTGCTTGAGGTCAGGGCTCCCCGGTTGATGCATACCGAACTCATCCAAAGATGACTATATTATGGCCCTTCTTTTGAGCAGTGGGAACAGAAAATTGTGTTCCATCAAATGTTGACAAAGTTAGAAGCATAGAAAGATACCAAGCAACTAAGATCTGATTGATTAATTAATTCCTGAAGGGGTTTCTTTCAATACTTTTGTCCATGGAATGCGTGTGTGTGTGTGTGTGTGTGTGTGTGTGTTACTTTGAGGTCATTAAAGCCATAGCCTTTACGCAGCGTGACCTGGAAGACTTCCAGCGTGCTGAGGAAGGCAGCCAGCCGACAGAGACTCTGTTTCCCACTGCCGCCAACCCCAACCAGAAGGGCGTTACCGTAGGGAGCTTCCAGGATGCGGCTGATTCGACATCTGCGCAAAAAGTAACATTTACAACAGTGTGTATGCTCTGTGGATTCTATACCGTATGTTTGTATGTATGTGTTCTTGTCTTACAGATGCTGGATAGCTTCTTCAAACAGCACAAGGTCCATCACAGCATGCACCTCATTATAATGCTCCAGAGCTTCAATAAGGATCTTCTGCAGTTTCTCCCAGTCTGATGCCTGACCAATAAACAAGCTTGCTAAGTGCATCACTTTTGTAATCACTTCCAGATAGGAGAATGATTTTACTTCTTCTGAAGAGTCCATTAAAATAAAATCAAAGGTAATTAGTTTGCTAATAAACACACATTCTTCCTCAGTGATTCAGCCAGATTGGATATGACAGAAGCCTTGGCTTCGTGAATATAGAGCTTGAAATCATGTCCAAAATAAATTAATTGAAGTCTAAATCAATTAATCGCATCATGCTTGACAGATAAATGGCAGATTGAAAAATATCTCCTGACCTGAATACATCTGAGTGTCTTACCAGGTGATAGCGAGGCTCTCCCACCCCTTGAGCAAAGTGACAGTACACCAGAGGCTGGTGGATAAAAATTGACTCTTCAATTCCCTAAAGAAGATGCAGCAGAAACAGTGTTTGTTTGAGCAAACAACTATCATGAGAGATGAGATCATACTAAGGGTTGTTTGTGATTATAAATTATGAATTTTAGCATTGCCAAAAAGCAGATTAACAGCAAACCGTATTCAGTTTGGTTTCAGTCACTATTATTAATTTTCCATTTCTTATCTTTGACCTCAAAGTATCTCTTGCCAGTGTCCAGCAGGATTTTGTTGAAGAGCTCCACATCTTTCTCTTCCATCAGTTTGTCTGAGTACACCCTGGAGCTCTCATGGAGCCACAGGTGAACAAGATCCATGGGGTATCGGATACACTCAGGCTGGGCAAACAAGATTCCCTGTGCTCATAAATGCACAGATGCAGCAATTATCATAAAATGTAATTCATTTACAACAATTATTTTCATGTGTTTATATAACCTGGAAGATGTTGGCAAGGTCTCGCAAGTTGAAAATGTAATGGAAGCGAATTGCAGTGGGCAAGAAGTTCTGAGTAATTTTCTGGTGCAAAGAGATGGCAGCCTAGAGGGATTGATATCATTTGTAGTCCGGGCAAATGTGACATGGTCATTCACACAAATATGTCACTGAGTCTGACACTGCACCTGTACGAGAGGACTGACGGAGCGTGAGACCCCGTAGCTGAATCCACCCTGTAGGAAGTGAGATGACAAGATGCTGGAGAAGATGGTGGCCAATGCATCAGCACCAGGGAAATGTACTGAAAACACAGAGAAATGTCTCTGTATGACAAAACAGAGCAGTTAGAAGCTGGCAGATCATAAACGGCAGATCACAACTCATTTATTACTGCACCTGTAGTCGAGGGTTAATGGAGAAGCTTCCAGCAGTTGGGTTCATACAGGTGATGTACTGGCAGTTATGGATCTCTTTCAGTACCAGTTTTTGTCTGTCATACCTGCAAAGAATCAAACTGCGTCAGTTGGTGTTCTACTGTATATTAAGGAGACAGCTTTTAAAAATGTGTCTCACCAGTGATTATAGTCTAGGTGCTGACGTATGAGCGTGTGAGGCTGGACGGTCCCGTATACGTCCACCTCTGGCATGTTGAGGTCATCTATGAAGTAGACGAGTCTCTTTGTAGTAGGAGGTCCAAATTTACAACCTGCTTTCTTCTCCAGTGGTTTCTCTAGCACACCTAAATGTTATGTATGGGTTGGATTTGTGGAAAAATTTTAATTGTATGTAGGATGACCTCAAATCAAATACAAGCATCACAAACTCAACCTTTCTAAAGATATTTAATTAACACTGTCAGTGAGGGATTAATTTAACAATTTGTGTATTATTGTAGCTGCAGTTTGAAATGTCCCTCTCCATTTTATTCAGTGCAGTTCTATACCACTGCGAACTGTTAAACGAATACTTCTCCAGTCCAAATTACATCACCATCATGATGCATAGTGATGTAGTTTCAGTCTAGGGAGGTCTGCTCTGTACTGGATGTCATTCAAGTTATCTTGGTAAAGGCAGAATTTATGATTTATATCTTGCACTGTATTGTATTGTGTAAGTCATAAAGTTGCTGATTATAAAACAAATAAATGCTTACACAGTATTCTTATTCAAGCCAAGTCTTAGATTGAATAACAATATTGCCTCTGGGCATGGGTTCCACAGCACAAACAGATGGTTAAATCCAATGCAGAGAAGACCGAATGAATGACAGACAGTCAGACAAACAGACAGAGAGACAGACCAAATAGACCACCCACCGACCCAGCGATAGACAGACGGGCCAACAGACTTAAATCACTTCAACATAGTTCCTCAGCACCAAGATGGCATCAAAGCATTACTTATATACTAATATAATACACTAATAGGCCAGTTTTCCTGCGTATAACGTACATAAGAGAGGTTAAAAAAATTAATAGGTGAATACACGGAAGAACACTGGTAACAGAGACAGAAGGATTAAGAAATTATCACCGAATCTTACGTTGCAGCATAGCTGAGGTGGTATAGTAGTTGAAGGGGACTTTAGCCACAATGTACTCCTCCTTCAGTTTGGAGACTTTATCACGCACGAGAATGGTCTTCCCCACTCCTGCGTTACCCACTAACATCATAGGTTTGCCTCTCTGGAGGAGCAGGTCCATGAAATATGTCAGACAGATGGTTTCTGGGGTGTGGACAAGCACTGTCTGAAAATACATTACATGACATTACAGAAAGGGGCTTCTTCAGCACATTTACAGGAATTGCATTCTTTGAGAGACATCACTGGTACAAACTATACCTGCAAAGGCACGTCAAGCTCCAGCTCAAAAGGAACCTTCTTTTCGCTCCAGGGGATAAATTTTTTGGTCTCAGGGTCGATAAAGTAGTCAAAGATGGTTCCTTGGGAGGGGAACTTCACAGCTCTCATTTCTTTTGCCCACCAGCGGCTGAATTCAGCACGATAGTCACGTAGCTGCACCGGGAATTGTTGGCAGAAAGTCAGTGCCATATGAATCTTGATACAATAGGTTATTGAGTCAGAACATACATGATCCTGGAAAAGGGATCCTCCAAAGGCCCAGACACAGGCGAAGACAAAGTAAATCTCGTAAACTTCTCTGGGGGAGTCAGGAGGCGTGTTGTCATCAATCAGTAGGCAGTCCAACAAGGAACACAAAGTCTGATTGATTGGTTACACAAGAAAACAACAAGGACATCTCAAACCTTTTGCTATATTTACTGTCATGATTTAAGGAGCACCATGTGTCCTTACTTGCACCATGCTGTTTTCCGGAATGGGAGTGATAGTTTTCACGTTGCAGCGGACTTGTTCCAGACAGTAGGGAACATACTTGTCAAACAGAATAGTGAGGTTAGCTCGTTCTGATTGTGCCTGCCGGGTCTCTATCCAGCTTGTCACGAAACTGAGAACAAAGTAAACACTGAGGTATGGACAAAATCACAGTGACTTAAGTTTGATTGTGTACATCGGGGTGTGCTCGAGTCTTACGAAGTCCAGCCAAGGTCCTGGGGGCTGATGTAGAGGATTCCTGCTCTGGACACAGTCGCTGGGGTAGCAGCTTTCAGATGAGATATCTCAAAGAGGAGACGCATGGAGGAGGACAAACTAATCCTCTCATTACTGGCCAAAGTCAATACCTTCAGAAACAAAGGGATCTTTTAGAAACTTCTTCTTTCCCTTCCATCCTAACCCTTTTCAGGTGTTGGCACAGTGATTCGTTCTCTTCCATCTCTGTCGTTCCTCTGCAGCTTCTGTCTAAAGTCCAGCTATTTATCTTCTCTCACCACATCCATAAAGCTTCTCTTTGGTCTTCCTCTCCGCCTCCTACCTTGTGGCTTCATTTCCTGCATCCTTCAACGATAGAGTCACTGTCCCTTCTTTACACATGCATCTTCAACTCTGTCACCTCTGTCTCCTGGTCATTGCTACTGTTTCTAAATCATATAATATGGCTGATCTTATGACTGTCAAATAAACCTTTCCTTTCCCTTTTGGTGGTACTCTTCTGTCACAGATCACCCCTGGCATTTTCTTCCACCAGATCCATCCTTCCAGAACACTCTTCTTTACCTCTCTTCCACACTCCCCATTGCTCTGAGCAGTTGATACCAAGTAATTGAACTTCTGCACCTTCTGGACCTCTACTGCTTGTAACCTTAGCATTCCACTGGCCTCCCTTTGATTTACACAGATGTACTCTTTCTTGCTGAGTCATATATTCATTCCTCATTCAGTGCATACCTCCATCCACCGCAATCACAATGTCATCTGCAAATATCATAGTCCAGGGAGACTTCTGTCTGACCTTAGATTTCAATCTGTCCATCACCATAGCAAACAAGAATGGGATATTCTAGCAACTAATCTTATGTATTTTTATTGACGTATGACCTATATACATGGTGGACAACTGGTTAGCACATCTGCCTCACAGTTCTGAGGACCCAGTTCCAAAACCGGCCTCTTCTGTGTGGAGTTTGCATGTTCTCCCCATACAGAGGTGGGTTTTCTACTGGTACTCCGATTTCCTCCCACATCCCCAAGACATGCATGGTAGGTTAATTAAAATCTTTAAATCGTGAGTGCGAATGGTTGTTTGTTTATATGTGGCCTGCGATTGGCTGTCAACCAGGTCAGGGTGTATGCCGCCACTTGCCCTCGTGAGGGACCCTAGTGAGGCTAAGCAGTGCGGAAAATGGATGGATAGATTTCCTATATAGAATTACATTGTTATTATAGTTCATTTGTCTGTCTGTCACCAACCTACTGCCACCCATACACCATATTACTGCATGTCTTAATCGCATTGTCACCCCAACTTCCTCTTTTTTAAAGGAGCGCTTTGCCAAAATTTATTATTATTATTTTTTTTTTAAACGTTTAAGGCCAACATACTTCTGACTTGTGCTTGAAAAACAGGGGGAGTCATGGCCACATTGATACAGGCTGAAAAAACTGAATTGGGTAAAACCGCATCACATTTGTTTGTCATTGCACATCTGCCTGTCCATTCTTACAAGCACATACATAATACTGTCAAGGCGGTGCTATTATAATAGCTGGGGTTTCAAAGAATTTCTGATGTCATCAAAAAGCCAAGCAGCACAAAAACGTCAGCACATATGGTCCCTGATAGAAAGCAGAGCCTGTTGAAATCAAATTAGGCTATGATAAAATTTCCCCCCTTGGGTGAAAGGATAATCTAACAAAGGAGGTTCTTAGATGTTATGAGATGATATGTCACTATGCTGCTCTGGTAAACAAGAGATACTGACCTTATTGTCGTCCATAACTGTGTTGAGTGATTCGATCCACATGGGGTCAATGTCCCCGTCTAGAACGATCCATTTGGGACCATCATGGGTAACTGAAGTCAGTTCTCTCATGGTAGTGGAGAACACGCCTGAAGCAGATCAAGCAGCAACTTAGGAAAAACTCCACTCCCAATGTTGTACAAGTATCGAAATGTGTTACACAACTTAGCTGGATAGGTTGAAGAGACAGAGACCCTTAGTGTACAACTAGTGGTTAGTTTTCAAGTTAAGTATGCTCAAACCTCTTGTACCATTATATTTCATATCAATATATTGCATACTAATGACACAAGCTTGCAAACAGAAATAAATATTGAATATAATGTATAACTGAATGAATTTTGCGCTCTTCACCCCCACCCACAGTAAGCCACTGGCATACGTTAATCGACAGTGATTTAACGCTCTTACTTATTGAGTTCTAGACATGGTTCTTAAATTAATTCTGTTAACCCTGAGAGTACCAGGTGTGATAGCCCTCACCATCCTTCCACTCTCTGGTCACAGAGTGCAGATATCCAAATAACTCATCTGTGGTCACAGCTTTAGGGTTGATGTCAATCCACACTGGTTTCATCTTCATGTTTGCGTAGGTTCTATGGAGGGTCTTCAAGATCTGGTGAGTAAATAACGAAAATATCAAGTGTAAATTCCATCTGAACAAATGGAAATGCTAATGCCTAGTATAAAAATAAATACATGAATATTTGGTATAAAAAAAAGTATTAATAGAGCAGTATGTACTGTATGAACGTTAACCTGGCTCTTTCCAGTTCCTGGTCCACCTATGACAAATACAGAATGTCTGACAGCAAGCAGCTCCTCCAACTGAGTGACCTACAATCACACAAATTACATTTGCATATTGTATGAATCTGACCCTTGCTTAATAAAAGACAAATTATATAGATTTGTATCTATTCAAGATGAGATCAAGTAGTACTGGGGTTTGCATGTTCTTCTCCCTTCTTTCACATTCCTAAATCATACAAGGAAGGTTAAATGAAGATTGAATTGTTCATAGGTGTGAATATGAGTGTGAATGGTTGCTTGTTTATATATGCTCGCCAACTGGCTGTCGACCAGACCAGAGTGTACCTCGCCTCTCGCCCAAAGTCAGCTTTGATAGACTCCAGGGGCCTCATGTACAAAAGATGCGTACGCACAAAAACGTGTTATACGTTCTTTTTCACTGCAAAGTTCAGACGTATCAAGAGTGAAATGACTGTGGAAATGTGCGGTGCCTCACATCAAATTCATGGCTGGCGTATGTACGTTTCTACAGCTGTTGGTGCTTTGGCGACAAGAGGTGATGCTGGGAAACTGTTATAATAACTTATAATAAATCTGCACATTAGAGACACATGAACAATTAGCACTGATGAACAATTAATGCCCGACAACATTTGATTTCAACAATTTAAAAGAAGCAAGGACTCAGAATTCACTTGTTAACCCGTTTATCAAATGAATCACTGATATTTGTGAGGACGCCTATAAATCGATCAAGGCGATCATTTATGCTGCCTATTGCCCTCACAATCTCCTCTTGTGACTCCAGCACAGCACAGGTGAGGACACGGCCAGTCGGTGTGTAATTGTGTCGGAGACACTGGGGATTCCGGAGAAGACGCCAGGAACAGGGGTTGAATCCTCTGTGCCTGTGACACCAGTGATGCCAGCACTGAAAAAAAGAATCCTTTGAATTTAATTTGAACATGTACATCAGTTGCACATGATTCAAATCTGTTTAAATGACATATTTTTTTTTTAGGAGAAAAGGGGCAAATTATGTAATTTTAACACATCTTATCATGTGCAACCGATGTACATGTTCAAATTGAGTAAATTCAAAAGACTCTTTTTCTCAGTGAGGGACGCTGGAGGAATCCTCCGCGTCTGGGACACTAAAGACAATCCCCCGAACATGTAGCACGTGGCTGCGACTGCATGTCCTCTCCTGTGTATTCAAATAATTAATTGAGTAATCAAACAGGAGTCAACATTTTTGATATCCTCTTTGATATGCTGATGTGCTTCTATTTGAATTCAAAAGATTTATTACAAATACCATACATACATTTACACATGAACCTTTCTCTCATAGGGCTGAGTGTAGGTTCCTGTATGAACACATTTATTGTGAGTTATAAAAATACATGGTATTCACCTTGGAGGTAATCAGACTCAGCCGCATGTGAGAGTAGTGTCACCCATGATTGCAGCGATTCTCTCCTCAAACGGGGCGAGGCCCTCCGCGCTGGTTCTTCCGCCTGTTTTGGCCACTCTTTGGCGGTGGGCAGCTGTCCTCCGCTTTACATCCAGCTTAATGTCTGACCACTTCTATTTTAGTTCAGCGTCTGTGCCATTTCTGACTTCAACCCTGTCCCATTCACTCCTCTTTCGCTTGTTGTTAACGCCGGAAGATAGTGTGCCAAAAGACGATTTTCTTGCGCACCTCCACTTCATTGAGCAACAAATTATTTTTCTTCATTACCTTGCTTATTTTCCCTTTTTCCTGATCATGCACCGATCGGGATCTCAGGTGCAGGATATGGTTTGGATATGTAAATGTAGCGGAGGGGAGGGGTCGGCCACTCCAACATGTGCGCTCAATTCCACGTTGATTGTGATGTATGAAGGAAATGTGCTTGGATTTATGCGTATGCACAAATTCCTACATCTGGATATTTTTGTGCGTCAGGTGTTTTCTGGATTTGAGCGTACGCCATGTTTCAGTAGGAAATCCATGCAAGTCTTTGTAGATGAGGCCCCTGGTCACTTAATCAGGACACGGTATAGATAATTAACAGATGAAGTAGTACCTTCAGTATGAAGTTTTCTTCCGGCTGAAGGCGCAGCTCATTAACTGATTGGCGGACAGCATTTTCCAGTTCAGTGTCTCTTTTCTGGGGAACCTCCAACTGAGGGAAGAGGTCACTAATGAGACCCAGAAATATGGGCACATCATTGGTCACTATCTTTGGCAGGTTGAAGTCCCTTAAGGCCCGCATTAGCACCTGTGGAGAAAAATGACAGTTTGGATGTCATCTTAACATTGTAACCTGATTTTGGGGTGGAATCTTTCTGCTGCTAAAATTAGTTAGGAGCATAAAGGTGCCATATTTTACCAAATCAACTTTTTCTAGCATTTGGGTTGTAATATTGGCTGTATGGTGCCTCTGTAAAAATGGGAAATATGAATTAAAATTGTCCACACATTCTTGAGTTACAGACGTTCTTCTGAGAGGCCTGAAATCAGGTCAACGTCGCTAACAAAGATCTCCACCTTCCCTTTCCGCTCCCGAGCCAGCGCTGTCAACACAACAAATGTGCGCTCTCACAAGTCGGTCTTTTACACAATGGCAACCAATCAGAGGAAAGAGGGCGTTCTTCACCAAATAAGGACAAAGCGGATTCAAAACGGGGGCAAACAGAATTAGCTGTCAGAGGGGCCTTTTCTGGACACTCAAGTAACAAAATCAAGGTGTTTTTTTTTTTATTTAAAAAAAAACATTAAGTGAGATATTAGATAGTCACTCCATGGAGGTCTTTCCATCCATCCATTTTCAGAGCCTTTCAGTCGGGTCGCGGGCGTGCTGGAGCCTATCCCAGATATCATCGGGCAGGAGGCGGGGTACACCCTGAACTGGTTGCCAGCCAATCGCAGGGCACATACACACCTACGGGCAATTTAGAGTCTCCAATTAATGCATGCTTTTTGGGATGTGGGAGGAAACTGGAGTGCCCGGAGAAAACCCACGCAGGCACGGGGAGAACATGCAAACTCCACACAGGCGGGGCCGAGGATTGAACCCCAGTCCTCAGAACTGTGAGGCTGACGCTCTGACCAGTCGTCCACCGTGCCACTATGGAGGTCTAAATAGCCAAAATATGGGACCTTTAAGAGGGATATGACAAACAAGCTCTAACCAGAACAATACATTGTGGACATTAAAATACTGAAGTACGTTTCTTCTTCTTTAATCGACTGCAACAGTCAGTGGCCACATTGATGCCTACCTGTTCCTCAGGTCTGCTGCGCTCCTTTCGCTTCAGTGAGCCAGCCACCACCAGAACTGATTTGATGGCTCTTAAACCCCAATCATAATGATCCTGGTACACAACAAATACAGTTGGGATTATTGCTAGATGCTGGCCCTTGTTTTTATGATGACTGACGTTACAATTACGTACCTGTTTGGACAGCAATTCTTTGCAGAGTGTGTAGAGGCTGATGAACTTGTGCGCCAGCAGACGAGCATCTATGAACCCCTCTGCCACCAGCATGATTTCACAGATGAGCTCGAAGTCCGGGATCACCATAGCACAAGGCCTGGACGGTTAGCAATAATAATAATAATAATAATAATAATAATAATAATAATAATATTGTAATAATAATAATATTGTCTAACTGTCAGACCTGAAGAGAGCTTTAAGGTTCTCTGGGAGCTCAGCCCTGCCTGCATAACCTGGGTTCAATGTGATGAAGATTCCCACTGTTTGCTTCAGCTCGATCTCCTCTCCAAGGAAATGGAACCTACATATGCAGCATTACATCAAATAAACACAATTTCCTTCTAACACTACACTGTTATATCAGTATTTACCTATGTTTTTTGTTGCGTATTGCATCCTGTATGGTTTTGACCTGTACAGCGACCACAGAGAGCACTTCCACTGAGATCCTGTTGAATTCATCAAAACAGCCCCACACGCCAGTCTGAGCCAGACCCTTATAAATGTTTCCAATAGACTGGAGAAGGAGAACAAAGCAAATAGCAAATACGAATGTTCGTTACAGTATCTCACAACAATGTGCACACCCCTCACGTTTTTGTAAATATTTTATTATATCCATTAATGGAACTATACTGAAGACATGGCACTTTGCTACAATGTCATATAGTCAATATACGGCTCATATGACTTTATAAATGTACTGTCCCTTCAGAATAACTCAACACGCAGCCATGTCTAAATGTCTAAACCACTGGCAACAAAAGTGAGTACAGCCCAACATGAAAATGTCCGAATTGGGTCCAATTAACCCCCCCAATGTCATGTGGTCTGTTTGTGTTACAAGGTCTCAGGTGTGAAAAGGGAGCAGGTATGTTAAATTTGGTTTTATCTTTCTCACACTCTCTCACTCTACTCACTTTTGTTGCCAGCGGTACAGACATTATTGGCTGTCTGTTGAGTTATTTTAAGGGGACAGTAAATTTATACTGTTTAACAAGCTGGACACTGACTATTTTACATTTTAGAAAAGTGTCATTTCTTCAGTGTTCCATAAAAAGATATAACAAAATATTTACAAAAATGTGAGTGATGTACTCAGTTTTGTAAGATATTGTATGTTGATAGAATATAAATTGGATAGAACTTCTGAAGTCAGCGCAACCTTGTAGTCCATTTGTTCTGAGCAGTTGAACACATACACCATAATGCCCAGGGAGCGTCCCAGATCCTTGGTAGTCTCTGTTTTACCAGTACTGGCTGGGCCAGAGGGGGCACCACTCATAGTCAGATGGAGGGACTGGGTCAGCGTTACATAACACCTGACAGAAGGAGGGTTAATTTAATAAAAAATACATATACATATCAAAGATATGAACTAGACATAAAACAACTGTAATCTAATGAGGATTTTCTAGATTATAGATACATAAATACGATCCAGAACAACAAGAGCTGTCATTGTGGATGTAGTTTGGAGAGGTGTGGATGACACAGCATCATACTGAGTGGTAAAGGGCACATTTCAACAATAATAATCGACCTAATTTTAAGGGATTGCACAAGCATACTGCTTGCTTTGCCAATCAACTTGATAAAATATGTAATACTTATTAAGGTCTTTTGTTATTGCATGTATTATGGGTAACCAGAATTTGAAATTGAAAGGTGTTCTTAATATTTTCCCAAAGGGAAAAAAAATATCAGAACCACTTCAAAGTGTAATGCAGTATGAAGTTCTAAATCGGTGAAAACTACAGCCAAAAATAATAATCATACTGTTGAATTAGTATCTCTTTGACTCTGTCAATCAAAATTGCATATTACTAACTTGGTTGTCATGGATCTCATGTCTGTGTATCGGTACCTGTCAGTGAGAGGAGTGATGACCAGCCTATTGGTGTTGCCGAGGTATTCATAACTGAAGCGGAACTGGGCATCACAGATATCAACGTAACAGTGTCTTGTTTTATCGTCCCAACGATGGCGCAACTGTGAGAGCCAAGCAAATGATTGTCCTGTTGTCACCTGTACTTGAAACAAAAACCAATCAAAATATCATTCCATAATAATTTTGTATTTTAGATCTCATTTAAACATTTAACCTTTTGAGTTATGAGACTGGCCACTACATCTCGGGCGTGGACGTCAATGGTGCAGACAGTCATAATTTTCTGTCTGTCTCCAGGCGTCAAATCCCCAAGCAGCATGTGGATTAGTGAGTTGAGCTGTGCTATCTGGCAAACCAACAACATGAAGTATTTGTCATTTGGGAAAAACATCTTTGTCTCTTCTCATCTTTAGTCAAACCTGTTTTTTATTATAATCTTTGAGCGCTGTGTCAAATCCTTCCTCCACCCTTGCAAGTGCAATGCCCACATCCGTGGCCCACCACACCTGACTGCCAGTTAACCCGACCTAAAGTATGGAGAAAAAAAACACAAACAGTGACTTTGTTATGTACAATGAATGGGACGATTCTACACATTTGACTGTGAAACCTGTGCAGGGTAATCAAAGAGCCACTGGTCACGTGGTTTGTCCTCATAGGCAGCTACCGCCTCCTGAATCTCCTTCTGAATGGTGCTGCACATTGTGCTTTCCAAGGCACCCAACCAGCACTCAGCCTGGGGGAACAAACACAATTTACAAGATGGTTTGTATATAAAATATGAGGTGAAACATGGACAAGCAAGAGTAATTTAAAGCAACAGTAAATGTTCGTTCAACATATCCATAAGTGGGTTTAATGATAGTTGTATTAAAACAAATGTAGCATTTAATACCTGTCCTGCACAAACACATGGCTCGGAGAATGGAACATATTCTCCCTCCCGGCTGCACATTCCTATGGCAACTGCTTCCCCCTCCGCCACTGCTCCTTCACCTCTGTGTGACTCCTTGAAGCGAAGATCTGCTATGTTGTCGAACAGCTTTAGCAAGTGTCTGGTCACCTGAAAAAACACCACACATATTCTTTGGCTTCATTGCTGTCTGAAATGGCAATTTCTTTGATACGCTCACTCAACATTAGGTACAGCTGCACAATCTAATGAGATAAAAAATAACAGCTGTATCAATCTATGTCTTTACAAGGAAATGCTTGAGAGAGAGAGATGCATTGCTCAAGGGCATCCCAGCATTGGTTGTATCGTTGGAGGGAAATGAACTTTTGGCCCTTCTGTTACAGGCCTCATGTTTTCTATACACATCCTTTGCTGTCCCATATTTTGGCTGTTGCATAACTAAAAATATTAGGTTCTCTGCACCACTGCAAACAAATGCAATCAGGTGGTATGAATGTGGAATCGAACCTTTTATTCATGAAAAACATTCTTATGAGTTATTTATTGATTAATTTAGTTTTGTTTGTTTTTTAAATTTTTTTTACTGGTCTCTCTTGATTGAAGGCTGGTGTTATGTGTAATGTTTAGCAACATTAATTGTTGAATTTGTATTAATTGTATGTTTTATGTGCAATGATTTTATGTTGCTTTTGAAAATCTAAATGCCCAGTGGGTCAAAGTTGAGTTTAGTGTAAACCACTGACAAAGTTTCATCCTCCAACACCTTTGAAGACACTTTCATTTTATTTGATCTCTTACCTGTATGGGTTGTGTTCCCTTGGAGACAATCTCCAGCAGGTCGGAAGCAGACACAAAGTAAAACCTGGGAAATGTGAGCCTCTTGGTCTCCAGATACTCTGCAAGGGCCTTCTCACACACAGACAGCCTCTGTTGCAGTGTCTCCAGATTCTCCAGCAAGCCAGGCTGGTTGGTCACCTCTAACACGTTACTGTTCTCCACCACCTCACTCATCAAACTCTGGGCAAAAGAGATTGCAATAAAGGATGATGTATCAACAACAAGATGAATGTAGGCTAGTGATCAGTTATGTGCATCAACTACCTGAAAGTCATAGTGAATTCCCTGGAAGCGCTCAGCATCACTGGCCAGCTTGCTGCGGATGTCATGGCTGTTGGTGAAGATGCTGTTGAGGTGGGCCCAGGTCCTCTGCACTGACATCCACAAGGAGATGACCAGGTCAGCCACCATCAGCTTCCGCTGCCATACACTCACTTCTGGCTGAAAATATTCCACGTACTTGCTCATGAGGATGTTTTGCAGCTGCACCTGAAGAGAAATTCATCATGCCTTTCTAATTTTTGTCATGGTTGTCAAAGCGCAACTATCGCAACTCAACCAACATGATGTAGGCTTACTTGGTTGTCTTCCAGAGTTTCTATCAGGTTCTCATCTGCTTGGAGGAGAGGGATTCCAGTACTGGAGTGAGTGTCATAGCACAATGACAAAACACTCCATGTCTGTTTTATCTCTGACAAAACCTGACAAAAATAGATGTTTTTATTTCTTTAGGATATATCTCAAATAAAAAAGTGGCTATAGTTAACTGTATAAGAGTTGGTCCCTTTCTGATGTTGGGATATTGAGAGATGCCTGGTATGCAATATCCGTTCTAGTTTATCCCAAGGATGTTTCCTGAGGTTCTTCCACACTAATCTCATCTAACCATGCCTTTGTGGACCTTTCCAAAATCAGAAGTGCGGTAACTGATGATAACTGATAACTGGTTTAACTGATTTGACATGTGTTCTATTGTGTTCCCATTTGTGTCACTCCAGAAGCAGGTTTGTTATTTGAATTTTTATAATTAGCAAGGGGATGAGTTAGCAAGGGGATGAGCTCTGCAAACACTTTTATGTACTTTTAATATCATCTCTGAACTTCTCATTACTTTAATTGACATTCAACTATTTATTGTATAAGTGGTGAGTGGTAATACTGACCTTCTCTATCGCCATTTCTTTCACAGCCTTGTCCACTATATTCTTAACCTCATCCTCCACACGGTGAAGCTGCAATTCCAACAGGTTCCCGAGGCTAGTGTCCTCTCCCATCACAAACGTTACCTGTGGAACAAAGGGTTTCCAAGACGTCCAATATCAGATTTCAAGTCAGTTCATTAGCTTCTAATAGTGGCTCAACAAAAGGAATCAGACATTTTGAAGGCAGGTGGATACCTTGGTGGTGTTCATTAGCTGCTGCCAGTGTCTTCCCCTGACAGCAGAGTTCTGCAGCTCATTGATGGCTCTCAGAGAGGTCAGCAAGTTCTTCACTGTTGACTCCAGTCCCACGTATACATCCCACAAACGCACATCCTTATCCAGCATCTTCATCTCCTTGAAAGTATGACAAACAAGGGGAGATGAGAGATGCTTTCTCAACTGCTCATCATCTTTATCTACAAAAGTTGTACTTTTGCCAAACGTCTGAGCTCCATGTCCATCTGCTCAATGTTGATTTCTTTCCATGGAGTCTTGGTCCAATCCTCTATGCTGCTCTGTAAGAGAGAAAAATTGAAAGGTTGCATTGCATCCAGAGCTCTGCAAGGCCTGCAGTCTTGTGCTGTGGACCTCGAATGTAGAAGTTTCCTACCTTGACAAAAATGACCATATCCCACACTGCTTTAATGAGAATGATGTCACTGCGACACTGGCGCAGTTGCTTGTAGTCTGGGAAGCTGACCTCGAACAGGTCGGCAGTGTCCTGCAGCGCCTTCATTTCTGCCTCCATTGCAGCTACTGCTCGATTAGACTAGAGACACGTGCTTGTTTAGTTTATTGAGCTCCAATACTGTATCAAAAATTCTGCTGTAACATATAATATGTATAATAATGCAGAATTTTGTTTGCCACTGCCAGAGAGGTATTTATTTAACAATGTGGTTGTAGTTTGTAGTGTTGTAAGACTTTACAAATGTCAGCCATAATGGATTTTCTTTTTTGCAACTTTCCCTCTATTTCTCTATTTTTTGATTGTCACATAATCAGCATAAAATTTGTTACGCTGTAATTTCTTAAAAGTTGAGCATGATTGGTCAAATATTATGGCTCTTATTATTCGTCCAGACATTATAACATTTTGAGAATATCGGCAAAACACATGAATTTGCTGAGTTCTCCAAACAGTAGCAAGTTAGCAACTGCTCACCTTATCAATTTGCTTGTAGGGCTCTTCCACACCAATCTTAAAAATTACTTCAGTACGGAACCGCTCTCTGAACTCATACTGCTTGACCTAAATATGTAAAAACACAAATAGGCGGAATTCTCAGCAATTACACTAGCTCTACAATGAAAACTGTGCATACCGTGGTGTCAGTCATTTATAATGCTTGGAAAAACATGAGACGGTTTCACTGCTGGGAGGCTGTTGGAGCTGCTCACACATTAAACTCACCTCAAACCGGACACATTTCCTGCGGATGACTGAAACTTCGTTAGACTGCAGGGGCGCCACTTCATGTTTGACTGTGAAAGCGATTTTCCTCAAACTATTCCACCTCTCTGGCAGCTCCTGTTATTTGGTTTTAAAGAATGTACATTAAACATGCTGATGCATCAATACACAGGGTGGCCCAAAAGTCACTGTACACATCTTTATATATATATAATATATATATATATAATATATATATATTATATATATAATTTGGACAGACATAAGGCCTTCAGCATTTGACAGCTTAGGCTTTGCAGTTTCATCCAGGGTTGCACGGGAACTCAGCATCAACAAAAGTTTGACTGGTCCCCTCGAATGTACTTCATGCTCCGCTATTAGTTTTCAAATCTCGAAATAGTCTCGCACCGCATTACCTCTCTGAGCTGGTCCATCCCTACAACTGACCTGACTATCTCAACTGTTTGTTTCTATGTGACTTGAGACCAGTGATGCAGACACTCCAAAATGCCGCAATTTTGAGTAACGAGCAAAGTATTGCGTTACTTTTGCCAGGTCAGTAGTTAGACTACAGTTACTTCTTCAAAATGACAATAGTTACATTTGAGTTATTGCCAAGTACTAATTTATGGCTTCATGGACCACAATCAGCATCTATCTATCTATCTATCTATCTATCTATCTATCTATCTATCTATCTATCTATCTATCTATCTATCTATCTGTCTATCTGTCTGTCTGTCTGTCTGTCTGTCTGTCTGTCTGTCTGTCTGTCTGTCTATCTGTCTATCTATCTATCTATCTATCTATCTATCTATCTATCTATCTATCTATCCATCCATCCATCCATCCATCCATCCATCCATCCATCCATCCATCCACCCATCCATCCATCCATCCATCCATCCATCCATCCATCCATCTATCTATCTATCTATCTATCTATCTATCTATCTATCTATCTATCTATCTATCTATCTATCTATCTATCGATCTATCAGTTAAGAGAAGGGTACTGAGAATGGTGTGCTTGTTTAACATGTTTATGTACTTACTGTATTTGGCATGTCAAGTCTGCAATATGTTACTCATTTAATGTGGCTTCAACTAAACATGAGGCCTTTAGCTTTGACAGCTTAGGCTTTGCAGTTTCATCAAGCAGTATCAATCCCTTGCCCATGACTCGCCAACTGACATTGAAGAATGGAACATATTGCCTAGCAAAACATTTTTTTGTCCCAGACTGCAGTTCAGCACTAGTTTAAGAAGTGTTACGGCCGTCATGCTGCTCCAACACATAGTAGAATTCATGCAAGCCAAGGCGAATTTTTTGAAACAGGATCAGTTATTTTCGAACCACACAGGGGAATTACGGCCTGTGACTAACACGACAGATGAAAACACCGAACTCTTATTCAATCACGCGTTCACGCAAAGTCAGGAAAAGTTGCACTGGAACTGGAGGGTTGCACGGAAACTCAATAAAAGCTTGACTGGTCCCCTCAAATGTACTTCACGAACCTCTAACCTCACACCTGGTGACTTTTTTCAGTGGGGGTTGAGGAAAGAGGAAACCTGCAGTGAGGTTAGGGAAGAGATGCATCAAAACCTGCATCTGATGGTGGCAAAAGGTTGTCAAAACTGGAGGCGCTTATGTTCAGGTATACAGCTTAACTTTTGGAAGACTCAGTCAATTGAAAGGTGTTGGCAAGTCTAGAAAGTAAAAGTGCAATGACTCCTTTAGTTGAGTTAGTTTCCATTCAATCCAATTTTTAGGAATGGTTATTAAAAGTGTCCAGTGTCTTTTTGGACACCCTGTATTACTGTTCATGCCATGTGTGTGCATGTGTGCACCCACTTCTAGCTGTATGTAAACACTATCTGGGAGTTGTTGGTCGTAGGTCTTAAGGAGCTCTGCTGTAGATTTGAGAGGTTTAAAGTGCTGCTCGTTGTTGATCTGTCTGTCTCTCATGGCCATTAGGTGTCCCATAATGTCCACTAGACCGGCGTAGTCTCCAGCGCACACCTTGTTAGAAAGACCATGTGCCGTGTCGTGGACAAAAGTGGACAGTTCCCTCACGCTGTAGAACAGAGAAGGATGGGGTTTTATTAACGCCATGCTTGTCTCTCAGTATTGACAAGCTCGAGAACAACATTACAATGTACCAGTTGACTGTGCTAAATCAGGGCTGGGCAAACTTTTGTGCTCAAGCCACATTTGATTTTAGAAACAGACAGGTGGACCAGGTCATTCGTAGGTAAGGCAAAAAAAAAAGTTCCAATTTGTACGTAAAATCCATCCATCCATCCATTTTCTGAGCCGCTTCTCCTCACTAGGGTCACGGGCGTGCTGGAGCCTATCCCAGCTGTCATCGGGCAGGAGGCGGGGTACATCCTGAACTGGTTGCCAGCCAATCGCAGAGCACATAGAAACAAAGAACCATTCGCACTCACAGTCATGCCTACGGGCAATTTAGAGTCTCCAAATAATGCATGTTTTTGGGATGTGGGAGGAAACCGGAGTGCCCGGAGAAAACCCACGCAGGCACGGGGAGAACATATGCAAACTCCACACAGGCGGGGCCGGGGATTGAACCCAGGTCCACAGAACTGTGAGGCTGACGCGCTAATCATTCACCCACGGTGCCGCCTGTACGTAAAATCATTAGCCTAATAACGTAATTGACTAAGTCGATTTTGAACAATTTTAGAAAGAAAGAACAAATTCAACAAACAAGAAGAGTCAATTTTCCTCGATTCAACCTTTGCGGATTACCATGACCTTTGTGACTGAGAATCTACATAGACATAAAGAGAAAACTAAATTTTAAGAAAGCACATTGGTATTATTTTATTGAAAGTTAAAAATGACTGAGGCAATTATGATATTAGGCTAACAATATCATTTATTTTAATAATAAAATAATAATTTACTCTACTTCATACATATGATTTAATTATAAATAATTTAACAATATCTTTTTAAAATAATTACAAAAATTTAAAAATGTTAAAGTGTATCTAAAACAGTCATATATTTTAACAAAACAAAAATACTCTAATTTGTATTGGTAATGTAATTGCTCACATTAAAAAATTGAGCAGGTTGTATGTCAATAATGATGGAAACTATCCTAAAATGAATTGTTCATTTCTATTAAATACAGTTGTGGCCAAAAGTTGGAAGTGACTCACTTTTTGTGTTTCACTAACTTTTCTGCTTCAATTCTCATGTTTGGGAGTCACATTGTTTCTATATTGGTGAAATGTCATTTTTTTCGAAAAATGTTGGTATGCATGAGGGAATCCCAAAGGTTTTAAAGAAGGGTCAACATTGAACATTTTTGCACAAGTTTGATGTATTTTCGGATAAGTCTTCAAAACTGAGAAACGTGTCTGACCTTTGGGTAACGTGGTTGAGCAGGTGCTCCTTGAACATCCAGCTCCATCTCTTGATGATGTTCATCAGCATGTGTTTGAAAGGTCTGATGTCCAGCTGTAACCAGCCAAAGAACACCCTCCCATCCTCCATCTTGCTCACTCTCTCATGCAGAGACTCAAACAGACTGATCTACCGGAAAAAGGAATTTTACACATTGCCCATGAAGGAATAACCCCAAAAAATAATGTAACCTGCTCTTTGAAGTTTTCCAGGGTCGGTGGGTTCTTCTGCAGTTCATAGTCAGCATACAGCTCATCTTCCTCAGAACTTAATACATGACCATAGAGCAGAAACTGTCTCATAAATTCTGACCTATGAATGTCGAAAGCAAAAAAGAGTCTGCAAATCATCTCCTTGAGAAAAAGTTAACATGTCTACCACATTCTGACCTGTCATCAGTCCAGAGGTAGTGGTAGCTGTTGAATGATCCTTGATATTCTCTGAGCTGAAAAACATTTTACGAGTTGTTACCTTCAGCTGCACCATAAATGGACTTTCATGTTTGGACAAGTAAGTATCTACATACCTTGGCGATAACTGCACGTGCTCGAGAGCGTAAAGCATAACACATTTCTGACAAATCTTTCATTCCATTTATGTCACTCTGCATGAACAGGAAAAGACAGGAAAAGTTGGATTTATGAGTAAAAACCACTTCTTAATGTTTGTCAAGAAGAGATGCCAGAATGCTTCCGGGTGGCAATGAAGTGGTTGACGAGCCCTGACCAGAACTGAAATGATGACAACTTGTTGTGTTTGCCAGAGATATACCACAAAGAGTTTAAGTATTTTTCAATTTCCTTCTAAATTAATTCAGCAGAACCTGTGGGAGGAGGATAAATCAAGAGAATATAAACAGTTGTACACAGAAGATCGCAAGAATGCTTGGTAGCGTAGTAGCCTTTTCTAAAGGGACAGCCTGGGAACCAAACCTCCATCATTGTGTTTGTGGAAAACATTTTCTCATAGGTATGTATAAAATGTTTGGTTGGGTGGTAGGGTATCTGTTGATATGATATTTATTAATATTGTAAGTCATATATTGTAAATATGCACACCACTCTGTCGGCAGAATGAGTGTGTGGGGGGGGGGCACGTTCTTTGGGTCGTAAACCATCATTTGTTTATCCTACCAGCTGAGAAGGGGGATTATACGTGTATGCTCTGGTTATTAGGATACCACCTCCAAACAGTATAGTAGATAGCTTTAAGGCCATTTGAGGCTGCTTTTGGACTGATGTAATACATACATATATATACTACCATATCTAGGTTAATTGTCAACTCTAAATTGCCCGTAGGTGTGAATGTGAGTGCGAATTGTTGTTTGTTTCAATGTGCCCTGCGATTGCCTGGCAACCAGTTCAGGGTGTACCCCGCCTCCTGCCCGATGATGGCTGGGATAGGCTCCAGCACTCCTGCGACCCTTGTGAGGATAAGCGGCTCAGAAAATGGATGGATACTATCATATATGAGGGGACCATTAAGGGGAGACAGTACTTGAAAGGGCTATAACAAAGATCAATCAATAGTAAGGTTCCACAGGGAACTGAGGGTAGGCCTTATAAACATATGGTTGGGGCATGACATGCCAGTTACCAAATTGGGAAGGGGGCTCTCATGCCGCAGTATTTTGATACATGGTGGATAGAAATAAAGTCCTTCTTATTCAGCAAGCCTTAACGGAGTCTTCCTTCACCATTCTCAACATCCAGCTGTCTTCTTTTTTGCGGTGTAGAGGGGACCTGATCAAATCCACCACCGTTGTCTTTCTTTAAGTAATCTAGCAAAACATAAAGGCTAGCCTGCTGGCTAATCTCAGCTCTACAGAATGCCATCCATTTCACTGTCAAAAGATCACATCTATGACACTAATCCGAGGAACAGAAGTCATTTAATTAGTGAGGCCCTCAATGATCATGTTAACTATGTCCGAATTTCCAGCATGTCTATTTTTTAATCAATTCACCTGTTCAAATGTAAACAATAACAGGTGAATTTAAAGCAATTTACCTCATATAGTATATTTCTTTCTATTGACACATCACATTTAAACTACGGCAGTAGAGAAGAAGGTTAAAATTTTCATTCAAGCCATTTACCCTGTTTTCACCATCACTCTGCCATGGCCAAATGGTATGGAAGGGTTTGTTTCTGAGTTCTCTTGCCACCCGGAAGTGGAATGTAATGCATGAATTATTATGTGTGGATCAACCTGGTAATCATCCAGATGCTTGTACTTTGCAACTCTGGGGATGAACGAAGCCATGTTTAGAATGTTGGCAACCATGTTGTCTACAATATCGAAGAAGTTGCCTCTGTTGGTGAAATCTAGTGGGGGGTCAAAACACATCTCACTGCCGTTCAGCACCAACTGGACCTCAAACAGCGGACTGACACGATGGGCTGGATCAGTGTTGTCTAGCAGGTACTGCAGAGAGCATCGGATGGCGCTTGAGAAGCCTGCCAGGATCATGTGGTCCACGTACTCAGAGTAGGCCTGCCATTCGCTGCTGTTCAAGTCGGACACATCCAAGAGTGACTGGTTCTCCTTGAAGAAAAGCAAAATCAGACATTACTACTCACAGAACGTTAAGAATATTGGGCTTTCGGGTGAAATTTCAGGATGCACCTAAAATTACATTGATTAAACACTTGTAGTGAATTTTGCCGTTCAGCTTCATGTGGGAGAACAGAAACTTAAAGTAAAAAAAAAATAAAAAGCAGTGAAACATTGATCAGTTGGACGTGCATTTAAAAGTTTAGAGAAGGTCAAATTAAGTTCACCTGTAAAGTTATAGTAGCAGTGCATTTTAATTGCATCCTAAAATGTGAGAATTGTATTTTAGGTGTGCTCCTCTAACATTAAATATCACTTGAACTATACAATACCTACCCGCAGAAGCGTGTGTATCTGCTCGCCCATGCTGCTGATGAGAGCGTGCTGTTTGGCAACACTTTCGTCAATGTCAGAGAACAACAGAAGAGTAGAGTCACGACTCTTTCTTGAAACAAATGCACACTGGCTGAATTTCCCCATGAGAGTCTGAATGGCCTCCACATTTACTTTGCTCTTCTTAACGCGTCTCCAAATGCTCTAGTGATGACAAAATATGACAGACAGTTAGCCATACAATTGCACTGAAGTTGACAATTGCAAGCTCCTATTTGAGGAATATATTATGTCAAAGCTCGAACTTCAATTTTAATGAAAAGAAACTAGAAGTGTTGGTCTTTGGAACCATTGGCCCTTTTAACAACCGCCAACCCTTCCCCTGTTGTCTTTTGTCCCTTGTCACACTTGATCAAGCCAACAGTATCAAACTTTGGTTTTAGGTTGGACAATGATTTTAATTTGTATCGGTAAATTGGTAAAGTAGTTAAGTCCAGCCTTTTTCACCACAGGCAGCTGTCAATGGTGAAGCCTTTTCTTACACAGCAGCACTTTGAAACAGTAATTCATACCTTCATCGCATTTTGGCTGGATTACTGTAATGCACTTTACTTTGGAGTCAGCAAATCCTCCCTCAATTGTCCCTCACCTCTTTACTGGAACATGTAAGAGGGAGCACATAACGTCTCCCTCCACTTACCTGTGCACTTTAAAGTTCATTGTAAGATTCTGCTATTAGTTTTCAAATCTCTAAATGGTCTCACACCGCATTACCTCTCTGAGCTGCTCCATCCCTACAGCTGACCTGACTATCTCGATTGTTTGTTTATGTGACTTGAGACCAGTGATGCTGACACTCCAAAATGTCGGCATTTTTAGTAACGAGCAAAGTAACGCGTTACTTTTCCCGGGTAAGTAGTTAGACTACAGTTACTTCTTCAAAACGACAATAGTTACATTTGAGTTATTGCCAAGTACTAATTTATGGCTTCATGGCTCTATCTATCTATCGAACGATCTATCTATCTATCTATCTATCTATCTATCTATCTATCTATCTATCTATCTATCTATCTATCTATCTATCTATCTATCTATCTATCTATCTATCTATCTATCTATCTATCTATCTATCTATCTATCTATCTATCTATCTATCTATCAGTTAAGAGTCTTGAGAGAAGTGTACTGAGAATGGTGTGCATGTTCACATGTTTATGTACTTACTGTATTGGGCATGTCAAGTCTGCACTAAGTTACTCATGTAATGTGGCTTCAACTACACTAATATTTTAAGTTATTGCTTCATGTTGGGCACGGTGACCGACTGGTTAGAGCGTCAGCCTCACAGTTCTGAAGAGCGGGGTTAAATCCCCGGCCCCGCCTGTATGGAGTTTGCATGTTCTCCCCGTGCCTGCGTGGGTTTTCTCCGGGCACGCCGATTTCCTCCCACATCCCAAAAACATGCACGATAATTGAAAACTCTAAATTGCCCGTGGGTGTGAATGTGAGTGTGAATGGTTGTTTGTTTGTACGTGCCCAGTGATTGGCTGGCAACCAGTTCAGGGTGTACCCCGCCTCCTGCCCGATGATAGCTGGGATAGGCTCCAGCTCGGCCACGACCCTAGTGAGGAGCGGCTCACAAAATGGATGGATGGATGGATGGATGCTTCATGTTGATGCCAGCCATCCATCCATTTTCTTCCGCTTATTTGAGGTTGGGTCACGGGGGTAGTAGCATTAGCAGGGAAGCCCAGACTTCCCTCTTCCCGGCCATTTCCTCCAGCTCTTGCGAGGGGATCCCGAGGCATTCCCAGGCAAGCCGAGAGACGTAGTCCTGGGACGTCCCCGGGGTGTTCTCCCGGTGGGACGTGCCCGGAACACCTCATCAGGAAGGCGTCCAGGAGGCATCCTAAATAAATGCCCGAGCCACCTCATCTGTCTCCTCTCAATGCGGAGGAGCAGCGGCTCTACTCTGAGACCCCCCCCCAGGTGGAGCTTCTCACCCTATCTCTAAGAGAGAGCCCGGACACCCTGCGGAGGAAACTCATTTCGGCTGCTTGTATCCGGGATCTTGTTCTTTTGGTCACGACCCACAGCTCGTGACCATAGGTGAGGGTAGGAACATTGATCGAGAGAGCGTCGCCTTTCGGCTTAGCTCCTTCTTCACCACAACGGACCGATACAAAGTCCGTATCACTACAGACGTTGCACCAATCCCCCTGTCGATCTCCTGTTCCATTCTTCCCTCACTCATGAACAAAAAGACCCCAAGATATTTGAACCTCTCCACTAGGGGCAGGATCTCATCCCCGACATGGAGAGGGCACTCCACCCTTTTCCGACTGAGGACCATGGTCTCAAATTTGGAGGTGGTCATTTTCATCCCAGCTGCTTCACACTTGGCTGCAAACCGCTCCAGTGAGAGTTGGAAATCACGACTTGATGAAGCCAACAGAACCTCATCATCTGCAAAAAGCGGAGATGCAATACTGAGGCCACCAAACCGGACCCCCTCTGTGCCCCTGCTGTGCCTAGAAATTCTGTCCATAAAAGTTATGAACGGAATCAGTGCAGCCTTCCAACCCTCACCGGAAACAAGTCCGACTTACTGCCGCCAATGCGGACCAAACTCTGACACTGGTCATACAGGGACCGAACAGCCTGTATCAGGGGGTTCAGTACCCCATACTCCCAAAGCACCCCCCACATGAGGGACACGGTCGAATGCCTTCTCCAAGTCCACAAAACACATGTAGACTGATTGGGCGAACTCCCATGCAACCTCGAGGACCCTGCTCAGGGTGAAGAGCTAGTCCACTGTTCCACGGCCGGGACGAAAACCACATTGCTCCTCCTGAATCTGAGATTTGACTTCCCGACGGACCCTCCTCTCCAGCACGCCTGAATAGACCTTACCAGGGAGGCTGAGGGGTGTGATCCCCCTGTAGTTGGAACACACCCTCCGGTCTCCCTTCTTAAAAAGAGGGACCACCACCACAGTCTGCCAGTCCAGAGGCACTGTTCCCAATGTCCACGCGATGTTGCAGAGGCATGTCAACCACGACAGCCCTACAACATCCAAAGTCTTGGGGAACTCCGGGCGAATCTCATCCACCCCCGGGGCCTTGCCATCGAGTAGCTTTTTAACCACCTCAGTGACCTCAACCGCAGAGCTAGGAGAGCCCGCCTCAGAGACCCCAGACTCTGGTTCCT
Organism: Phycodurus eques; assembly: GCF_024500275.1. Classification (NCBI taxonomy): domain Eukaryota; kingdom Metazoa; phylum Chordata; class Actinopteri; order Syngnathiformes; family Syngnathidae; genus Phycodurus; species Phycodurus eques. The sequence goes on from NC_084537.1 coordinate 13,034,047, forward strand.
CACGGGAAGTCGTGTCGGTGGAATTGAGGAGGTCTTTGAAGTATTCTCCTCACCGACTCACAGCATCCTGAGTTGAGGTCAGTAGCACCCCATGCCCAAAATACACAGTGTTGATGGTGCACTGCTCCCCCCTCCCGAGACGCTGGATGGTGTACCAGAATTTTCCTCGAAGCCGTCTGGAAGTCGTTCTCCATGGCCCCACCGAACTCCTCCCACGCCCAAGTTATTGCCTCAGAGACCACCAGAGCTGCATTCCGCTTGGCCAGACGGTACCCATCAGCTGGCTCAGGAGTCCCACAGGCCAAAAAGGCCAGATCAGACTCCTTTTTTTCAGCACCACGATAAGGTGACAGCTCAAGGAGGTGCATGTTGATGCTATCATTCTGTAATTTGTGTGGCGTATATTACCAAGTAATGGGTACGGTTAAGCCAATGCTTTTTTTGTACTGTGGATAAGTGATATTCCTGCCACTTGGCAGCTACTGAAAGTAACTAAAAAGTAACTTTTTTCTAACTTAGTTACTTTTTAAATCAAGTAATCAGTAAAGTAACTAAATTACTTTTAAGGTCAAGTAATCAGGAAAGCAACTAAGTTACTTTTTCAAGGTAACTGTGGCAACACTGTTTACGACTGGCTGGCAACCAGCCAAGGGTGTACCTCGCCTCTTGCCCACTGTCAGCTGGGATAGGTTCCAGCTCACCCGTGACCACAAAGTAGTCCTGATCAGGAAACTAAAGAAGAAGTAAAGCAATGGAAACCTGGACAAGGTCTCTTGTGTTCTTAATGTAGTCCCACACATCATCCTGGGCCCAGGTCAGCTCTAGCAGGGCCGGATCCAACTGCCGCCTGGTCCTGTCCATTTCATCTTTTACCAGTCCCAGCTCCACATCTAGGATGGTGCTCTTCAGCTGGTTGTACCACTGGGTCACCAAGATCAGTGTCTGAGTTTGCTGAAGAACAGAATGCAGGATTTTGAGTACAGGCAGTACAGTTTACAGTTTCTTTAAATACAGTATATGTCACGTGGAGATTAAAACTCACCACGCAGAGTCGGTCACATTTAGAGTAGAGCTGAAGAGCTGCTTTGGGAATATTCTGGCTCTTCAGCATTCCCAGATACTTCACCTCCTTTAGCATGAATCTCAACTGGGTGTAAAGTGAGGTATTGTTTACAATATAATAGAAATAATTCTCGTAGGATTTTATGTACCTTTTCTTGCATACTTTCGCAGACACCGTAGTTCTGGTAAATTTGGGGACTAGGGGTGCACTAGTATGATATCTTGCTTTTACTATTCGCAGAGGGCAGGGACTGCCAACACTTGAGAAAAATAATTACTAATTGATGCCCACCAAAAAGGTTTGTATTTGCCTCGAGATGCAACTAAATGGTGGAAAATCACTTTTTTTCTATTAGACAATGCTATGGCCTCACTAAATAAAGCCCCTCCCCACAGTTCAATGCCAAACTGTGAATATACAGGGCTACACTGTAAAGCTCAGTTGTGACTAGACTATTAGAGGTTTAAATTGAACGTTAATTGTTGAGGTTGAAGTTCAAATTAATAAAGTGTGTAATTTTCCTTGTACAAGACATTTATTTGTACAACTTTAGTAATGGATTTCATTTAATTGGGGTTTCCTAAACTTTGAGTCGAAAGTAGGTTGCGGCTTTATGCTGTTTCATTGATTATCGAAAAGCCACATGACCTTTTGATTCATGTTTGTTGTAGTCAATTTATGTCTTCTTTATCACTCGTCTATGCACAGTACTGTATGTGTTGATGTTGTTAATCACAATCCAGGATATGTTTTGGCAAGATTGGGTCCTGAGGAGCAGCCATAAAATTTTTTTTGCATGATTGTGCAGGGTGTCTGGTAGTATTGTGCTTACAGCAAGGCTGAAGTTGATGTGAAACAATCCGGTATTGGGGTCAAGAGTCAATAGGGGGTCGTCCAGGTGTGTTTGACAGATTTCCTCCAGACCTTCAGTCCACTGTGAAAAAACCCACTGGTCCTGCTGCTCCAAAGCTTCCAGAAGACGTTCACACTTGAGGAGAGCAGAGTCGGCCTCTGTGTCAACCAGAGGCCTGGGATGAAACGACAGAAGAGACTTTAGATAGCAATACAAAAAAAGCCGTTCCTTCAATATTGAATGATAGATCTGCTCCAAGGCTGTTACAAGCTAAAGGTGTGTGTGTGGTCCATACGTATTAGCAAGCTGGCACAAGTTGCCTCTGTTGATCAAGATGCGACATTGAAGCTGCTGAGACCATTTCAGCCTCCCGGCCACCGGGGGCATATTTTTTCCCAGAAACATATTTCCTGACGCATGCTGAAACATACAAGCGTAATTTGCATAATTAATTATCCAATTAAATGAATCACCAATCCAAATACAGTGCTCAAGATGATGATGGAAGAAAATAATTATAATAAGGACATATGAAAATATACAGTGATCCCAAGTGAGCCTGGCTGCGATAGCAAAAATCAGCGCAAAAACATCAAATTGGTCTGAGCTTCAGTGAGTAATGGACAATAGGTTTGTCATCCCCGAAAAATCATTGTGACTATGTGGGGGAACACTGGCACGTAAAAGTTCCCAATTTAATATGAAACTCTATCTTGGTCATCAGAATATATATTTTAAAGTTGTAATGTCTATAACAAATGTATCATTCTCTCACCCCATCTCTGTGTTGATTAAGTAGAAACTGGTAGTGGTTTATTTCCTTGTTGAACATGTCTAATATCACAATGTAGTTAGGACTGAAGAGCTGATGGATTCCAGGTCTCTCAAGCAGGTTCCCAAAAATCTTCAACAGCTGAATAGGACGCAGTAATAACTTTTCATTACTGGTCTTTTTTTTGGACAGCATTATTAAAATACAGCCTTGGATCATGTGAAAGTGTGATTCAAGGTTGTGCCTTGTTTCATTAAAGTCAAAGTTCCTAAGATTAATATAAAATATTCAATCAATTCACACAAATGAGTCAAGCCAAAAGAGACACACTTTAAATGTAGATTTGAGGTTTCTTGAGTCCTGAAAGGCAAGATTGAGGACAGTTCCAAGCCTCTGGTCAAAGTCTTTGTTTTGTTCCATAAAACACTTGTGTTGATGAATAAAATCCTGCAGATGAGACATACATATTTATATTAAAATATAGATAATACATATTTTAGATTCTTCTGTTTTGGCACATTTTCTTTGCGCTACGTTTTCCCAGATGAGAGTAGTTAATTGAATATGGATCAACTGATTATTAATATTTGCTGTGGCTGTTTTTCAGTGCTTTGGAAAGACAATAACATACAATTGTAATTCACAAAATTAGTTGGCTGTACCTTATGAGAGCCTTTGTGAAAACCTTGTTAACGCATGTAAAGGTTGTCCTAACAAAGCCAAGGTCAGCAATCTTACTATGCCTTACATTATTAGTGTAGTCCAATGGGTCATATTTGGTCTCTCTGAGGGCTCGCCAGCGGTCTTGAAACTCCTCACTCATGGTGAAGACCATTTCACTGAGGATCTTGCCTCTGGATCCACCGAGTTCCACCTTCTCTAGCTTCAAAAAGTCCAGCGCTAAGGCAAATAGCTCCTATGCATGAAAGGGAGAATCTACTATTTCAGCTCAAGTCACTGTGTAAATTGGTTTGAGACACTATCATATGAAAATGTTGGGAACAATGTCTAACAAGATGAAATACAAAGGATATAAAAAGTCTACAAACCCCTGTTCAAAGGTTTTTAGGCAACATGCAGTGGCCTATTATTTAAAGAAGAACCTTATAAAGGCTCAATGGTCACCAAACAACAGAGAAGTACAGTATTATAATGTTAGCAATACACTGTGTTAGACAAACAAAGCATTATTAAAATATGTTATTGTTTATGAAATTTTATGATTAGATTAAAGGTCAATTTCCCATCCTACCTCAATCATAAGCAGTCTCTCCATTATGCTGTTTGAGCGCCGAAACACAATTGAGGTGGGAAAGTCCCACAGCTTGACAGTCTGGCCGTGTTGGAAGTACTTCATAATCTTCTGGCAGTGAGTGTGAAACAGCTGCTTGTAGGTGCGCAGGATGTAGATGGTTTTTTGGACTCGCTCCTGTCCTTCCTCAAGCTCCATCTTAAACAGTTCTTCAGGGATCAGGTAGGCAAAGGCCTATGAAGCAAACACTTTGTCATTATAATACATCTCCTGTCTATCTTCATACTTTCCATTCTACGGGATTCATCGGTGTACCTTTTCCAGGATCAGGTTGCAGAACTCCTGCAGGAGAACGGCCATGCGCTGTGGAGTGCAGTAGTACTGTGATCGACTCCAGATGAGAGAGAGAGTGTGGAAGAGAGGAGGTAGCAGAGTGTCCACCTGAGGAAAACTTCTCTCTACCAGGCTGCTGATGAGCCTCCTCAAAGGGCGCAGATACAAATCGATGTCCTCGGCTTCCACCACCGCTGTGACAGCCATATACACGAGTACGACTGTAATTAGAGTCTAACAAAGCTTTAATCTAACCAGAAGCAATGGCAAATGCAGAATCCAAATGATCTATATTTCAAGCTGTGATGTGCATAGTAACCTTCATTGACTTTAACAGAGACGTCCTGGAAGGAGGAATAGTAACTGCTTTTGACTCTTCTCAAGATCTCCATGATCTGCTTCACTTTGGGACTCTGAATCTGAAAACATCAATCATGATTGTCCCATTAACTGGGCTCTAAAGAAAGACTTTGGGTCAAAATTATCATACCATGCAGAAATAAAAGTTGCTGCCATTTATTAGGTCATTATCATGAAATCAACTGGTAATGTTGGAAATTGCTGTTTTAAGTCCAAAAGCTTCCATCAAGGATGTTTTTGATTGGAAGGAATTCTTTCAAGGTGTTTCCAGTTAAATCCTAGTGCCAATTCACACATTATGTTTAAAATATGTCAAAACTTTGAAAAATTCATACTACTAGTAGCTTAGTACAATGAATAAATCATTTGCAAAGACTACCTCTGTCAAATCTGATTTTAACTAATGTTCAGAATTTTATGCACATTCAAAGGATTTAGAGTCAAACCAAGTTACACCTAAATACAATACAATCTTTGAATTTCATGTGGGAAATCACATTTACCATGTCCAGATGCCAATACTGCCGGCATGGTGGAAGACTGGTTAGCACATATGCCTCACAGTTCAAATCCCGGCCCCGCCTGTGTGGAGTTTGCATGTTCTCCCAGTGCCTGGGTGGGTTTTCTCCGGGCACTCCGGTTTCCTCCCACATCCCAAAAACATGAGTGGTCGGTTGATTGAAAACTAAATTGCCCGTAGGAGTGAATGTGAGTGCGAATGGTTTGGAATTGTTTCTATGTGCCCTGCAATTGGCTGGCGACCGGTGCAGGGTATACCCCGCCTCCCGTCCAAAGATAGCTGGTATAGGCTCAAGCAGCCCGCGAACCTAGTGAGGATAAGTGGTAAAGCAAATGGATGACTGGATAGATGCCGATACTAGCTGTCAAGTCTCATGATGGGTTGCAATCCAGAAAAAAAACCCATCTGGATCCAGATAAAATGGTACCGCCATTTAGTTATTAAAATCCTAGCTCATCTCCTAGGTAAAATATGTTAAAGCCTTGGTAGAGGCCTGTACCTGTGACTGGATTCCCACAAGATTCTCTCTCTGCGAGGTCCAGAACTGGAGCTCCACGTTAGGGCCCGGGTGATCTCCCTGGAGCAGCAGGGCTCCAGAGTCCTTCTTCAGGACATTCCATATTTGTCCAGACCACTGGACAATCAGAGTTTCTATAGAGTATAACAAACCTCTGTCCAGAGGCCAACATCTGGGGCTCCTGGAAAAAGAACGACAATAACCAGATCAGCCTCGACACTTTAGACTGGAATAGCATCCTTATTCCTAAAACACATTTTATTTTTTGGGGCTGTGACCCGCTAACCCGAGTTCAATGTCGTGAGGTCGTGCCATCTCCACACAAAGGGGAAGGGGCAGCAGCGTTCGTCCCTCAGCGCGTCCTTTCAGAGTGACCATGACGCTTCTCATTTTCTCCAGGTGTCGGTGAATGTCCTCTGACACCACCTGAGGCCACTCCTTATGGTTCAGACTGTTGGACAGCACACACACCAGCACCTACACACACAGTGGACGCACACATTTTGCCTTGAGGACAACTGAAGACATTACTACACGCTGAAGTGGTGGAAAGTAGTATACAAATATTATTGTACTGAATTACTTTTCAGCTATCTGTACTTGAGTATTTATTTTTCTGATTACTTTTTACTTTTAGCTCCTACATTTGAAACAAGATATCTATAGCCTATATCTGTGTCTGTTTCTACTCCTCACTTTGTCAAAATAAGCTAGGTTATGTTATTGAACCTGTGCAGATGACATAAGCAGAGAGAGGTAAAGTCAACCGATAAATTGATAAATTGTTTGTGATATTGGGGACATATAGGGCAAAAAAATAGAAACAGCACAAACATGGAGGAACGTGAGCCTGTGTTCATTGATGATGGTGAGGCAACAGATTCAGAGAGGTAAGACATTCCTTATCCACGGCCTAATTGAAGTGTATTGAGTTAATAAAAAGTTATTTATTTATTTATTTTACTTTTGTATTTTAAGTACATTTCATAGTTTTTTTCTCAAGTAAAGGAGTTGAATCATTAATTCTACTTTTACCAGTCTTTTTAATCACAAATATCTGTACTTCTACTTAAGTGAGTACTTTTGCCACCTCTGGTAAAGTGTAAACGAAGATTTGGAAATCATACAGCGTATGTCGGCAAGCCAACCTCTGAGATGACAATTGGTAAGTGCTCCATCGGGTATCCTGGTACTTCCCCCAGCCTCAGTTGCAATCGGAATCCTTGGCGAGTGATTCTCTTTACACCCTTCTTCAGTAAACACAATATTTTGGTCTTCCACGGCGGTGATGTCTTCATAGATGCAAAAACAGTAGAAATGCTTTCAAAAGCATTGAAAGCACCAGAAATAAGTTGGGACTTATTTCAAAAAATGGGTATGTTAGATATATGTTCGATGTAGTGGACAAAAAGGTCATTGTGTCACAACATTTCTATATTCTTCTTCTTTACAAGTTGATTACATACCTTGAACACATATTGAAAGTATCGGTGTTCAAAAGTAAAATTGAGTACTGTAATGGAATTTCTAAAGCAGTGGTTCTCACACATTTTACAATAAGTACCACCTAAAAAAAGTACTTAGTTCCCCAAGTACCCCCATCATGACCAACAATAAAATACAGTAGCATAGTTGCTGCGGCAACACTGGAGTTGCCAAACTGTTTTTCGCTCTTTATTTGGAAGAATGACAACACAATTTATATTCTAGTCTATTCTATACTAATAGGCCTGAGTGTTCATGACAAATGAGACTGTGATCTTATGCCTAAAAAGCATTGTTAATATTATTGTGAGCCAGTGTAACATTTGGTGCAGTTTGAACATTAACATGAATAAAGGAACATAGTACTTAAAACAATCCATCCATTTTCCGTACCTCTTTATCCTCACAAGGGTCGCGGGCGTGCTGTAGCCTATCTTCGGGCGAGAGGCAGGGTACACCCTGAACTGGTCGCCAGCCAATCGCAGGGCACATAGAAACAAACAACCATTCGCGCACACATTCACACCTATGGGCAATTTAGAGTCTCCAATCAACCTATCATGCATGTTTTTGGGATGTGGGAGGAAACCGGAGTGCCTGGAGAAAACCCACGCAGACACGGGGAGAACATGCAAACTCCACACAGACGGAACCGGGATTTGAACCCCAGTCCTCAGAACTGTGAGGCAGATGTGATAACCAGTCGTCCATCGTGCTGCCACTTAAAACAATGATTCAATTAAAATGTTTTGCACATAAAAGTTAAATAAAGATTGTGCCAAAATAAGTGTTAAAAAACAAACCGTTCCTAAAGATTTAATGCAAGGGTATTGAACTTAAAAGTTCAAAACAACACGACTGTACTCAGGCAGGCATTCATTCATGTACCACTAGAGGGATCCCGGATACCACTTGTGGCCTCAGAATAATTCTCGGTATGCTCTCAATTTTGGGTCTTTATCCTGTCAGGGGAATTCCAATGCACCCCTATGGGGGGCACAAGCTAGTGCAAACTCTAGGTTGGTCTGAAGCCTGGATAAATGTAGAGGGTTGCGTCTGGAAGGGCATCCGGCTTAAAACTTTGTCAAACAAATATGAGCGTTCATCCAAAGAATTCCATACCGGATCAGGCCTGGACCGGGTTAACAACATCCGCCACTGGCGCCGTCAACCTGCAGGGTTGGAAAATTGGCGGAAAGAGGTGGAAATTCAGCTACTGTAGGTCAAAGATGAAGGATTGGTGGAAAGAGGGTTCTTAGGGGACTTTGAATGTTTGGACTATGACAGGAAAATCTTGGAAGTTGGTTGACATGATGATTAGGAAAAAGGTTGATATATTGTGTGTCCAGGAGAGCAGGTGGAAAGGCAGTAAGGTTAGAAGTCTAGGGGCAGGGTTCAAATTATTTTACCATGGTGTAGATGGGAAAAGAAATTGAGTTGTGGTTATTTTAAAGAAAGAGTTAGCTAATGATGTCTTGGAAGCGAAAAGAGTATCGAATTGAGTGATGAGGCTGAAACTTGAAATTGAGGGTGTTAATTTATAATGTAATTAGTGGCTATGCCCCACAGGTATGATGTGACCTAGAGGTGCAAGAGAAATTCTGGCAGGAGCTAGATGAAGTAGTTCCGAGCATCCCAGACAGAGAGAGCGTCGTGATAGATGCAGATTGTAAAGGACATGATGGTAAAGGAAACAGGTCTGATGAAGAAGTGATGGGTAAGTTTGGCATCCAGTCAAGGAACTTGGAGGGACAGATGGTGGTAGACTTTGCCAAAAGGATGGAAATGGCTGTTGTGAACACTTTTTTTCCAGAAGAGGTAGGAACATAGGGTGACCTACAAGAGCAGCGGTAGAAGCACACAGATGGATTACATGTTGTGTAGCCAATGTAATCTTAAGGAGGTTACCAACTGTAAGGTAGTGGTAGGGGATAATGTAGCTAGACAGCATAGGATGGGGGTGTGTAAGCTGACTGGTGGTGGGGAGGAGCTTAAGAAGACACTGGCAGAGCAGAGAACCATGTGGTGGAAGCTGAGACAGGACGAGTGTTGTGCAGCTTTTCAGGAAGAGGTGAGACAGGCTCTCCGTGGACAGGAGGAGCTTCCAGAAGACTGGACCACTACAGCCAAGGTGATCAGAGAGACAGGAAGGAGAGTACTTGGTGTATATTCTGGTAGGAAAGGAGACTTGGTGGTGGAACCTCAAAGTACAGGAAATCATACAAGAAGTTAGCTAAGAAGAAATGGAACACTGAGAGGACTGAGGAGAGGCGAAAGGAATACAATGAGATGCGACATAGGGCAAAGGTAGAGGTGTAAAAGGCCAAACGAGGCATATGATGACGTCTGCCAGGTTGGACACTAAAGAAGGAAAAAAGATCTATACAGCCAGGCCAGACCGAAGGATAGAGATGGGAAGGATGTGCAGCAAGTTAAGGTAATTAAGAATAGAGATGGAAATGTGTTGACTGGTGCCAGTATTGTGCTGGATAGATGAAAAGAATACTTTGAAGGAGTTGATAAATGAGGAAAATGAGACAGAAGGAAGAGTAGAAGAGGCAAGTGTGGTGGACCAGGAAGTGGCAATGATTAGTAAGGGGGAAGTTAGAAAGGCATTAAAGAGGATGAAAACTGGAAAGGCAGTTGGTCCTGATGACATACCTGTGGTGGTATGGAACCATCTAGGAGAAGTGGCTGTGGAGTTTTAGACCTGCTTGTTCAACAGAATTCTAGCGGGTGAGTAGATGCCTGAGGAAGGGAGGACAAGTGTGCTGGTGCACATTTTTAAGAACAAGGGTGATGTGCAGAGCTATTGGAACTATAGTGGAATAAAGTTGATGAGCCACAAAATGAAGTTATGGGAAAGAGTAGTGGAGGCTAGACTCAGGATAGATGTTAGTACAGTATGGTTTCATGCCAAGAAAGAGTACCACAGATGCATTATTTGCTATGAGGATGTTGACGGAAAGGTACAGAGAAGGTCAGAAGGAGCTACATTGTGTCTTTGTAGATCTAGAGAAAGCCTATGACAGAGTTCCCAGAGAGGAACTGTGCTACTGCATGTGGAATTATGGACTGGCAGAGAAGTATGTTACAATAATAAAGGAGATGTATGAGGGCATCAGAACGGTGGTGAGGTGTGCTGTAGGTGTGACAGAGGAATTTAAGGTAGGACTGCATCAGGGAAAAGCCCTGAGCCCCTTCCTGTTTACAGTGGTGATGGATAGGCTGACAGATTAGGTTGGACTGGAATCTCTGTGGACTATGATGTTTGCAGATGACATTGTAATCTGCAGTGAAAGCAGGGAGCAGGTGGGGGAACAGTTAGAAAGATGGAGGCATGCACTAGAAAGGAATAATGAATATTATCCGAAGTAAGAAAGAATATATGTGCATGAATGAGAGGGGTGAAGGGGGACAAGTGAGGCTATGGTGAGAAGAGATAGCAAGGGTGGAGGACTTTAAATATTTGTGGTCAACAATCCAGAGCAATGGTGAGTGTGGTAAGGAAGTGAAGAAACGGGTCCAAGCAGGTTGGAACGGGTGCCGGAAGGTGTCAGTTGTGTTGTGTGACAGAGGAGTCTGCTTGAATGAAGGGCAAAGTTTATAAAACAGTGGTGAGGCCAACAATGATGTACGGATTAGAGACAGTGGCACTGAAGAGACAACAGGAAGCAGAGCTGGAGGTGGCGGAAATGAAGATGGTGAGGTTCTCTCTCGGAGTGACCAGGTTGGATAGGATTAGAAATGAGCTCATCAGAGGGACAGCTAAGGTTAGATGTTTTGGAGACAAAGTTAGACAGAGCAGACTTCAATGGTATGGACACATCCAGAGGAGAGATAGTGAATAATATTGGTAGAAGGATGATGAGGTTGGAGCTGTCAGGCAAGAGAGCTAGAGGAAGACCAAAGAGAAGATTGATGGATGTAGTGGGGGAAGACATGAGGGCAGTTGGTGTTAGAGAGGAGGATACAGGAGGTAGACTTACATGGAAAAGGATGACATGTTGTGGCGACCCCTAACAGGACAAGCTGAAGGGAAAATAAAAAGATCCTGTTGGAGGATTCCTGACCAGTGTGGCAGACAGCAAGATTGCAGACAATGGCCAATACATTTTCACTGCTAGTTTTGAGATTTCATTGTACCCTGCACATATTCGAGACACCCGGTGCCAGATGTGGCTAAGCAGACCCAAAATATAAGCGAGCAGCCTCCATGTTTCACAGTCGGTACAGTGTTATTTTCTTTGTACACATCACAGACAAAATCGCTGGTACCCTTCCGTAAAGGGGAAAGAAAATCCCACCATGGTCACTGAAATTACTTGAAACATTAGGTCTATGCTGCGATTGGCTGGCAACCAGTTCAGGGTGTACCCTGCCTCCTGCCCGATGACAGCTGGGATAGGCTCCAGCACCCCCACGACCCTAGTGAGGAGAAGCGGCTCAGAAAATGGATGGATGGATGGATGGATTAGGTCTATGTTTACAAACAAAACAAAAATAAAGCATACAAAGAAAACTGTAAAAACTATTCATTGTAATAATTCTGTTGGCCCACAAAAAAATTGTTCTGTTCTATGTTCTCCAGTTTAATTAGAACAAGTCTTGACATTGTTGTACTAAAATGTACATTTTTAGATGGATACTTCAAGTAATAATAAAATTGTTGTTTTAAGGGTGTAACAATTATTGTGTCTATCTTACTTGAGCATCCCCTGCAAGCAGTGTCCCTCCAGGTCCGGTGAAGAACAGCAGTCTGTGGGTCCAAATATGGTCCAGGAAGTCCAAAATGATATGCTGATTCTCCTCTGCGCTGATGAAGCGGTTCCATTTATCCATCTTAACACAGAGCACACAAATGACCTGTTCTCTGAGGAAGTCCACCCTCTCATCTGACAGCGCCACCCCACCTTTGAGAGCTGTCTCCTGGGGGCCCCACAGGCCTGAAGCCCTTCCACTTGGTGAAGGGTTACCCATGCTGATGTTGCTTAAAGCTTCAGCCATGAAGGAAGACTAACAATATCTCAAAGTGAAAAAGAAGATGGTAATGCAAAAAAACGTAATCAAATTTCCTCAAATACACTATTCATTTGTTCTTATTATGGTGTGTAGCTAGGGAATCTGCAACTAAAGTGATGCAACTGCATAAAGACTGGTGTCTTTCTATGTAACCCTATCCTGTAACCAGAGCCTTCAATAGGTCCACACCAAAAGCACAACACACCAGGACAGGAAATATATTACAGTACATATGGCTGTATATGTATGTTACAAGCACATTCTTAACAACGGTGACAAAATAATTGATGTACAGTATGTCTTTGATGGACACTGTAAAAATTGTAGAGTATTAAATTCATCAATACATCAATTTTGTACACTGTTTCTACTGTTCAGGGTACCAGCAGTCAATCACAGGGCATAAATATAAAATTAAAATAAATACATACAATAAATATAATTTATTATTGGAATAGATATTATTTTTTAAAATATTATAACAAATGCAGTTTTTCTTCATTAAACTCTGCAGCACATATAGTGACCACATGGTGACAGTGTGGCACAATGTACCAAAAACCATGTCTGAAACTATCGTGACTCCAGCCATGACATCCCATTACTGCACGTGTCCTGCCATTTTACAGTACAAACAACATAAATGATTACCCTTTTTAGTTTAAGCCTAATTTATGGAAGAAATAAATACTAATATAATATAAAATGAGCTAAATGCATAAGATAGATAAGATCTTTTGGCATTTGAGGATACACTATTGTGAGCATTATGTTATACTAAAGCCCTGCATGTTGATATAATTTTGCCTTTATGTTCTTTAAATTAATGTCCATAAACATTGATTGATTTCACGTTAAAAGTCACAGATATATTGCATCCACACCAACAGAAATATCCTATATCAGTGGTTTTGTTTCTCCCCAAAACATATTGGACACAATTGCTAAAAGCGTTTATCTTTCTTGACAAATGTGGCTATGTTAATGGGTGTATATGACCTTTGTAGGCTTATATTTAAACGCGAGTGTTCAGTATTCCTCCATCGTGAATAATTAAATTGTGCACAATACTGTACAAGCTATAATCGGCAGCAGTTCTCGAGAGAATTTGATTACAAAAATCTGTAGTTCCATGCTTCTATACTCTTGCATGGGTAACGTAAAGCTGGCTAGTAAATGCCTTTTTATGGCATGCATCTATGTCCTTGTTTTGTTCAGTTTCTATAAATTTAAGTACATTTCTATTAAAAGTGTATGGCTGAATGTATATCTGTGTCGAGCCCAAGGCCAGTGGTGGTGGTGGGGGGGGTGGGGGGGGGGCATCCCTTGGGAGTCTCTAGTCTGTATCTAAGCCCGTTTGAGCCAAGTGACAGTAGGAGCATGACTGCCCATCTCTTTGACCTCAAGTCCAATGTCAGCTCTGCTCCGTGGGGATGGAGGAATGGGGGCCAGAAAAGAGATTGTTGAAGAACATGGAGGACAAGAGAAGCATGAAAGGAAGCCAATGGTGAGACAAAAGAGGAAAAAAAGACCGGCTGTAAGCTGAGATGGAAGAGAGGAGGGGCTGCGAGCACACGAGAATACAAATGAGTGAAGGGTGATGAAGGTGCAGCATGGGCACTAGTAGAATAAATGTAGATACTTTGTCCACAGGGTCATTGCTGAGTAATGTAAACGGGAAGAGCGCAAATGTGAAAAGTGTGTCTTCAGGTGATGTTTAAACTTGCAGCACTTGACTGTAACTGAAATATCACCCAAACGAGAATGTAATATTGTGCTCCAGTGTGGCATAGCAAAGCATATGCTAAACTCTTTTGACTCTTTCAGCGGTGTAATTTTTTCCCCTTAAACCTGAAGCGTCCTATTTCTTTCCTTCTCTTCTCCTCTTTGCTCTGTACATTTTGCCGTTGCCATGACTACACGTATATGGCTTGACAACCACAGCTCTTGAGTCCTTATTGCTTTGATCCCAGTTCACTCTTCTTTTCCCTTTTCCCCATCTGATTTGTCATCACCCTTTTCCTCTCTTAAATGTAGGTGTCTATCACGCAGCCCTTCACAGTCCCACATGCATCGTGAGGACCATCTCAACGTCATTTAGGTGCTTCCCACCATTGTCTTTTCTTCATTTTTACCTTGTAGCTTTCAGGGAAAACAATAGATTTGTGTGTGATTGAAACGTCTGATAAGAAATGGATGAAGAGAAGACACAGGGAAGGACAGATAGAAGGAAATATGAGCATTGATGGAGTGCAGACCTCCCAAGGTTTAAACGTTTGTCACTTGTCACGTCAATGAGTGAGTCACTATACGATACTTCTTTTTTTTTAAAGCTAAAATTAGGCAACCTTTCATCCAGCTCAAAGGGAACACAATATAATAGGAGCCTATATAAGCATCTGACAGACATCACAGATTTGACAGTAATTTATGCACATGTATATTACATACATGGGATTTTCCAAGTTAAACATACATTGCTGCCAAATGCACAATCTGGATGAGATCCAGACAGAACTAAACCCCTACAGCTTCTGGTTGTATATGGTTCTGAAAAAAAATGATAGAATTTGATCGTGATATAAGGATCTAAACATGTTAAATGGGATTTTTCAAGTTCATTTTCAGTGTCAATTTGATATTACAGCATTTGGCCCCACAGATACATACGTAAACTGCTTCCAATCGGTCTAAATTTGGCTTTCATTTTGTTTGTATTTAATTTTAGATAAACAGTGAGAGGCCATTCTTAATTTTTAAACTTGTTTCATGTTTTTTTATGTAATCAATGTGCAGATTCTCACCAAAACAGTGTGAAAAGTGGAACACATTGAGAATAATTCATAATTTAAAAAAATACAGGTGCTTTTGATATACAGTGGATAGAAACAGTCGACACACCCCTGTTCAAATGCCAATTTTTTATGATATAAAAAAAATGAGATCAAAATAAATCATTTAAAAACTTTTTCCACCATTTATGTAACCTGGAAAATGTATTATTTATTTATTTTTAAATCTTTTTGTGAGGGCTGAAGTAAAAATAAAAAAACTGAAATAATGTGCATACGATCTTTTAACTAGTGATGTGGCTATGTTCAGAATTAACCAATCACTTTCAATATAATATTAAATGGGAATCAGCACACACCTGCGACCATTTAAAGTGTCTTTTATTAACCCCTAATTAATTTCTAGTAGGCTTTTCCTGACATTTTTGCCTGCTAGCTTAAGTCTGAAGTTTTTGTGCTAACACTGACTGCTACTGTATATCGAACTGTTTGTAATTCCATCCACATTCACTAAGACACCAGTTCCAGCTGAATAAAAACTACCCCAAAACATGGCGCATCCAAAACCATGTTTCACTTTAGGCATGGTATTCTTTTAGTGATGAGCAATGTTGTGATTGCTCCAAACTACTGTTGCCAAAAAGTTCAACATTGGTGTAATCAGACCATAACACACTTGCCGACATGTGTTTGGAAGAGTTTGTTATGGTCCAATTGTCGATTGAAATAAAGCTTTAAAAAAAACAAAGAAAATATTGAGTTGTACAGGTTAAGGGTCACATTAATTGTAGAAAAGGCTGTTAAATGATTTATCATTATCTAATTTTTTAAATTTCACAACTACCTGGCATTTGAACAGGGGTGTGTAGACTTTCTATATCAACTGTATAATACTGCAAGTAGACAGGAAGATTTGCACACAGCCAAAAAAAAAAAAAAAAACAGAAGAACCCAATTCCTAAAGAATAAAAGGAGAGGAACTGGTGGCCCAGCAGGCTAATTCTTACCATCACAGTCTCATAGGAGGTTAGTGTTAGGCAAGCCATGCAGACGACCATGTCTGGTGATTGCCATGTATGTGCTTGTGCATGAGTCCAGATGGTGTTGACCAGCCATTTCTCCCAGGGTAGATGAAGTAAATGGAGCGATTACAGTAATGACCAATGCACACGTCTGTCTCATGGGTCAACATGGCTGCCAACTTTTACACAAACATACATGCACAAAATACATAATTCTGGACCTGTTCAGAAACTGCAAATAAAGAGCTGGATTTTTTTCTCAAATGTCTTATTGTATGTGTTAATTACAACCCCAATTCCAATGAAGTTGGGACGTTGTGTTAAACATAAATAAAAACAGAATGCAATGATTTGCAAATCATGTTCAACCTATATTTAATTGAATACACTATAAAGACAAGGTATTTAATGTTCAAACTGATAAACTTTATTGTTTTTAGCAAATAATCATTAACTTAGAATTTTATGGCTTGAACACGTTCCAAAAAAAGCTGGGACTGGTGGCAAAAAAGATTGAGAAAGTTGAGGAATGCTCATCAAACACCTGTTTGGAATATCCCACAGGTGAACAGGCTATTTGGGAACAGGTGGGTGCCATGATTGGGTATAAAAGGAGCTTGCTCAGTCATTCACAAGCAAAGATGGGGCCAGGTTCGCCTCTTTGTGAACAAGTGCGTGAGAAAATAGATCAATGTGTAAAGGATATCACCACATGGGCTCAGGAACACTTCAGAAAACCAATAAATAATACAGTAAATTGTTGGATATATTGTAGAAGTTATCATTTATTTGCTTAGCTTGCATTAGTATTATGGACAATTTTTAGAAAGAAAGATGTCTCGCCTTCAAGAAGATGACTCAGCAGGAATCATCAGAGAGAAGGACGTGGCCGGGACGTGGCAGGTGTTGGTGCCATGTTTTCACCTTGAAACCCTCCCCTTAGTGTGTTGTGTCTTGTAAACTTAGAAACCTCCCTATTTTCAAATAAATGCAGGAGCGACAGGAGAGATTGTTTAGAGCGTGTTGAGAGGCTGTAATCTGAACAATCTCCCATCCGCCCTCCTCATGAGAAAAAGAAACCAGCGTCTTCATTCCTTTTGTGTCTATTTTTTATAATGTTGGGCAAGATAAATCCAACATAAATACAGTTCGGCGCTACATCCATAAGTGCAACTTGAAACTCTACTATGCAAAGGAAAAGCCATTTATCAACAACACCCAGAAACGCCGCCGGCTTCTCTGGGCCCGAGCTCATCTAAGTTGGACTGATGCAAAGTGGAAAAGTGTTCCGTGGTCCGACGGGTCCGCATTTCAAATTGTTTTTGGAAATTTTGGACGTCGTGTCCTCCGGGCCAAAGAGGAAAAGAACCATCAGGACTCTTATGGACGCAAAGTTCAAAAGCCGGCATCTGTGACGGTATGGGGCTGTGTTAGTGCCAATAGCATGAGTAACTTTCACATCTGTGAAGGCACCATTAATTCTGAAAGGTACATACAGGTTTTGGAGAAACATATGCTGGCATCCAAGCAACGTCTTTTTCATGGACGCCCCTGCTTATTTCAGCAAGACAATGCCAAACCACATTCTCAGAATCAGAATCAGAATCGTCTTTATTTGCCAAGTATGTCCAAAAAAACACACAAGGAATTTGTCTCCAGTAGTTGGAGCCGCTCTAGTACGACAACAGACAGTCAATTGACAGAGAATACTTTTGAGACATAAAGACATTGACACACAAAAAAAAAACAGTCACTGAGCAATAAAGGGTTGCTAGTTGTCTGGTAATGCCGGTAAATTATTATTTTTTTGACAATTGTGCAAAAGATGTAGAGTCCTCTAGCACTTAGAGCAGTTCAAATGACTAATATTGCAATAGCACGTGTTACAACAGCGTGGCTTCGTAGTAAAAGAGTGCGGGTACTAGACTGGCCTGCCTGCAGTCCAGACTTGTCTCCCATTGAAAATCTGTGGCGCATTATGAAGCGTAAAATACGACAACGGAGACCCCGGACAGTTGAACAGCTGAGGCTGTACATCAAGCTAGAATGGGAAAGAATTCCACCTACAAAGCTTCAACAATTAGTGTCCTCAGTTACCAAACGTTTATTGAATGGTGTTAAAAGAAAAGGTGATGTAACACAGTGGTAAACATGACCCTGTCCCAGCTTTTTTTGGAACGTGTTGCAGCCAAAGTTAATGATTATTTGCTAAAAATAATAAAGTTTATCAGTTTGTACGTTAAATATCTTGTCTCTGTAGTGTATTCAATTAAATATAGGTTGAACATGATTTGCAAATCATTGTATTGAATTGGGACCTTCCTTGTCAGGGTGATTCCACTAAGTTTTCAATCTCACCCTCTGTCTTCACATGCCAACTCATCTGTCTGCAAGTGCCATTACATGCCCCTTTCCAGTGTCTTTAATGGCTTTCTCCACACACAGAGCAAGTCAAGAGATAGGCACAATTCAGACTAACCACCAGAGACAAGCACATGTGAAGGCTCGAAGCAAGGTGGTCCTTATCAGACTGCTCCTTTGTACTGCAAAAGTCCCTTTCCACTGGCTGGACCCACTGATATCTACAGGAAGTAGATAGAGGATGTGACCACTCTCCATGTGTGGGCTTGGGAATTGACTCCCTGTGTGTATTCCAAGCAATGTCTGTTTTTAAGGTTATTGTATCTAAGAATCACATGGGACCACTAACTGAATTCAGTCATATTTCTTTATACTGTATATGAAATATGGCAGTCAGACAGAGTGTGTGCTTTTATTATCCTATTAAAGCTGAACTAAGATATTTAGACCCAATATTACTTTTCTCATCTTGTTTATAATTAGTGCTTTGTCTTTTGTCTTCTTTCCTCACTCCCCTCTATAAACTTTGTTCTGTTCGACTGATCGATTCTGATTCTCAATAAATATCCATTATAATACTAAGAAACCACAGCGGCAGCTTAAAAACTGTGACAAAGTAAAACTGTTCCGGCATAAAAGGGATACAGAGCCACAATTTTGCTTGACCTAACAGCCGAGCAGGACAAAAACAAACAAACAAACAAACAAAAAACTTCCATCCATCCATTTTCTGTACTGGTTTTCCTCACTAGGGTCGCGGGTGTGCTGGAGCCTATTTTAGCGAACTGCGGGCGAGAGCCAGGGGGTACACCCTGAACTGGTCGCCATCCAGCCATGATTTACTATATCCTGTAGATGACGCTATTTATCTACCAAGCTACACATACTGTTTGGCTGAGCCAATAGAAAGTTGCTCCGATGCCTCACTCTGATTTTGATTGTGGGTATGAGCTCAGGGGAGTTGTGCATCATGCAGTCTCCTCTTCTATGGCTGGGATGGATTTGGCACAACAGCACTGCAGGTATAGAGTTAACACAATAGAATTCATTCTATTAGTGCTCACAAACCAAGCGAGGCAAGATATTTGAATTTCATTTAAAAAAAAGATTATTATTATTATTATTTTGTTTTATTTTGTAACCTGTCCTGTGCAGCTGCATGGTCATGCAGAGTGGTGGATCTGTATGACTTTTGTGCTGGAACAATTTTACTGTGCAACAGGGGAGTTTGAAATACTCCCTCTGCTTTTTTTGAATTTGTTAATTATTCTGATGTTTATTGAAAATGGAGCTGCACAGAAAAAGGTTTTAGGGGACAGACAGAGGGACAGAATGGACAAGGAGAATAGGGGTGCGGTCCACAGCAGAACAATAGTTCGTCTAGATATTTGACCACAAGTAATGTTACAAAAGTCAAATCGTGTTGTTATTTGTGGATGGTGGGAACACCCAGTGAGTACATGCAACAACTAACCAATAGGACAAGATGCAAGAGGACAGAAAAGGGAAGGACAGGGCAGGATTTTGGAAATGAGCAAGGCAGTGCTACGAATGAGTGGTGCGGTGGGAGATGCTTTTATAGTTTCTAAACACCTGTAAGAACCTGTGAGTTTATATCTTAATACAACCTGTGTTATTAATAGTGGTCTCAGCACAAGCAAATAAAGCCTATAGCGTATCTATGGAACTTATTAGTTAATGAACCCCATATCACATGCATGTTAGGGAACTGGTGTAAGGAGTTGCTGAGCCGGCACATTGAGCCCATCCTGCGGGTGACCCAGCCAGGGAGATGCGCCCCACTCCTCAGGACCAAGGGCCGTTCCCCAGCCCAACCGAAGCGCCCCAACCAGTCCCAAATTGAGGGACAAGGGTACCAGACCACCACCCACCATCCCCATTCCTCTCCAGGTCTGTTCTGAAGCCACTCCTTCATTATTTAAGCTGTGTGCTTAGGGTCATTGTCTTGTTGGAAGGTGAACCTTCGGCCCAGTCTGAGGTCCTGAGCGCTCTGGAGAAGGTTTTCGGATGATATGAGGATATCCCCCTACTTGGCCACATTATTCTTTCCTTCGATTGCAACGGGACGTCCTGTCCCTGCAGCTGAAAAACACCACGACAGCATGATGCTGCCACCACCATGCTTCACTGTTGGTACTGTATTGGACAGGTGATGAGCAGTGCCTGCTTTTCTCCACACATACCGCTTAGAATTAAGGCCAAAAAGTTATATCTTGGTCTCATTAGACCAGAGAATCTTATTTCTCACCATTTTGGAGTCCTTCAGGTGGACTTTCATGTGTCTTGCACTGTGGAGAGGCTTCCGTTGGGCCACTCTGCCATAAAGCCCCAACTGGTGGAGAGCTGCAATGATGGTTGACTTTCTAGAACTTTCTTCCTTCTCCCGGCTGCATCTCTGGAGCTCAGCCACAGTGATCTTAGGGTTCTTCTTTACCTCTCTCACCAAGGCTATTCTCCCCCAATTGCTCAGTTTGGCCGAACGGCCAGCTCTCGGAAGGGTTCTGATCGTCCCAAACGTCTTCCATTTCAGGATTATGGAGGCCACTGTGTTCTTAGGGACCTTAAGTGCAGCAGACATGTTTTTGTAACATTGGCCAGATCTGTGCCTTGCCACAATTCTGTCTCTGAGCTCTTCAGGCAGTTCCTTTGACCTCATGATTCTCATTTGCTCTGACTTGCACTGTGAGCTGTAAGGTCTTATATAGAAAGGTGCGTGGCTTTCCTAATCAAGTCCCAACAGTATAATCAAACACAGCTGGACTCCAATGAAGGTGTAGAACCATTTTAAGGATGATCACAAGAAATGGACAGCACCCGTTTGTTTGGCTTTGATTGGCTGTCACACAGCTTGTTCATTACATGTACAAGAGTTGCCAATAAAGGTAGACAGAGGGGAAAAGATAGACTACAGGCATAAGGTTTCACTCTGATGAATAAAAACGTACAGATTATCAACAAAGGATTCTTAGAGCTTTTACGGCATCCTAGACACATGAAACTCACTGAAAGCTTACGTGCAGCCACATTACATGACACAAGGAACCATACTGACCGACCATGTTTGCTTTCAGCACTAATTAATAAATAGCAGTGTTGCGTTATGGGCTGTACGTACAGATTATCAACAAAGGATTCTTAGAGCTTTTACGGCATCCTAGACACATGAAGCTCACTGAAAGTTTACGTGCAGCCACATTACATGACACAAGGAACCATACTGACCGACCATGTTTGCTTTCAGCACTTTATATAGTGATGGTAAGACACTTTAACTTTATAATAACTTGTTTTGTAATATAATATTACGATATTAGATATCACATTGTTCATATTTAATGATATTTTGCACAAACAAACAAAATATAAAGCTTACATTAGCTAATAACTTGCATCTCACTCTAAAATACTTGATGTCTCTGTTACTTCTGGTGATATTCTACTTAAGTAGGCCTACTGTCGTATACAAATTACAAATGGCTATAAGGCTTATAATATGCAAATGCACATCACGTATGGAGACGTTTGCTCCGCCTGAACATTTTCCAATAAACAATTGAATGATTGACACTTCTATGCATCAAGAAACTTATAGACTTTTATTAAATCTTTTGTGTAGGCCACAATTAAAAGCTGTCGATCAAAAACATACCCTCTGGTCAGGCCAATGGACAGATTTGGGACATAGCTGTCCGTAACTTCGTATTTAAGGCAAATTCTGGTTGTCACTTGATTGGCATCAGGTTGACTATTCAGGCCTCGACCACTGCTGTTATGGTTTTAAACACTACTTCGTGAGTAGTGCAACGATTCATTCATTATATTGAGGTACGGATCTATACTCCCACATCCAACTGGATTGATCTGTGCTAGGCAGGTTAGCCTTCCAGGTGTAAATATATCGATTTAAATCCTTTAAAAAGGTGGAAACTAGGAAATAACGCACTAGATTTTAGAACGGCAGACTTTATATGGAGGCGTCAATGTGTTGTATTTCCAAGAAAAATGCTTCTAATTCTTTTACTTGGCTTGATTTTTCAGTTAGCACACGGCAGTTAGCGCAGATAGTACTTTCTTCCTCGTGTCCTAATCTACGCCGCACACTTTGTCACTCAATTGCGCAGTGCCCCTAGTGGTTGGACGAGACATCACAGTATGAATGTGTTGTTTTTTAAGCATTTTTATTGACCTTTCAGATGTCGGTCTGTCTGGTGGATAACAGATGAAGGAGGCTAGCGAGAAATTATCATTAAGAATGCGTGTATTTGACTTTTTTGAAGCCTTTAAAGCTGGTTAGCTTAGTTTAGCTCGCTTGCCCTCGCCGCTAACAACTATAGCAGAGTACGAGGATGGAAGAGTCGGGCGAAGAGAAGAACCAGCGACAATGTGGAATACAGGACGCTGTTTGAGCCTCACGTTTGTGCTACAAAGAACAGGTTTGTTAATTTATTTAGCTCTCTATGTATTAATAACACTGTTCCTAAAATATTTTCCTCATGAAAACGTCAACCTTTCGTTTTAGCCACTAGAATTTAACTGTTTTGAACAGGGATTCTCAAACTGGGTCCAGCTAGGGACTCCTTACAGTGGAGAAATTTTTCCAAGGACCCCCCCACAATCCAATTAAACATCTCCTTTCAAGGAAGAAAGTGGCCCAACAAATACAAATCATAGCTGAAATAATATAAATAATAAGTTGCTGTTTTCCCCGATGTTTTATTGCAAAGCAATGCAGTCGATCGATCAACTTTTATTAAGCAGACACATACAGTATAGTACACAATAAGACATACAGTGCCACCAGAAAGTATTCACACCCCTTCAGGTTTTCCACATTTAGCTATGTTACAGACTTATTCTAAAGCTGATTTGAGTATAGCTTTCTTTAAAAAAAATCTACATAAAATATCCCATAATGACAAAGTAAAAACATATTTTCAGACATTTATGTACATTTAGTAAAAAAATTTAAACATTCCAATATAATAGGTACATAAGTATTCACATCCTTTGTTATGACACTCAAACTTAAACTCAGGTGCATCTGATTTCCACTGATCATACTTAAGGTGCTTCTTCAACTTGAATGGAGTCCACCTGTGGTAAATTCAGTTGATTGAACATCATTTGGAATGGCACACACCTGTCTATATAAGGTCCCATAGTTGGCAGTGCATGTCAGAGTAGAAACCAAGCAATGAAGTTTAAGGAATTGTCTGCAGACCTCTGAGACCGGATTGTGTCAAGGCACAAATCTGGGGAAGGATACAAAAGAATTTCAGCACCATTGATGGTGCTGAAAAGCACTGTGGTCTTGATTACTCGGAAATGAAAGACGTTTGGACACACCAGGACCCTTCCTAGGGCTGTCCAACCAAGCTGAGTAAGAAGGGTCTTGTTCAGAGAGGTGAACAAGAACCCAATGGTCACTAAGGCGCAACTCCAGTGTTCCCTTCCGGAGATAGGAGAACCATCCAGAAGGTCAACCATTGCTAACGCACGCCACCAATCAGGCCTTTATGGTAGAGTGGCCAGATGGAAGCCACTTCTCACAAAAAGGCACATGGCAACCTGCTTGGAGTTTGCCACAAGGCACCTTAAGGATTCTCTGGTTTGATGAAACCAAAATAGAACCATTTGACCTGAATTGCAAGACTCATATCTGGAGCAGAAGAGGCACTGCTCATCACATTGGGTAACACAATCCCTACTGTAAAGCATGGAAGTGGCAGCATCATGCTGTGGGGCTGTATTTCTGCTGCAGAAACTGGGCGACGAGTCCTCATAGAGGGTAAGATGACAGCTGCCAAACATAGAGAAATTCTTCAAGAGTGCTCTGGAACTCAGGCCAGTGCGTCGATTCGCCTTCTAACATGACAATGACTCAAAGCACACAGCCAAGAGAGCAAAGAATGGCTTCAAGAGCAGCCTGTGAATGTCCTTCAGTGGCCCAGCCAGATCCTGGATTTGAATCCAATCGAACATCTCTGGAAAGACCTAAAAATGGCTGTCCACCGATGCTGCCCCTCCAACCTGACTGACCTTGAGGATCTGCAGAGAAGAATGGGAGAAAATGCCTCAAAGCAGGTGCGAAGCTCATAGAAACATACCCAAGACTTGAGGCTGTGATTGCTGCCAAAGATGCTTCAACAAAATATTAAGTCAAGGGTGTGAGTACTTATGTACCTATTATTATCTTTACATTTTCAACTGTCTGAAAATATGTTTTTACTTTGTCATTATGGGATATTTTATGTGTAAAAAAAAAAAACTATACTCCAATCAGCTTTAGAGTAAGTCTGTAACAGAAAAATGTGGAAAAAGTGAAGTGGCAATGTATAAGGAAAGTACCGGTACATCAGGAAAATCTTTATATTTAATGACAATTAGGTTTTACCTGATTCCCTTACAAGAAACTACAGTACAATAATCTAAGAAATTTCTCCTGCACTGTCCAAGTGCGGGTGTAATGCAAGTATTGATTTCACAGTCACTGGATGAATTTTTGGCTAAAAAGCTGGATCATACCGTTCTTGAATCAAATCGGCAACACAAATCGTGATACGAATGAATCATTGCAACCCTACTACTTACTGTATTTTAGAACAGCTTCTTTACATAACATCCAAAGTATGAGCATTTTAGACTGA
The DNA here is from genome assembly GCF_024500275.1 of Phycodurus eques. NCBI lineage: Eukaryota > Metazoa > Chordata > Actinopteri > Syngnathiformes > Syngnathidae > Phycodurus > Phycodurus eques. The sequence goes on from NC_084537.1 coordinate 13,059,067, forward strand.
TTGAAATTGAGATGCATAAAAATCCCACAAATAGATAGATTAGCCATTGATCGAAGGTAAGCTTTGATCCATGTGTGAGAGCACGCCATGTCCAATCTTTTAATTCAGCCTCAAGTGTGTGTTTGCACGATTCTGGCTATGGCCTCTCTCACCTGATGTACCGTACACACGGAGAAGAGAACCACGCACGTACACAGCAACCTGATTAGGTGAGCCACAGGGATTAGGCCTAATGACAAACAAACTCAGCGTGTGCTCCAGAACCTCAGGTTCGTAGATGAAATATAGATTTTCCTCTGTCCAAAAAGATGATGGGTATTAGGTGAAGGCATACGTGTGTGTTTGTGTGTGTGTGTGTGTAATCTTGTTCTCCAGATTGTTTTCTATGGCGGGAACAGACATTAGGGAATAGAATATAACTGATTGGGCGCTGCTTTGTTCCTGTTAAAGACCCAATCCCCGGGGATGTATACGGTTAAATAACTGCTCATGTTTGTTTTTATGTGTCTCTTTTTTCACGACCATAAGGCGCACTTAAAAGTCTTACATTTTCTCCAAAATGGACGGGGCGCCTTATAATGCAGCGTGCCTTATGTGTGTGCCGAGTTCCAACATCTATAAATGTTGTGTGATGAGCGCTCCGCTTGACTTTTATTTATAAATTATTTTTTTTAGCATTTCCTGCCGACACGTTGCTTACACAGAAGAAAAGCGGACGTGGCTGAGGACAGGGGAAGGGTGCGTGAAGTAGGACGCTAAAGCCATGCCCCCAGTAGGTATATAGCGCCGGGGTGTTTTTTTTTTTTTTTTTTAACCGCTTGACTGACTGGAAGCATTTCCGGGGTGTGCATTGTGCAAAACAACATCGGTTTGGCTAAGGAACCCCGAAAATGTCACCTACAAAGAGACACTCTTACGAAGCACAGTTTAAACTGCAAGCTATCAGTTACGCGGAGGAACATGGGAATCGAGCAGCCACAAGAGAAATAAAGATCAACGAATCCATGGTTCGCAAGTGGAGGAAGCAGAAAAACGAGCTTCGCCAAGTCAAGAAGCTGAGTTTCCGAGTAAAAAAAGGAAAGCAAAACGCGGAAACAAGGCGAGGTGGCCCGAGTTGGAAGACCAACTTTCGAGCAATGGATTAATGAGCAAAAAACAGCCGGGAGAAGGATCTGTACAGTCATCATTCGACTGAGTGCAATAACTCGGGGCTTGCCGTCATTCCGGGAAGCTTGACGAACCGCTGGACATCCGTGTAAACAGGGCGTTCAAAGTGAAATGAGCGGCGTGGGAGCCATGGATGACAGATGCCGAACACAGATTTACTAAGACTAGGAGGCAGCGCTGGTAAATACTTCAATAAAGTACAACCGAACTCAGTTTTGCTCCCGCTGCCTTTTTAAAAACATTGTTTTAGTGTGCATGCATGATACCGTATGTTTTAAGATAGCGTATGTTTTACCATGCCTGCTCCCAATAATACGGTGCGTCTTATGTATGTGTTAAACACAAAAATAGACCCCGTAACGGAGACTGCGCCTTTTAATACGGTGCGCCCTATGGTCGTGAAAATATGGTACGTTTGTTCTGACAAATAGAATTGAGGTCCCAGGAGAAATTCCTTATTGTTTTAGCTAATGACAGGTCTCTCCCAATTACTCAAAATATCTCTAATGAGGTGTGTCTATATGAATGTGCTTGTTTGAGCACCCAATACTTCATTTTGACTTAATTAAATCTTTTGCCCCTTGGAGAATTTGCCAGAAGCATTGGCCTATTTGTTACAATGCATTGTGCATGCAAGGCACTTTTTTTGTGCAGTTTAACTAGCAGTCATTATTGTCAAAACATTTATAACTGTAATGAGGAATCTAACCAGGAATTGTTTTTATGTATTCAAAGCACAGTTAGTTAATAAAAGTAGGCAAAATATATTGTCAAGATAGAACATAAAGCTGGTGGGCCATTCTGTTTCAGTGCCATTTGCATCCTGAGAATTTTTTTTTCATCAATCCACACTAAAATTAACTGTAAAATAAAATTTTAACAAAGCAGACTGTCCTGCAGATTGATCTGATTGCATATTTAATGAATACATAATTTTTTTTAACTGTTGAAAACTGGAAAGATGGCACTTTATGCCTGACCCGCCTCCTAAATTTTGACTTTTCAGGAAGTCCTCGAGTTACGACGTTTCGACTTTATAACGTCTGTACCTCGTCCACCGTTTTGTCCCAGCACCATAGTGTTTCTGCTTAGCTAGTGCATAGTGCTTGTCTTGTTTGTGCGCCGGGAGTATCTTTGCCTTTTTCGCCCTCTTTTTTTTACACTGTCAGCAGTAATGGTAAGTACAGCATCTTGTTGTTTTATTTTAATGTATTTTAGTTTCTTTATACGAAGTGTTAACCTTTCCTGCTACGGTCACCTGACCGTGGTTGGGAGACGCAGGGTTTAACTCCCTTCTCTCGTTGCACAGCTGAGCTGGGTGGCGGCAACAATAAAGGCACAAAGCTCCAATTTGCTGGCTTTATTAGCTCCTCTGCGCATTCGTCAACGGGTCCTCCGCTAATCGCTACTCTTCCCCGGTCGCCGTCACTACACTTGCCACTGTACACACTCGCACCTGCGCGCACTCCTTCCTCCTTCACAGTCCCACCGGACGACGCCTGCGCAGTCCCGTCTCACTCACTCATCGACGCAGATGCCCACACACACTGAGCTTCCTGTCACAATCACATGGGACAAAACCCGTAACAGAAGTATTTCGCCGTAAATTTCGACTTTAACGGTGAAATCCGACTTATGCGGAAATTCGTGCTACGTCGCCAGCGTAGGAACGGAACTCGTTCTTAAATTGAGGACTTCCTGTACCCTGAAATTTAAATACTTGAGAATTATAGTTCTTAAATAAACAAAAATAAATAAAATTCACACTTGTTACCCTAACACATATCACCCCCTCTGAAAATGTATGAATATTCCACAAGTCACATGGTCCAACAGCAGTTGCATCACTCAGATCCTCTGTAGGCCACGGAAAGGCTGACAGTAAGTTCATCCAATTATTTGATGGTATTTCAACTACCATGACTGGGGGATTTAAAGTTCAGCTCAGTACTGATAAAATTTAATTTTAGTTTGATTTTGTAATTTTTTTGTTGAATCACTGTATAGTGTCAACATGGTAATAGCATGAATGGGATATGGCTATAGTTCATGTGTTTGCTAATTCTATGCTAAAAACTCACTCCTGTTACTTCCAGTCCTGTTACTCAAATAAGGAGTTTCAGTGCAGTGAGTAGAGGTGCTGGCTTGAACGGTGCCGTGGGACAGCAACGGTGGGTTACATCTTTATGTACAAAATACATTCGTCAAAGGGTTGGGGTGGGTTGCCCTGGGTCGCCCTTATTAAAAACTGGCACTGCGCAAGGATAATAAAACAATCACATAAAAAAAAAAAATTAAAGTTGCCTGACAAGGGGCACTACACTTTTTGAGTAGTTCTATTTCTCTATTATCAGAGTTAAAGTTTTAATAAAAACTTAAATTTAAGTTTATTTTGAGAGACTTGAGACAAGTAAATAACACTGGTTTGGTGGAATGGTCCACTTGCACTAGGTAAAATAAATGAAAACTAAATGACTTGTATGTCAATCGCCGTTGGAGGAAAGTATAGTACATCGTTGATCTGTTTTGGATGGCTCAAGGAGTATCTTTCTCTACTCCAACAGTGGTGAAAGGGCCCAAAAAAGTTCTAAGGGTCAAAAAAGGTAAAAACTACTGTTGAAGCCCATATCGTAGTATGTTTATTTATTTATTTTTAGAATGCCACCCACTGACCAGGTATAGCTACTGTAACGTGGCTGCCTCAAATCAGGTGTGTGTGAGGGCAAACAATAGAAAGAACATGGAAGCAGGCCTACTGGCAAGATAAGGTTTTTCAGCGCATTATTTTGACATTTGTTGCATTATTTTGAACTTTGAACGATCAGTATAGTTTGTATATCATCAACTCATCTACCAGGTATAACCATTCTTACTGCACCTGAAGAAACAAATGGTGAGTGATTGAAGTCCTGCTACATGCTTTTGAAATTGGTACTTTGGAAAAACGTCACAAATATGCATGATACATGTTCAATAACATACGTATTGTCAAAATTATCTAACAAACAGACTTACCAAGAGTCGGTGAAAGCCACACCACCATCCACATGTACTGAACAACGATAGACAATAAAAAACAGCAGAAAACCAATGGGGATTTCATTTTACTACACAAAGAGAAAGTTCAATTTAAATTTTGTTGCGGCGGTGATGGTTGTCTGGTGTATAAAAATGACATAAGTGAGAAGGTTTGTGTTTACTTAACAAACTGCCATTACTATTAGCCACCTACAGGCCATAAATAGTGAGAAAATGAGCTGCTTTGGTTGTATTTCTGTAACTACTAAAGTTTAAGATGTTGACAGTGACGCAGTTTAATTAAATCTTCTCAATGCGTCATGTTGTAAATGATGCTGTATGCAGATTCAGATGAGCAGTAATTTTAATCACTCTTAAATGTGATGTGTTCATGTAGCTGCTGACTGCCAGTGACAATGCATCACTGAAGTCATTTTTACCTTTACTCATGAATGTAGTGTAGTGTAGTATATAATAGACAGCCAGATATAGTGAATTATTAAGGGTGGTGGAAATATTTATTTATTTATTTATTTATATTTTTTTTTTATGGTTGTGGTAATGTGATTAGTTTCCCAACTGCACAGTAGGATAAAACGTGGCATGTGGTTTTATTTCCACTACAGTTGCTTTAAAGGAAACATATGGTTTGTTTTTTCACAATTTAAAACAGTTACCAGTTGTTTTAATGCCATGTCTGTGGCACGCTCTAGTCAAAAGAGATCAATTATATACAATAGGGTTGGGCATTGTTTGAATTTGAGCAATTCTGGTCCATATTCCGGTTCCAAACAATTCTTGATTCCAATTCTTTTAGGGGGGTGGGTCAAAAAGGTTTGCATGATTTAAATAAAGGGTGTTCAAATTATGAACATCCCTTTTCTTAGCAGCCCATAGCATAAACTAAAATGAACATTTGACTCTGGGATCTTTATAACCAGTATCAATATCAAACCTATGAACTAAAAGGCAATGTGTGTGGAACTAACCCAATTTCCTTAACATTCATGAATTAATGTTTCAGCTAAAAGTTAAATATAGCATTGTTAAAATAGTTATTTGCGACTGTTTTATCACGTCAACGTTTATATGTGGAAGTTTTAACTTGACTTCCTGTTTTAAGCTCGTAGTCTTTTATTTTTGAAGGGTATGCACCGAAAAAGTAGATGACATCAAGATGGCCGTGACGTCGGAACTGCAGAGGATGCCGGAAGAATTCATGAAGCCATGACTGGGAAAGGCTGGCAAAGTACATTCCAGACTCCAGGGGGATTACTTGGAAGGGGAAAACCTATAGTTTATAGTTTGGATTTGAGCTGTATCTTTTGTGACCCCGGTCCTGAAACATCTCTGACATACCTCATATAAAAAAATTTACAGTTTTGTTTTAGCTGACTGCTGGGCCAATGTAAATGACAACCAGTTCACTAGATCTCATCAACACGTTCCTGCCGGTGTTTGGCCCTCTCCTCTTACAGCTTGCTCAGCGACGAAGGTTCAAGGCGACGGGGCTGCTTGCTTCTACTTGCACAATGTTTCTCAAACCAAAAATACTTCTCGCTTCAAATAGCACCATAATGACCAACATTATAATGCAGTGGCATGGTAAGCCCAAGTGTTTAACAAAAACACGGCAAAGCGTTTATCTTTTATTTGTATCTTACTTCATTTCCCTTTTCATTCATACTATTTTATGTTTGACTGTATTTCATGTTTTAAATGTATTTTATTTCATTTGTACCGGTATTATTTTTTGTACCGGTACAGTGATCTTTCAAATACCACTAGTAGTACCCGTACCACACTTTGAGAATCACTGTATCAGCAGGAGCACAGCCCAGAGCGTGGTAAACGAGTAAGAATTTTTTAATGCCAATGGACCCTCGGGTGCAGGCCCGACTGTGAATAGCGAAAATAAGCAAATAATTGCTGTCCATTGTATTTGCATTATAACAAAAGAATTATAGCCCCAAAATGTTATTGCATATGTGGGTATATATCACCAATAAGCATTTTCACAAGGTGGTTCCTCCCCGCCTTAAACAAAATGAAAAGAAAAAAAACCCATCAGCGAATAGGTGAATCTGCAGGTGTTGAACCGCGAATATGTGGGGGTCCACTGTAACGCTAATTTAACTATATCCTCTCTTCACACGCACTTGAAATAAGCGCCCATAGAGATTCCAGTGCATTGTCACTAGTGAAGGCATAATGTTATAACATTATTATCAGATGCTAATGCTGATAGCACTGTTAGCTAACACTGATCTATACTAACACTGCAGCTCTGCTTACCTTTTTGGCTTTGACATGATAGCGCTTTATCCAAAGTGGTTCTCTCACTCTGGAACGTCACCTGACTGATAATATCATTGGTGGAAAAGCTCAGTGTGGTTATCATGGTACTTAACCAACATGTTTCTTAACAATGGGGTGGAAACGCAGCGTGACATGCTCACACATGCTCACTTTTTCAGAAATAGGCAGATAACAAAAGATTTGCTTTGCTGTTTAATTTCACACTTGATGGCCGAGCAGGCACTCCAGAGACCCAACTCTTTGTAACATTAAAAAATATTGAAAAGTCAGTTTTCCATTGTATGAATCCTTAAAGGTGGTCTAAGTGGTGATCCATAAAATAATGGTACATTTTTTGTTTCGGGATTAACGTGTTTACATTGCTATTGGTCCCCTGGTATCAGTGTTTTAAAGTGAATAACATCTCCTAGATTCAAACATGCTCTTACTTCTGAGGTTAACTAAGTGGCTATCTGGTACAGGCTTCTTTGATTATTTGTCCCTTGCTCACTCCTGACCACACACCCTGCTAAAAAGCTAATCTTTTTGTGCTAATGAATGATATTGGCTTTCCTAACAGGCTTTTAGAGAAATGTGTTGGATTGGGGGCTAGATGGATGGGGGGAGAGACTGACATGTGGAGGCTATGCCACAAGTGAGCGGGAGTAGAGGTGTCAATAAGCACATCAGCCTGATCCCTCTCACTGCCAGGCGTGCATATGCTGCTAATGTATGTATCCGCGCTCATTGACATGCACACACAAGCACCTACATGCGCCTTTAGTCGCTCATAAATCTGTAGGCTTAGGACAAAGGCAAAGTCTTTCAGTGCCAATGAGATGAGAGATGGATTGCATGAGATGTCTCCACCTTAACCGTTCACTGTGATGAATGCCAGAGAGTGTGTTTACATGCACTCCTGTGTATTACATCAGTTGGGAGATGTAGGCCTATGCAGATTACTGTTGACATAGTGTTAAGAAATACATTTTGTAATCTCTGTTGCAGGAAGGAGACTTCTGTTTAATACATAATTAACTTTTTAAACATCAATGTGTTTAATATATAAAAAATCCTTGATTTTGCGATTTTCCTCCATTTCTTCATAATACTTAGATAATATTTCTCAATTTCTAACAGAAAAAAAGTGTCATTTTAAATGAGGATTAGGATTTTGCAGATTTAGGGAAGTTATCACCAAATTCCATAATTTTCTGGAGCATTTGTCCTCGTTAAGGAAGCGGTGAGTTGGAGCCTTTTTTGCCCTTATCATCCTGTGCTTGGTTTCCGTGGCTTTCGCCGCAGGGTAGGACGCAGGACGATGCAAGGACAACGGCGCCCTGGCGCAAGTGTCTCCATATCTGGCATTGGTATTTTAGCAACTGAATAGAAAATAGCCTGGTGTTTTTTCTACAGTTTTGGAAGTAAAGTAGTGAATATAAAAAGCTTTCACATTTTCACTGTTCCATGTTTTCTCTTGTGTAAAATACACGGGGGTGTTTTAGTGGGGACGACAAGAGCTTGCCCTCTTGGGCCCGTCTCCTTCAATAAGGCTGATAATCCCGTGTTTCCCAATCACATTAGCATGCTTGTAATGAGTAAGGTAAATCAGTCATTAGAAGATGATCCATAATTCATTGTTGACTCACGTTCATTATCCCCCACAGTCACCCTGCGGAATTCCTCACAACTGTCTGTGTGTTTGTGTGTCACACCAAGGCTTGCGCTGTATTAAAATCAGATGGATTGTTTGGACACAATGCCATTCGTATGGTTCCCTTTCCTATCTTAAAAGGTCTGCTAGTTTGTTTGAAAGTTTATCCAGGGGTCTTTTATTCCTCCCATTTAAAGTGTGCGTCACTCCCATTTGGGTTCTCTCTCTCTCTCTCTCTCTCTCTCTCTCTCTCTCTCTCTCTCTCTCTCTCTCTCTCTCTCTGAGTGTGTGTGAAGCAGACAGCTGTTATCAGTCGCTGAGAGAATCCTCCCACCAGTCTCCTTGCCCTGCTGTCAATCACCACACATTGTCGCCATGCTTCTCTTCAAATAGCTCATTTCTCCTTTGTTTGCCCGAGAAATAGGTGTGTACACATGCGTGCAAAATGTTCAACCTGTCACCTTGAATCCTCTCCCCATCCTCTTTTTCTCCTCAAATTCATACATTCAGTTCCTTAACGATCCCTCAATGAATAACTACATTAGTGTAATTCAGCAATGCTAATGTGAGCTAAATAAAAGTGTGTGGTTGTGCGCACGTGTGTCTGACTTGCCTCTTAATATAATGGCCTGCCCAAATTAGTAACTCATCAAATAACATGGGTCGCTGAAGTTTGTGAGAGACAGGAAGCTAACTTTAGCCTAGTCCATTATGCAATTCCAGGGACATAAGGTTTTAGTGGCAAGGACAGATGGCGTACCATGGGATGTAAATTGGTCTTCGTCTCTAAGCATTGTGAAAGTGTGAATACGATTGTGTACTATGGGTTTGAAGTACATGATGAAAGCTATCAGTCTAATACACTGTACTTTCTACAGTCAGTCAGTATCGAAGATGCAGTGTTGAATCACACTTCGAGCAGAAATAATTTTAAGCCAATGATAAATGTAATGGTACGTTTGCATAACTGAGTTATGTAATTGGTGCATGTTTACCGTACAGATCAATGTTCCATTTACGATTGCAATCAGTCCTAATACTTATTGCTTAAAATCAGCTGGGATAGACTCCACCCCACCAAGCTGCCAAGTCATTGGCTGAGAAACTTGGTGTAGAGGTGATTATTATGAATTATTATGAGTAAATAAGCCCAACTATTTTATAAGTATTGAATGGCTCACTCGCTGACACTTCTTCGGAAATATGCAGGTTTTAAAAGATTTACTTGGTTGTGTAATTTCACGCAGACACGCCAGAGACAGTATTTGTATACAAACAATAAAAAATTACATTTTACATATTACTCCTTTAAAGCAAGAAATAAAGAATGATATGGATAAGCGGTACAGAAAATGGATGGCTGGATGGAAAGTTGAAGTAAATCCATAGTACGACAAAGCCAACATTATTCAACTCAATACCACACTGGGATCAAAACAGACATTTAGAACAGTCACAGATATCCGCCCTCCTCATCCTATTAAAAGTATAAAAAAATTTCCCCCATAGTTGATCAAGGAAATGGGAATGCCCATACCTAGTAGTTTAGTACCTTGAAAAAAAGGGTCCTTCAAGTATAAAGAGTAAAATACATGACAATTATTTTCAGAGCCATTTTATTCTCAATATTTTTCATGAAAGGACAGGGAACTCACACAATTCTTGGTTTGACATCAAAATGATATTTTGGCACACGCACACACAAGCGCGCGGACACACACAGACACACACACCAACATCATCTATCTTCCTTATAAGTGACAGACAGTCCCCTTTTTTCCCCCCAGCAAACAATGTGACCTTAGGTCTGATTTAATGTTGGAGTATCTCTCTCTTTGTCTTTAAAATGAGATGTCTTTCTGTACCTTTGCCTCATCTATTGTCACACTCAAGATTTCTGGAAAGTCAGAAATGTCACGCTTGGTGCTTACAGAGTACTCTGTGTTGAATTGTGATATTTAATGGAACGAATGAGTGCAGAGAAATAGATGTTAATATAGTGGTCATCAGCTTATTTTGTGTGATTTGCCATGACTTTACAAGTAGAAATTCCAACTTTGAGTGCAATTCTATTCCACTTTTCCTGGTTTGGAACGAACACGGGTTAACCTGAAGAATGCACTGACTCATGCTAGATTGCAATTATTCAGATAAAGGCTTTATAAACTTTATAGTTTATAGTAAAAAGGCAGTTTTCTACTCTTCACAACTGTTTCCCTACCTTTATTGCACCAAGGCACCCATTTTGCATAAAAAAAAACCCACCACCAAACAAAAATGTAACAAAAAGCATGAATACCAAAATAATGATCTCATCTTAATTTAGTCACAAATGTACTGATTAAGTGTGGAATCTGGGTGTGTTTGATTGAACAAAAATATGTGATATGCTCAGAGGAAGCCAGGATTTATCATGTTGTATGAATGGCAACAGGTGGATACACAGGTTTATTGGACCTACAGCTGGAAGGGCACTAAAAATGGTTCTGCCTTTCACTGTACGTGGCTGGCATAGATGAACAAAGATATATTTGTTATAAATAATGTTTTCGCGACAAATTAGGACAGTGAAATCGGATAATTTCCTGCATTTTACCCCGTGATCTCTCACGTGACACTCGTTGTGAATTATTGCTTCACAACGTGTAAAATTGAGGGGTTTTGAAGCAAATTATGTATAAATGTTCAGAAATGTGTGGGTAATCACTGACATTTTGCATCCATCCATCCATTTTCTGAGCCGCTTCTCCTCACTAGGGTCGCGGGCGTGCTGGAGCCTATCCCAGCTATCATCGGGCAGGAGGCGGGGTACACCCTGAACTGGTTGCCAGCCAATCGCAGGACATTTTGCACCTGTTGTATATAATATTTTACATCAGGTCTGCTTGGCAAAATGTTATGTAAAGTGTACAGCATGCAGTATCAAACGTTGGTAGTCTGGTCGTACGTTGGAATATATCTGTCTTTATTCCGTTTTCTTGTGGTGCTTTATCTTCTGACATATTGTCTCACACTTGTCATGTGATGTTATCAAGCACAGAATCTGTTTATGGAAGAAAATTAGAAGGCTGCACAGTTTTTTGCACACTCCATTAGAAACCAGAAGACATTATCGCAAGCACATAATGAGCTGTAAGGTTAACCATGATAGTTAATGAGAACATATTAAAACAATTCTGTTTGATAATGACAATGACTGAAAATGATCATTTGCATTTTAAGTATGTCAATATGGCTGCTGATTGATGGCAGTAAGTTTGATTGACTATCTGGCAAAGATGAATAAATCTAGTGTTTCTCATCATCAGGCTGTGTTACCGCCACTGATGTCATGCTTCTTTGCATCTCATCTGCATCCATTGTTAGCCCATTTGTCTCTCCTCGCCTAGGTTCACCGGGACCTTGTGTCCTTGAAATTTCCTCATCGTTGCGTCATTTCACTTTATTTTCTTGCTTTCAATTTCCTATATTAACAACCTCAGAGCTTCAATTTGCCTAATTAACACAGCTTCATTCTCTCTCGTTATTTCCCTTTGCGAGAAGAAGAATGATTTTATTTATTTTGGATATGCATCAAGAGTGTCACGTTAAAATGCTTTCCCCCAAGCTTTACTGGAAAGCATGGCCAGCATATTGATTCATTTGTAGAAACGTCACACACTGCGTCGGCTCCTTTTATTTACTGTGCGTTCCAACATGCAAGCAGTTTCCTAAGAGGAGCTGCATTTTGTACCGCCGTGCTGTAGCGTGCATAACTGTCTGTTGCTAAGTGCTTTGAAGTTCATCATGCTGTGTGGCGTTTGGCGAGAACAATTGGAGGGGATCGGGCTCGCTCGTTAAGCCTTCCTGGGAAACAAAGAAAAGCAACACTTGAGTCTTTTCCTCCAACACAGACTTGCATTGAATTTGCTTTCTGTGGAATGAGTAATGATGAGAACAGTGATGTGAATTAGGTTGTTTTTTTGTTTTTTTTAAGCATGCATGCTAAGGTGTTCAGCATTAACCCCTGCTGGTTATTCACTGCCAGCCATTTTCAAAGCAGAGTTCCCCATATTGTCAGCCACTTTAGAGCATTTTGACTGATCTCTCAAAACCCAAAGAATATTGTGTTCTGTGACAATTTAAGCACTGAACCTTTCAAAAGAAAGCATTGACTGTTTGTTTGTGACTCTTTTCCGTACTTTAGTAATTAGCAGTAGAACATGGGTTGGTTTCACATCATGAGCGATTCTGACTCACCACATGGCTCGAGTTGAATGTCGGTGGCTTTTTACTTTAACATTTCCGATATTATTTGACATTTTAATTGTTTTATGTTGTTATTTTTATTGTATTGCTTGATTTCTTTTAACTGTTTGTATAGTGAACTTGAGTGCCCTGAAATGTGCCTAAAATGAATTATTATTATTGTGGCTTACCTCATTCACTGCATCAACTGCACAATCTTTTCTCATCATTGCTACACACACTTAATACTCTGTTTAAATCATACATATACATAATCTGTTCAAGTGTCAGGTGCCAAAAGCCATTCGACTTCCAATGTGGCATTTCTCTCTCTTATAATAGATCTGACAAGTCAAGATTCACCATCTAATCTTTATTTTATATTCAAAAGCTGTGCTGAGCTCAAATCCAAAGTGATTCAATGCCACAATCAACAGGGATCTATTTAGTCATTACAGTAATTTACAAGCCTGAGCCCCATTCCATAAATAACTATCAATACTTCTGTTCCATGTAATTATTATTGCAGTGAGTGTTTTTTTTTGTCAGTGTGCGTGCTTTCTAAAGCAATCCATAAGGCGGGAAATAATCTTTTCACTCTCTCTTCACACTCACTTTATAACCCGGTCCCCTGAGGTTTCATGAAATGAGTATTATGCCCTAAAATGCAAATATGTACTTTTTGGGACCATATAGTTACAGTTTCCCTGACTAGAAAGTGTTCTATGAAAGAGACACCTCCAGCAACATGATATCATTCTGACATTGAAACAATCCCCTGACATTGTCGTGTTGAGAAAAGTTTTCTAGAAACTAAGTTTGCTGGGTCAAATGAGGAGTTGAATGGAACGAGAAATCAAACGTGCATTGCAGACCAAAGAATCAATTCCCGGCTTGCTTCAAAGATGTGGTTTGAGAGATTGAATTATGCTCAGAACACCTCAGAAATATTAACAGATTTATATATTGCATTATTTTGACGTGGCATTCATAAACGAACAGCATGAATGCTAAACACTCAAATGGACAGAACTTCAGCGACAACATCCCTTCATTTTCAACTGCTTTTCCTGTAAGGTGGAGGCTATCCCTGCTGAGGCAGCAGCAGGGATAGAGGCAGCATACACCCATCATCAGTGAGAAAATTTTGAAGCATTGGCATATTGGTGATAAAATCCTAGAGTAGGGTTGCAAAGGGATGGAACATTTCTGGTAAACTTTTCATTGTTTGTTCCCATTAATTCTTATGGTTGTCCATATATTCCTGTTAATTTCCCATAAATATTGACTAATTTCAGAGGAAATTTCAAATTTTCATAATTTCTGAAATTTTACAGTCCAACATCATACTTGGTATTTGTATGCCCCAAAAAGTGCACATGCATCCTGCATATTGCCAGCATCTCGGTGCTTCCAAAGCGTGTTAATGGTTTATAAATTAATCCTAAATGCATTTTGGCTGGAATAACTAAATGGTGTGTGAAAAGATGAGTTGGATTAACTGTCTCCATTGACTTGCTGCTGGGCTTGACCTTTCCCCCAAAAATATTTTGTCCTCACAGGATTTCTCTTGTTGTGATGGCACAGCTTCACTTCTAAATTCCAAAATTAACATTGTTAAAAAGGTGAACCAAAAGAAGAAGCATTGATTCAATATGACTGGAAAGCCTGGGTAAAGAAATGAGTTAAAGTAAAAATACTTGGAAACACTATCATATACAGTACATGCCTGATCATCTTCAAGTCTCCAGACTTAAAGTTCATTCTACCTTCTGCTGTCATTCAGAAGACTCATTTGCAGTAGTACCAGTGCATTTTGTGAGTTTCAAAACCTGTTTGTTACCGTAAGTACATATAAGACAATTGAAGCAATGGTAATCTTCATAGATTTTAAGGCAAAAAGTGTTCAAAGAATGTTGGTAGTAATGCCATCAAAACTGAACAAAAGCTGTGTTGGTAAACACAAAGAGTTTGACAAAGCTGGAGGTGACTTTCTCCTTGGCCATGCCATATTTATGTTGTTTGCTTCAAGGTGAATCTTTACGTCAATGACTCTGTCTGTCTCTGTTGTTTTATTTTCCTCTTGCCTGGTTCTCTCTGTTCCTGCTCGGATCAATGGCCTGTATGACTGGAGTAAATCTTAATGGTCAGGTTGTGTGTATTTGTGAATGTGTGTGGCAAGATGTTTGTGTGTGTCTCTGGTGGAGGTGAAGTATTGCTCACTCAGCACCGTCACGCCCCTTGGGCACCACCATACGCCATCTTGCCCACCTCCTATATAGGGGGAATCAATGTCAGATACGTGCAAGCACATGCACAAATAACGATTTGTGTTCTTCAACTATACCTGCAAATTAAGTACATTTCACTCAAATAATTACAGTTGTTATTATTAGAAAAAAAAACATGCAGAAGGACACAAAGAAACAAGAAATAGTTTGATGCGAGACTATTTTGAAGGAGAGGTTTGTTTCTCAAACCCATTCTTAAAAGAAATACTGGAATTAGATGCATCATTTTAAAAAGGCCTCATTTAATCAGCACATTTAATACATTAAATGACACCTTGGTGTCATTAGTTTGCCACACTAGTTTTGGTAATATGTTGAAACTCATGTAGTGTTTGCAAAATGACAAGATGCATCCACATACATTGAAGCATCCTACAATTATGTTTTTTTTCATATGAAGGTGGTGAGGCAGCTGCAGCGTCTCTCTTCACGTTCTATGATTGCCACATCTGATATTTCCTGCCAATAATTGTAGATGGCAGCTTTGCATATCCATATTGGTCGGTGAGTGCGCTCAGTGTGGGCCCTCGCTCCATTCACCCTGTGAGTTCAGCGATGACAGGTCTTCATCATACTTCATGCAAATTGGAGAGCCTCCACATGGTGGCGGATGAGGAAAATGGAGAGGGAGAGACCCCACTGTGGCTAAATGGTATGGACCAGGTGGTGTGAGATGAGGCGAAAGGACGCAGGGTGGGATTCAGCTGGCACCTGGCATCAACAGGCTCACAATTGAGGTTCCCCACCTCCCAAGCTGCTTTCAAGGGCCATGTGAACCCTCCTCGGCTCTTAAATGCCTTGCTCTTCTCTCCTCTATGGATCCGATCATTACCTGCTGATTACAGGGCTGTCATTTCTTGCATTTGACAGTCCTAGCTAGTGATTGGCACTAGATTGACTGTGTGCCTCCCATGTTTGCTCAAGCGTGATGGCCTTCCTGTGTACATGAGTCTTGAGGGTTCTGCATGTGTGTTTACCGGTCTGGTCAGCACCCGTGTGCGGTAGACATGCGTTTCCCTAACTCTGGTCAAGAGGAGGCAAAAGACGGTGTTATTCTTTCAAGGATTGTATGGACAGTCTTTTAGAACAGCAGCCAGACTGAACACTCTTTGGTAAAGGTGGTGGAGTGGTTTTCACCTACCGTTTTTATTCCTGGTTCACTATGAGTTCTCAACAGTTCTTAATCCTTATTTTGTGTCAGAATGTGCAAACAAATGCCTTTCCAATTTACATCAGGAAATAATCCTGAATAATAATGTAATGTAATGATGTATTCTGGATTCACTGAATTCAAAAACATTCCATGCATGCAGCATTGAGTTATATCCCACAGGCCTTTCATGGATACCCAGGATATTAACGTGTCACAGCGAGGCCATTAAAAGTGCTAGTAAATGGAATTGTCCTGATTGGCTGGTTGACCTTTAAAGGGTAATTGCCACTTTTAAAAACTAATAAAGATTCTGAGCTTATGAAAGGAAGCCCAACCCATTTTACTAGAAACAGTAACCTCCAAACAAAAAATGTATGTTTCTCCATAAAACATGGAGAAAGTTATGGAGGAACGCCACATAAGAAAAATCTAAGTAAAAACTGCGTAGGGCTTTCTGCCCTCAACTTTCGGTCGTAAATATTCCAATCAAATAAAGTCACCCTCCTGTATGTAGTAATGTGCGTCTTTCAATAGTAGCGCTTGCAGATTTTTTTTTTAAACAATTTAACCGATGAAATCCCTTAAAAAGTCAGTTTCTTCAAAGCCTGATATATTTTCTTCTGTCTGCTTGAAAGAGAATTGGGGATTTAAAGAACAAATAACTTTATGACAGTTAAACTGCCTTCAAGTTAATAGGTGCCCTCCATTCACCTAGCATGAAAGTCTTGACTTTGAGTGGTAGCATTTTGGAATATAGATTGCTTTCCTACACTAATGCTTCAAAGCTGCCTGAGTTCTTCTTTGGGTGTCCAGCCTTCCAAACAGTTCCTTATAAAAGAGGAATACAAATGTGAGACTGGAAGCAGGGAGGTTACCCCATTGCTCCTCAGTGATGGGTTACATGCAGATGACTAATTTTACTGCACATTGTACGTGCGACAAATTAAGTACCTTTAGTTGAAATAAAGTGGCATGGTGGATGACTAGTGAGCACATTTGCCTCACAGTCCTGAGGACCGGGATTCACATCCGGCCTCTCCTCTTTGGAGTTTGCATGTTCTCCCCGTGCATGCGTGGGGTTTCTCCTTGTACTCCAGTTTCCTCCCACATTGATTAAAGACTCTAAATTGCCCATTGGCGTGAATGTGAGTGCAAATGGTTGTTTGTTTATAGGCGCCCTGCGATTGGTTGGTGACTAGTTCAGGGTGTACCCCGCCTCTCCCCCGAAGATAGCTGGGATAGGCTCCAGCATGCCCGCGACCCTAGTGAGGATAAGCGGTACAGAAAATGGATGGATGGATGGATGGATACTTTAAATAAATATTCTACAGCCCAGGTTGAAATCATACAGTAGTAACATACCCTATCGTCTTTGACAAACTCTTGAACATCTAATGATTTAAGCATTTTTAACTCAATTCAAATCTCTGGCATTGTTACTGGCATATTCACCCACAATGTAGGCAACTGTTTTATACAACCAGTAAAACACAATAAATCATGGTTTCTTAAACCTAGTTTGTTTTGGGTACCAATTGTCAAATGAAAAAAAAAAGGTAAAACTATTTATTGAACAGACAATTTATTGTCAAATTTCATTTTGGTTTTGTAATAATGTAATACATTGTCTGTTCTTATCATTGTATATGTACAACCCCAATTCCAATGAAGTTGGGACGTTGTGCTTCGTAGTAAAAGAGCTTTTTAGGAACGTGTTACAGCCATAAAATTCTAACTCAATGATTATTTGCTAAAAACAATAAAAGTTTATCAGTTTGAACATTAAATATCTTGTCTTTGTAGTGTATTCAATTAAATATAGGTTGAACATGATTTGTAAATCATTGCATTCTGTTTTTATTTTTATAACAACGTCCCAACTTCATTGGAATTGTGGTTGTATGTTTCTATACCTTGTGTTATGTTATAGCAATACATATTTTATTTTAGTTTAGTTTGGTTAGTTTATGTCTAGCTCTAAGGTTGGAGCAAACATGTGATATTTGCATATGTGCTCACTTACAGCCAAGACTCAGCAGGTTTGAGTTCAGGCCGGCCGATTTAGATACACTGTACATTCTCAGGTTGTACATTCTCTGTGAGTATTCACCCTTGATAACATGTTCTCCATGACCAGTGGAACCTCCTTAATAGTAGTGCTGTGCCCGAGCAATCATTACCATAAAATTATTTCTGCTTAAATGCACCCATCATCACCACCAACTCCACCATCCCCAGAGTGAGCAGCAGACGCCCCACTGTGGCGATTCAGTATCATTAGCAAACATGACTGGTTGGAGGCATTAGTGACGGAACATTACACTGCACCATGCAACGGGCTAATGGTTGGAAAACTAGATGGCATCTCTTCACATGTCATATGTTGCCCAATGAATCCTGGGAAAAACAGGGTGAAGACCAGTCAGTCCTCCCAACAACATACAGTGGTTATTATGTAATTTTATTTACAGTATTACTTGGTTCTACCATATCTTGCCAAGGTTTTCAATTTTTGTTGTTGTTGTAATAATTAATGAATTCATTCATAATAATTAATAATAATTAATAATTAAAAACAATCACTCAGTTATTGCTGTTATTGGTACTTGACTTTGCTCATTTGTGCCATTATACTAGCTTTGGTTTCATCGTTAAGACCAAGGATTACCTAAGTGACTATACGACAGACTCTTCAGCGTTTTCAACAAGTTTTGAAACCCGGCGTTTTTTTTTCTTCCATTTCTCTGAAAGACTCATGTTTAACCTGGTTTTGCATTTTCCATGGCAGGTGTAGTTGGCAAGTAACTCAGGGTAGAATTTGCCACCGTGATTCCTAAAGTTGGTGGTGTAATAGAATTTTTGTGCTACTTGTTTTACATATTGCATGTGACTTGTCCAGTTTGTGCTTCCCTTTTTGTTCCTCAAATCAAAAATATATCAAGTTGTCCGCTTATAAAAAGTTTTGAACGTCCTTACCTTTTAGCGTCTGGCCTCCCTCCGCCATTTTGTTCTGTCACGTAAGCGACGAATGTTAACGTAAGCGACGAATTGTTAACTAAGACAAATCCAAATTATGGGCTTTTTGATCCTTTAATTGGCTTCTTCTTCTTTTCCTTTGGGCTTGTCCCGTTAGGGGTCGCCATAGCATGTCATCCTTTTCCATGTAAGCCTACATCCCGCATCCTTCTCTCAAACACCAACTGCCCTCATGTCCTCCCTCACTACATCTATCAACCTTCTCTTTTGGCTTCCTCGAGTGCTCTTGCCTGTCAGCTCCATCCTCATCACCCTTCTACCAATATGCTCACTCTCTCTCCTCTGGACATGTCCAAACCATCGAAGTCTGCTCTCTCTAACTTTGTCTCCAAAACATCTAACCTTGCCCGTACCTCTGATGAGCTCAATTTCTAATTTTATCCAACCTGGTCACTCCTAGAGAGAACCTCATCATCTTCATTTCCGACTGTTTACGACACATCTACATGTGCTTGAATGGTCCTTGGTGCGTCCATGGCAAGTAAGCACTCCCACATCAAGGGTATATTTATCTGACCTCCTGCTGTTATCTCCCCTCCTAACAGCTCACTCCCCTGCTCAATTAATTTCCCCCTTATTCCAAGTGTCAGCCCCCCCACCTCAGATCTCTCTCCTCTGCCATCACCCACCTGAGGAACACATTTTTTCCCACTTTTTTCCCTAATATTTGCACTTCTGTGTTACTAGCGTGAAAATACAAGGACAATCCAGTTTTCCACTCATTTGTTTGAATTTGTAGTCTACTTCTCAGCTGTTTTTTTTCTTTCTACACCATATTGGGCCTTTATCGAGGGCAGTAATTCTCAACCAGTGTGCCAGGGCACATTAGTGTGCCGGCCGTGAGCGCTCTTCAGGTATGCCGTGGGAAATTATAAAATTTCACGTAATTGCTCAAAAAATTATGTATTTACAAGAAATAATGTATCTTTGTTCATCTATTTATGTCAGTGAGGCATAGTGACAGACACAACAAATAAATGCTCTTCTAATGAATGGGAGGAAGTACATACAGTAATTAATGTATCCACTTTTTGTGACATTTTTGTTTGTTGGTGTGACGTGAGATTTTTCAATTGTAAAATATTTGCCTTAACTCCATAAAGGTTGGAATTAACTGATCGAGAGCCAGTTACCGCTGATGAACTTCTCACAAACAGACACACTTATGCGGTGCTAAATAGAGAGGAAAAATTGGAAGCTCTGCTGATTGCTGTGGGATCATTTGTTTGTACTGCCTTCGTACATTTCCATTCGAAAGCAGTAGACAAACGCATGGATGCTGGCTACAATGTGACTAAGGATGTTGTTGCAATGGCTTTTCTTCCCTGTCAAATGCCTATTTTGTCGAAAAACCTACTTATGACTGTTACATGTGCCAAAGTCAGTCAGACATGGCAGAGAAATGGAAGCCAGCTCCCACAATTAGATGCACCATCTGCCTCACCATCCAACAATCCCCTGTGTGATAAATGCAAATACCAGCCAAGTTAGTGAAGTAAATGCCACACCATTTTCATTTTGTTTGTATTTGGAGTGATTGCATACTTGGGTGTATTTGCTACTGTTTTTAATGAAAAGGATGAAGGGAATTGCTTGCTTAAATTGGAACTTGATTTTGTCCAAATCAGTCGTTTTCTCAGTATAGGAACATCCTATAACCTTCCATTGTGATCTTTTTTATTTTTTTTATTTAAAAGCGCCCTTTTCCAAGATTTCCCTAACAAAGGTTTACACTCTGTGGCTCCTTTTATTTCTCTTTTACCTCCCCTCTGTTTTGTGGCTTCTCCCCACCACACCAGACTGAACTGGGATGACTTAACCTTTTCTCACCAACAATACCATTACAAGCTTGGTTGAATTCCACTGTGCATGTGTGTTTCTGACTTGCAGATGCACACACTCTTCCTGGGGGAAACACAGATGCAGCCTTTTGTTTTTGCTATTGTTCTTGATTACCGTTAGTTTTATTAATGCTATGGTAATGTAAGTTTCCCCTCCTTCTGTGAGTGCTATGCCAGAGGAGGAATCTCTAAAGATGCCTGCTGAAGAGGCTCCAGAGAGATCCAGTGCCATTCATTTTATTTTCGACTGTGTTTCTCAAATGCTATTAGGGAAAGGGACATTTGGAGAACAGCAACAAACAATATGAATTACAAAACGTATTTCTTTATAAGGTTATAAACTCATCAGACACATCATTAGGGACACTTGCGCAATGCAATGCATGATGCAATACCTGAGCTGTATTGAATAAACTGCGTTTACAATGTACTTAACCCATGCAAAAAGCGGCACTAAGCAGGCCCAAAAAAGTGGCATGTAAATTCGACACACCACAGAAAAGAGTAATGTTAACAAGCTTGCCAAATTTGAATGAATTAAAAAAAAAAATCTTTTAAGTATATAAAATCAGGTTTCAAAACTTGAATAATAATAATCTCAGACGCTGTGGGTGTGTCGATTGGATGTGCCAAAATTAATCAAACATATTGAGGGGATGATAGCTTATACGATGTAAAATCATATTAGGAGGCTTAACTTTAAAATTGAATGGTTATTGTGGACTATGCTCATAAAAATAAGCACACAAGTCATCTTACCGTCGTTGTTGGTGACATAATGTCACAGCCGAACATGACAGCGGGACAGTAGGACGAAGCCCAGGTAGTTAGACATTCAGCACTGCCCCCTTCACTAGTATCAAGTTATCCACGAAGCCATGTTGTCTCTGGTGAAGGTTTACAAAACTATCCTTCGTAAAATGCACACAGCAGAGTCGGCTGGTGGTGTTGATTTTAATCACGCCATCTGCGTGTCTTTAAAAAGTCAATTCATCGCTTTTTTATTTCCTCAATTTTTGGTAGCTTAAAAAAACGTCACCAAGCTTTTCTGTATATTGAGGCAACCACCGAAGACACACTTTCTGGGTATAGCCATCGTTAGCTTGCTAACTGCTAGCTGGATTTGTAAATGGGCCTTGTTATGGATGCTAAGCACAGCTAACTCACAGCTAAGCAGCCAAATGAAATTATGTCACTTTGTCCTTATATAGTGGGGGAAAGAAAGTGTACGCCCCCGGGACTGTTTTAGCCCCGCCCACAAAATCAGGAAAATTCAAACAATGAAAAAGATGCGTAAGCTATATCTCAACAATTCAGCACGATATTGTAATGTCTTTGCATGTTTTCAGCACTTATCTTCATACATATTTAATTTATTTAGAAACATCCATCCATCCATTTTCCATACTGCTTATCCTCACTTGGGTTGCGGGCGTGCTGGAGCCTATCCCAGTTATCTTTGGGTCCACCCTGAAGTGGCTGCCAGCCAATCACAGGGCACATATAAACAAACAACCATTCGCACTCTCATTTACATTCATCCATCCATCCATTTTCTGAGCCGCTTCTCCTCATAAGGGTCGCGGGCGTGCTGGAGCCTATCCCAGCTATCATCGGGCAGAAGGCGGGGTACACCTTAAACTGGTTGCCAGCCAATCGCAGGGCACATACAAACAAACAACCGTTCGCACACACATTCACACCTACGGGCAATTTAGAGTCTCCAATTCATGCATGTTTTTGGAATGTGGGAGGAAACCAGAGTGCCCGGAGAAAACCCACGCAGACACGGGGAGAACATGCAAACTCCACACAGGCGGGGCCGGGGATTGAACCCTGGTCCTCAGAACTGTGAGGCAGATGTGCTAATCAGTCGCCCACCGTGACATCGTATTTAGAAACAAAACACGGATATCTGCTTAGTAGCCTAGAGGCTTAGAGATTTTGTAGTATTTTTGTCATGTAATTTGTCAATTGTTTTAAGTGAAATTGTGCGAGTGTGGTGAGGAAGTAATTTTTTTATTTTTTTAAGGATGGTTCTGGAAGTGCATTGAGACAGTCATTATAAACATGGCATAATAAATAATTTTTCTGGACATGTGGACACAAAATAATAGAATTGCATCGCTGATATTGGTGCCGATAGTATACGTCGATACACATGCTTGAAAAAATGCTCCGATATAAGACACCGATATACCGCAATTGCAAATTACGGAGGCCGCCGCCCTGAGAGTTGCATTGGTACACCATTCGGCAAGTACCAAGTTTTTAGTGCACCATTACCTGCGCCAGTCTGAGCGGCTTGGCTCCGGCCGAGCCAGCCGTGCATCTGTCACGAAGCCGCAATGGAGGAGAGACAGGCAATCCACACAGCACGTGAAGTAAAGAGAAATAAGCGATGGTTTGAGTTGTTCTGTCATGTTCTTTTTAAGTTCTATTCTCAAGAAGCAGTCTTGTATTTCTTCTTTTCTGACTTTTTTTTGTAATTAACACACAGAGGTAACATGGCATCCTACCACACACTACGTTCTTTATCGTCTCATTTCTTCTTTGGCCCTTATAGTCTGTACTTCTTTTACAGAGTACCGCCAAATGCGGGTACTAGAAATAAGCTTGCTGAAATAAGCAGGGGCGTCCTTGAAAAAGACGTTGCTTGGATGGCAGCATATGTTTCTCCAAAACCTGTATGTACCTTTCAGCATTAATGGTGCCTTCACAAATCAGAATCAGAATCATCTTTATTTGCCAAGTATGTCCAAAAAACACAAAGAATTTGTCTCCGGTAGTTGGAGCCGCTCTAGTACGACAACAAACAATCAATTGACAGAGAACACTTTTGAGACATAAAGACATTGACAAAAAACAGTCACTGAGCAATAAATGGTTGCTTGTTATCTGGTAATGCTGGTAGATTTTATTTATTTATTATTATTTTGTGACAATTGTGCAAAAATATGCAGAGTCCTCCAGCACTTCAAAAGCAGTTCAAAAGACTGATATTGCAATAGTCCGGTGCAATGACCATTGTGCAAAGGACGCCGACGACAAGCGAGGAGTGCGATAATCTGGGACAATGTTGATTGTGCAAATGTTGCAGATACTCCTCAATAGGTGGGCAAATGGAGCAGATGCTACTCTGGCAGGAGTGGCCAGTATTGGTCAACAACAGATATGCAAATAGTGCAGTGTGGCGAGACTACTACAGTGAGTGCACGAGTAATGTATAATTGGCCCCACAGAAATGTGACAACAAACCCAAGTAAAGAAATTGCCAGCATGTTGTAATGGAATTGTAGGTTAGGTGTTTAAGAAGTTGATTCCAAGAGGGAAGAAGCTGTTGGAATGTCTGCTAGTTCTAGTTTGCATTGATCGGTAGCGCCTACCTGAGGGAAGGCGCTGGAAAAGCTGGTGACCAGGATGTGGAGGGTCTGAGAGGATTTTGCACGCTCTTGTCTTAGTTCTGGCAGCGTGCAAGTCCTCAAGGGTGGGTAGAAGGGTACCGACAATCTTTTCAGCAGTTTTGATTGTCCGTTGGAGACGGAGTTTGTCGTTTTTTGTAGCAGCACCAAACCAGACTGTAATGGAAGAACACAGGACTGATTCGATGATCGCTGTGTAGAACTGCCTCAGCAGCTCCTGTGGCAGGCCGTGCTTCCTCAGAAGCCGCAGCAAGTACATCCTCTTCTGGGCCTTTTTGAGGACGGAGTTGATGTTGGTCGTCCACTTCAGGTCCTGAGAGACTGTAACTTGAAGAACTTGAAGGTCTCGATGGTAGCTGGACAATGTGAGGGGCAGCTGTGGCGAAGGATTCCTCCTGAAGTCCACGATCATCTCTACAGTCTTGAGCGTATTCAGCTCCAGGTTGTGTCGGCCGCACCACAGCTGCAGCCGCTCCACTTCCTGTCGATATGCAAACTCATCATCGTCCTTGATGAGGCCGAATACAGTGGTGTCATCTGCAAACTTCAGGAGTTTGACAGCCAGGTGCGTTGAGGTGCAGTCGTTCGTGTAGAGAGAGAGGAGCAGCTGAGAGAGGACACAACTTTGGGGCGCCCCAGTGCTGATGCTGCGTGTGGATGAGATGGCCTCCCACAGCCTCACTTGCTGTGTCCTGCCCGTCAGGAAGCTGTAAATCCACTGGCAGATGGCAGGTGAGACGCTGAGCTGGAGAAGCTTGGATGAAAAGATGTTGAACCCTGAGCTGAAGTCCACGAACAGGATCCTCGCTTAGGTCCCTGCACTGTCGAGGTGTTCATGACCACAGATGTCAAGGCGACAGGCCTGTAGTCATTTAGACCCGAGATTGTAGGTTTCTTGGGGACTGGAATGATGGTGGAGCGGTTGAAACAGGATCGTACTTCGCACAGTTCCAGAGATCTATAGAATATCTGTGTGAAGACCGGAGCGAGCTGGTCCGTGCATGAGTAAGTTATCCATGCCATTGGCACTAACACAGCCCCATACCATCACAGATGCTAGCTTTTGAACTTTGCGTCCATAACAGTCTGGATGGTTCTTTTCCTCTTTGGGTCGGAGGACACGACGTCCACAATTTCCAAAAAACAATTTGAAATGTGGACTCATCGGACCACAGAACACTTTTCCACTTCTCATCAGTCAATCTTGGATAAGCTCGGGCCCAGAGAAGCCGGCGGCGTTTCTGGGTGTTGTTGCCAAATGGCTTTTGCTTTGCATAGTAGAGTTTCAAGTTGCACTTACGGATGTAGCGCCGAACTGTATTTACTGTATTATTTATTGATTTTCTGAAGTGTTCCTGAGCCCATGTGGTGATATCCTTTACACATTGATGTTGGTTTTTGATGCAGTGCCGCCTGAGGGATCGAAAGTCACGGGCATTCAATTATGGTTTTCGGCCTTGCCGCTGATTTCTCCAGATTCTCTGAACCTTTTGATGATGATATGGACCGTAGATGATGGAATCCCTAAATTCCTTGCAATTGTACGTTGAGGAACATTGTCCTTAAACTTTTCGACTATTTTCTCACGCACTTGTTCACAAAGAGGTGAACCTCGCCCCATCTTTGCTTGTGAATGACTGAGCAATTCAGGGAATTTTATACCCAATCATGGCACCCACCTGTTCCCAATTAGCCTGTTCACCTATGGGATGTTCCAAACAGGTGTTTGAGCATTCCTCATCTTTCTCTGTCTTTTTTGCCACCTGTCCCAGCTTCTTTGGAACGCCATAAAATTCTAAGTTAATGATTATTTGCTAAAAACAATAACGTTTATCAGTTTGAACATTAACTATCTTGTCTTTGTAGTGTATTCAATTAAATATAGGTTGAACATGATTTGCAAATCATTGTATTCTGTTTTTATTTATGTTTAAAACAACATCCCAACTTCATTGGAATTGGGGTTGTATAAAAATAAGCGGTTGGATGTTAAAATATCATTAATGAAAACTTGTTACTCTAAAGAGTGTTATTTGAATGAAACTTAGGCCCATCTTCAAGAAAAGTTTTTGTTTTTGAACAATATTGGATTAAAATAAAAAAAATTCATAATAATTGCAAAACATAATAGCATTATCAAATATCGATACTGTATAAGTACTTGTGCTCGGTCTGAAAAATGTGGTATCGGTGACTCCCTATCAATTACCCCAGACATTCTCTGAATCTTTGCCAGAAGAGTCGACATGATCACTGCAGATATTTTAACTTCCTTAGGTATAATAAATAGCCAGCTGCACTGAATATTTTTATTCATATGGTGTACCTGAGTTGTTGTTCGTTTGGGGTTAAGTAAGGTACCTGTGATACACAGACTACTGCACTCACTGTTTATTTGTCTCCATTTAGCTGGTTTTATACATTCTCAACATATCTCTATTTTGTCTTAATTTCCATTCACCTGCAGGATGAAGGGCCATGAAATATTAATTACGAGGCTCTCTTAAGGCGATGAGCTTGGTCTATTGAGAGCTCTTTGTGTGCATGTAAGACTTTCTTGGGCCTTGTGTTCTGCCTGCTAATGACCACTGTTTCAGAGACCTCTTGGCCTCTTTCTCTTGCGTCTCTCCGTCCTCGGCCCGTCTCGTCTCTCATGTCATACTCTACAGTCCTGTTTTATTCTCACTGCTTTACTTATCTTATCTGTCTCCAAACCCCATTTTAAACAACTGGCCTTGAGATACACTAGCATCCCGTCAATGCAAATGGAGCCCCTCTAGCTTGCTCTCTTTTATTTATCAGGGCCCGAGCAGGTAAAGGTAGACCTGCGAGGTCCCTATTGTTTCTGTAGAAATTATTTTAGTCATCCCAAACGGAGCCATTTTTGAGGCACTAAACGTGCACAAAAACTCACGAAATTTGGCACGCACACCGGGCCTGGTGAGAAATTTGATAATTTTACGTTTTCAGGCGCGATTTTAAAAAATGGCTCGCCAGCGCCCCCTAGAACCATGGGGAAAGTACATTGAAGGACAACTCGGTGATCCGTATGACCTACGGTTCTGAAAATTGGTACGCATATAGAGGGGACCCAGACGCACAAAAAAGTCAGTGTGCGCGATATTGTAACTCCTACAGGAAGTGACCTATGACCTTTTGAAGGAAAAAAGTGTGACATTTTTGCATTTCAAACTTAGTGTGTATCATTTCAAAACATGGGAGATTCAAAATTATCTAAATCTTTTTAATCAGACGAACTATATGACGGGGGCGGGCCTTTAAACTTTTCATTCCACATTTCATCACAAACCAAAAAGGCCTAAATTTCATCAAAGTCTCAGTCGTTGCACGTTTCACCTAGAGCTACAAAAATCGGCTGACACCTGTATCGACCCCAGACGTACAAAAACCTCAAGGGCACGCATACCCTAAACCCAATAGGAAGTGACCTGCGACCTTTTAAAGGTTCACTTTTGGAAAATTTACAGGTGTCTTGCGAACTTGTCCTACAGATTTAATCCGATTGACTTCAAACGTGGTCAGTACCATCGTGGTGAGTACCACCTGGGACATTAAAAGTTATCAAAAGCTTTTTTGTCCGACATACGATATGACAGTGGCGGCTCTTCAACTGTAGCTTTTCTGAGGTCACCGAAAACAGAACATGGCGACAGTTCATCAAAGACCTATTTGTGAAAAACACGCATGTAGCACCCCCACACGAACAAAATTGTAATTACAACCCATGTCCTAAACTCAACAGAAAATGATCTACAGCCTTTTAAATGTAACATTCACAGTAGTTAAAAGTCTGACCATCATTACTGACAATACATACAGTATACAATACAATACTTTTTGCTCACAAATCTGCTTCCTCTCTTTTTGCACTCTCATGTTATCAGCGACCTCCACCATTCTTCCTCCTGTTGCCTTAATTAATTGTATGTGGCCATTCTGTATGTGCTGGAGATGACTTATTGTAATTGCTATGTTAAAACCTGTAAACTCTGATTTAAACGAGCAACAGCAACACTTTGCAGAGTACAAGGGCAAATAAAACAACCCTTCTTTAAATCCACATTTAAATAATTCATTTGCAAATACAGATTTTAAGTGTTTTGGTATGCCATTAGTAAAATTGCTCTTTTGCATTACGTTTCCCTTTTTTTTTAAAGGTATTTTTGAGATATTAACTACAGATGCGCATTTTATGTTTTTTCTCCATATATGCTTAATTTTGTCAATTGAACAAGACATCTGGGAACTGTTTCAATTTGCAAAAGTTTCATGCTAGATCTCCTTTAAATGCTTTTTACCCCCCCGCCCCAAAAAAACCCAACAAAAACAAAAAAACTATAACTGGAGGACTATTGCTCTTGATACCCAAGTAAACCTCTTCACGTACTATCTTAACTAGCCTGGATAAACTCAACCAAATATGATAAGTTTAGGTTAATGCTGCCCCAAGGAGTTATGCCTTTGTGGAGGTTTCTGTGGATGTCGGCCTGAGTTTAGTCTTTCTTCAGGCTACAAACTATTGTATGTACAGTAGTTGAGACTGATTCAATAGAACCACTGTTGCTTGCATCCAATTCTTTCACTCTATTTCACCTCATTTCCTTCAAGAAGCAATTAATCAACAATAAATTCCGTTTTATCTTCAGAATTGTCAAACATTAATCAACTAAATTGTCCTATCCCTATCAATAAAATATGTTTGTTTTTAAACACAAATACAGTATTTCTATTTTTCATTTTGAATATCACATAAATCTCTGTCAAATCTTTCAATGTGTATATTTTTTTCTACACATTATTTGATTCACCAAGACAATGCTCTACGAGTCTAGACAAAAATAAATTGCATTTTCCAGTTGATCTCTATTATCTTGCCCTGCGATAGGCTGGCAACCAGTTCAGGGTGTACCCCGCCTCCTGCCCGATGATAGCTGGGATAGACTCCAGCATGCCCGCGACCCTAGTGAGGAGAAGTGGCTCAGAAAATGGACGGATGGATGGATCTCTATTATCTTGTGGTTGAATCCTCGAGCAGATAGAGGCACAGTGTTAGAAAATGTCACCTGTCACATTACATGATAATTTGAGCCAGATGAAGGCAGATGAGCCAGAATTCCCCACTAAGTAATTCAGATCGTATCTTGAATGACGCTCCATTCGAAATGCACACACAGCATGAAGGATTTAGTGAATGGGTTATTAGAGCCATGCATATGAAAGCATCACTGAGTATATTTGAGGAATGATAACCACATGTAAAATCATTTCAATAAAACCCTGGTTCAAGTTGCAGTCATTTTGTATTTGTATGAGTTTATGTGGTTGAAATTGCAATGTTGCAGTTTCACTAAACAGATTACAAATTGATGGACCAATGCATGCATGTCCCTGGGTGATTGTGTGAACCTGCCATCTGTAACATCTTCCACTTGTTCCTTTGTAAACTGTGGTACTCATGATCAAATAATATACAAAAAAAGTAGAACGCAACAACTGTAAATACTGCTAGTATTATTGTATTTGCAGCATTTTGTTGTATCAGACAAATCTTTGAAACATTGCCTTGAATGATAAGGGACTGTCCAAGTGGTGCAATGTCATGTATGTAAAATAAGGGTTGTGCATTTATATAATTATATTTATCTATTTAAAAAAGATAATCAATTTCTCCAATTTTCTTCAGTTATGCATATTCAATGGAATTGAATTGTGTTGCCGTTTCCAATTTACCCATCATCAAAAATACAGTGGTACCTCAACTTATGAGTGACCAACATCTGAGTTTTTAAAGATATAAAACATCGCTCGGCCAATTTTTTATTTTTTATTTTTGTCTTGAGTTGAGAGTGCTACATGGTGCTAGCGAACTTCACAACAAGGCACAGACAGTGAACAAGTCTTCAAAAAAGGCCAAGTGTTCGTCAAGCTGTTTATTGCCCCTCCAAGTTGAAGTTTACTGTCAAACTAAACATAAAACAAAGAGAACTACATCTTGTATATTTAACCAAACCACATAACTGTCTTACGAAAGTCTTCTAGCTTAATGCTAACACATACTGGGAAATGACATAGATGGGCTAAAGAAACTGGCATAGATATCGCAGTGGTTCTAAACCATTATGCAACTTATATTTGACCACAAAAGACAGCAACACATGTAGCTCGAGCCTACAATAATGATCACAGGTATATTCTTTATCATCTACAAAAAATGACTAATATTACTGCAACTCAGTTGAGACGGTCTTTGCGTCTCTGGGTTTCATCAACTAATCTACATGCATAGCTGTATGTTATATTATACTGCCCCTTCGTGGCCATGGTGCCCATTCCAGAAGGAACTGCACAATGAATCAAAGCATGAAATAATGATGCAAACTTCATAATTCTTTACATTCTATTTAATTGTTTTATTATTATATGTTTTTTAAAAAAAGGTACAATACTGTAAAGTGCTATGCAGCTTAACTTTCCATAGCTGACTTCGTGTTGTTCCACAAACTAACTTTGATTCGTCTCACAATGGGGAAATTTACAAAAGTCAGACTGGTGGACTAGTTGGACTGAATCAGCAGTCCGTCCGCTGGTGTCTAATGAATTTGGCGTTATATTATCCTACCAATTTAACAACATCACATATTTACAATGGAACTGGTATTTGTTAATTTAAAATTAGCATGGCCATCCACTATATTTTATTGCAGTGGAAATATCTTCCTATTGTTTGGCCTTTCACTGTCTAATGGAATGGCAGCTTAGTCATAAAATGAAAACACACAATGAATAATAGTCTTGGTTTATGGGAGGTTCTGATAAGCACACCGTGTAACCATGTTGGTTAATAATTCTTAATGCTGCAAACAATTAGATTCACATCTGCATGCTCCCATCTGCCCTTTTTAATACTATGTGGTCGCAGTCTCCTCACAACCATGCTTATGTTAAAAAATGTTTGTGTTTCATAAACACTTAGTTGATCAGAACAAATTTGAGGCACTGGACTGTTTAATGAGTCTTCTCCAGAGATTAAACAGTATGACAATTTCATATAATTATTGTAGTGCACTCATCACGGTTATCAGTATTAATACAATATTGCTAAAAGAAATATAAACATACACATGCAACTAAAGGTTTTCATTTATACAATAAAATAAATAATAAAACAGAAACCTCATGCTCTTTTTGCGCAGAAATTTAAACCCAAATTTGCATTCATGCAATTACCTACAAATTGTGGGTGCTTTCACTTTCTCTGTTGTGGATGTAAACAATGTCTTAGTCCCTCCCGGTTTGGTTCGGTTTGTTTTCACACAGTACAAATTCCAATTGTACCAAACTGTGTCAAAACAAACAGTATGGCATTGCTCTCCTCTTGTAAACAGGCAGTTTTATTATCCGTACAGCAGGTGATTAGTGAAGGAAACAGCACAAATAGAAAAACTGGTGTTTGTTGATAACTGTAGTAATTATGTGGACCGTCATGCAGGCTACAACATAGAAGCAAATAGCCTAGTGGAGCGTACGTGGCAGCCACTGCAGAAACCTAAACAAAATGTAAGTTTCTTTGGTTTGGAAGATATATTCGAAGGTTATCATTAGATTAGCGATCTGTTTTTATTATCCACTAAACTGCATAAATTGGGCATAATTGTTCTCAATGCTGTGTTAAAGAGTCCTGAACATTTCTACATGTTTCTGTATCCCTAAGTGTGAATATCTGCTCATAACGTCATGCTGTGCTACAGTAACTGAGCAATGCGAATAATTTCTTTGACAAGCGGGCAAAAAAAACCCCTTTGCAGCAGTTCATTACTCAGCGTTCGCCAGAGCAAGAGGTAAACTTGTTTTATGCTGAGAGGTGTTTAACAGCGGGGGAAAATAGGGAGTGGGGCTATGTGCAAGATGTATTACTTTGTAGCTCTAGAGCGGGGGGTGGAAATTGGTGACCAACAGACAAATAAATCAGGGGTCATTCCCTCTTAGCTTGCTGTGGTCGTGATGATTCATGGGTCTCACACTTCAAAATTGGGATCTATATGAAATACCCTTGAACACTTTGCTTTTCCCACATCCGATGTCTGTAATGTGCAAGTGAATGATCGCGTGTACGTCGAGCTCAGGTGCTACACGATGTAGGAGGTGGAGAAGGCTAGACCCGCTGTCCAGGCAAAGAGGCAAGCAGAAGGAAGGCTCTCATGAATAATGGATGCACTACGAAAAGGTCACGTTAGGTTTGAATATGGATGGTCTCCCCTGGAGTCACCTGGAGATAAGGTCTCATACCTACAATTCAAAAATGTGCGCTGAATGTTAACACACTCTTTGTAGTTGCAGACCATTAGACTGGCCCCTTATACATAGCTGGGAATGTTGGACCACCGTTAGGGTTGGGCATCGTTTGGATTTGAGCGATTCCGTTCCCGATTCTGGTTCCTCATTTCGGTTCCGGTTCCAAACGATTCTCGATTCAGATTCTTTTCGGGGACTGAGTCAAAAAGGTTTGTATGGTTTAAATAATGGGTGTCCGAATTATGAGCATCCATTTTCTTAGCAGCCTGCGTATAAACTAAAATGAACATTTAACTTGGGGTTCTTTATTTCAAGTATCAATAATGAAACCTATGGAACCAACCCAATTGACTTAATAGTCATTAATTAATGTTTCAGCTAATTGTTTAATATAGCAATGTGAAAATAGTTATTTGTGACTGTTTTATCACCTCAAATGGTTTATATGTGCAAGTTTTAACTTGACTTCCTTTTTTAAGCTTCGAGCCTTTTATTTTGAAGGGTACTCACTGGAACTCAGAATTTCGGCACGCAAAGTAACTTCAAACGACACCGGTGAATTTTGAAAACAAAAGTAAATCTAAACAGCAACAAAAAGAGTAATGAATGGAACCAAATGCTATAAAACGTTGATTCCTTTACCTACCCACCAATGAGGCACAAGGTTAGTGTTTGTGATACTGTGAGACGTTTTTGTGAATTTTGTCCTAATTCATTATAACCTTTGGTGAAGTTTTAGCTCAATTTTAATCTTTTTTTTCTGTCATCGGCTTTTATGTTGGTTTGAAGACTAAAATAAACGCTAAAAACCATCAGTTCAAAAGTGCAACCCACTGTTTAACTTGTTAGCTGCCTCAATGTTGGCATAGATGTATTTTATTGTTTCTCTAACCCAATTTGAATTCACGGAAGTTCTGCGGGGTGTAAGCTGAGGCTCGGAAGGGGAGGGAGCACGTCAGACTTCTACATATCGTGAAGTTTTATTTGCACAATATAATCTTATTCCAAGTGTTGCACTGAGGCGACTGGTCATTTATTTTAACAAAGTTAAGACACACTTTTGTTTGTCGCCGCTGTTGGGCACAAGGGCGTATTCGTGTGCGATCTTCTACATTGGTTTTCGCCACTTTCTTCTTCGGGGTCGCCGGACTGTAGTCATCGAAACTGGGAACCAAAATTTGTTCTTTTAAATTTTTCTGGGAGAATTGGAACGTTAGTCCTGGTTCCAATCGGTTCTCGATTCTCGCTGTCCAAACCTAGCCACCGTGGCAACTTTCCTGTCCATACAGGAAATTTAATGGAGACAGAATGGCGAGCCAGTGTTAATGCTGATTATAGCTTAAACAGGGAAAGCGACATCTAGAAGGTAAATGATTTTGGCAGCTGACACTAGGACCATTTTTCTGACCCAAAGGACTGCAATGTAATGGGGGTGGGGTTGGGGGAGGGGGGTCGGGGGTGGACGGTCGTGAATCTGAATCAGAATCATCTTTATTTGCCAAGTGTGTCAAAAACACACAAGGAATTTGTCTCCGGTAGTTGGAGCCGCTCTAGTACGACAACAGACAGTCAATTGACAGAGAAAGCTTTTGATTCATAAAAAAAACAGTCACTGAGCAATACAAGGTTACCAGTAATGTGATAATGGCGATAGAATTATTATTATTTTTTTTTTATGACAATTGTGCAAAAGGATGCAGAGTCCTCAAGCAATTAGAACAGTTTGAAATGACAAATAGAACACTATTCCAGTGCAATGACCATTGTGCGAAGGGCACAGAGACTTCAAGAAATGTATGCAGTTTAAAGTGACTAGTTGTGCGATAATCTGGGACAATGTCGATTGTGAAAATGTTACAGATGCTACTCAGGCACATGAGTGGCCAGTATTGGTCAACAACATATATACAAAACTGACAGCATAAGCTGGTCGCCACATTAAACGGAGTAAAATGGGAACAGCAAAATGACCTGTTTTCCTCTTGCAATTTTTCTCAGTGTGTCTTCCCTCTCCAACATCGGTCGGTAATTTTAGCTTTATTTTAGCCGTTTAGTTTGTGAAAATAAGAAAAGTCTGGGAAGTAGCCGTTAAAATAAATAAATTAAATAAATAAAAACTAAGTTGATATGCTACTTTTAAATGAAATTCTCTTCCCACTACTGAATGATCCATTGTTTGTTTGGGATCCTTGATCTATAGGAGTAACTCCATTGTACATTTACAGGGTCTCATTTACATGTAGTAGCCTATTTACTTCATCTTAACATTTGCTGACTTGAGTTTTGAGAACGTGTTAACCTTTAAGAAAATTGTTCAATGCTCGTTAGTCACTGCAATGTTATATGAGGAAAGATTAACTTCAGAAAGTTGCTTTCATTTTCCCATTTTCAAATTTGGAATCAAGGAGACAAAATTTGGGAGATTACAGATGGTTAGTGTCATGAGCCAGTCTTCCAGAAAACATGCTATTAAGAGTGCTAGGTGTTCATTAATGGTTCATGTAATTTCCTGAAGGTATGTATTTATCCATCACGTACCCCCTGTTATTTTTATCCTGGTGTCTCCATCTGTTCTTTGTAAATGAAATAGCTGTGTTTTACAAAAAGTAAACAGTCGTGTGATTTTGCACCAATGAGATGAAGTGGCTTGTGGATCCCCTTTTAGGGTATGTGAATTTACAAGCAAACCTGGTAAGCACATGCCATATTGAAGCTTTGGGATCAGGCATTTGGTCAGAGGCCACTGATTTCAATATGTTTACCTCTCTGCAGGAAAGCCTCTGCTCTCCTATCAAGCACGCACATGCTTTGCTTGTGAACTGCAGGGTTCCTATTAAAAATTGATCTGCAATCTGCTGTGTGTCGCTGCTGAAGAATTCATTAACTGAGCGCCATTCGCCTGTGTGACAACGGCCACCCCTTCCCTAACACTCAAAGTGCCCTTTTGGTTTGAATATTTGCGAAACAAACAAATGTTCCACAGAGACAAAGAAGATGGAAAGGGAGCGGCAAGATTGAGACTCTTTTGTTGAAAGTTTAGCATCATCTTTCTGTAATGATGATGATAATGAGGAAGATGTGTGGGTGATGATGGGGGAAAAGTTGCCTCCCCAAGTACAAGAGGATTGCTTGAATGTATACTGGCTTCAAAGGCAAGAGTTTCCAAGAGTTGAGTCACAAGTAGGGAAAACTCAGTTGTACATTTATCCCTGTATTTGTTTCCACTGATGAGTCTTCTATCTGCAACCACCCTTTTATCTTCTCAAACCCACCGCTCACATTAACTACTCTACAGTATCGTCTCCATACTTTGTCTTCATTCTAGCTCACGCTCCCTCTCTGTCCATTGTGTAGAAACCTCCTTCATTTGCGTCACCTCACTGTGTTTTTCTTTCTTAGTAATTCTGCCCTGCTCCGAAGCTATGATTATGCAGACATAAGCTGTTGCTGGTATAAATTGAATGCTGGCTGAATAATTTATTCCATCTTTACTTTCAATTCTAGTTAACTGAGGCAGTGCTGATGGAAATCCATTTCCAGGCCTCATGACATGTTAAGTGTTTTTGTTAAGGCTGCGTTTACAGCAGCCCTGTTTCTGGCCACCGTGAATAAAACGAGATGGCTTTGAGACAACGTGGCGGATGAGATGGGCAAACGTGAGGCCGTCATTGCCCTGGATGCCTGACGAGAGTTTTAAAGTGTAAAAAAATTGGTATACGAAGCATATGTATTCCCCATTATCTCATGATCCTTTCAAGTGGTGTCACCTTCTGCTGTGTTTGGGGTGCATTTTGTCCCATTTTGGATTACATAGCAAGCTACAGTGTATGGTAGGCGTTTCGTTACGTTCTATCATGGCACATCCCAGGGTGTGACAGTTTACAGGCGTGGAATGATACTGCGAGTTGCATTCTAATACGGTGTGACACGTCACGTGGTGTATGTAAGAGGGTCTGCTTCATGAAGAGAAAAGTGCCCACACTCACAGCCTATATCCCTAAATCTTCTAAAGGTAAGTGTTTAATTTGCCTGCCATGGCATACTGGTTTATAATGCCTAACTTTGCGTGTGTGGGGGTGGGAGAAAGAGTGAGAGAGACAGCAAGATTGAGAGAGCGTTTGCATTTCCTTGTAAGTAAGCGAGTTCACTGTAGTGTTTATGTGAATAACAGGCTCTTTTGCATGTTTTGCTACATAAGATGGACAAATAAATGAGTTGTTGACAGAAATATAATATCAAATGTTTAATGAGTGGCAGTATGTGCCCCGTGCTGACGCCAACTCTGGAGCCCAGAAGGGGAGTTTTAGTCGAGTCTGCAGGAGCCCCAAACAAGCTCCAAAGTTGCCCGGCGTCCACAGTTAATTTGTGGAAAGCCTTGACAGAAAGAGAAAAGCGTGACATACAGAAGGAGAAAAAAAATGGCCAGAATTCCACAACGCACTACGTTTCAGGCAAACGGGGCTGCCATGGGCGGTGGGAAGACAGTGTAAATGTAGCCTAACAATGTAGCATTTATGAAAAGGAAATACGAGATGATTATGATGCAATTTTAAGGAGAAAAACGTATTTATTAAAGTAACATGCTTCAATCTTTTGTGCAATTGAGAAATTTTGATGACCTGCCTGCATTGAAAATTCATTTGGGCTATGGCACTACAATTTTTATTATGAAAAAAGTGCATTGCATCACTTATTTTATATTTGCTATGATAAAGTAAAACTTGCACTGCTTTAGATGTATGTACTGTATGTATGTATGTATGTATGTGTTTGGTTTACATTTCCTTTCGCAATATGGAGATAATGAACACAACTGTGATGATTTTTATCACTATAATACCATTTCTTCTCCAGCACAGAAAGATGACCCCGCCCCCACCCCGTGATTCTTTTAGCCTTTTGTGCCCTTTCTAAAATATGTTTGATTAATTACCATGCAGCCACATATTTCTGTCCTTGGCTGCAACCAGCAGAGGAGCTTGTTTGGAAAAACAGAACACAATTATGACTGCTCTGGCCTGCATTAATCGCCTCAAGACAATACTGGCACGGAATAAGGGGTTAAAAACATTCAGAGATAACCCCATCCCATTAAAAACAATATTTAGAAAAAAATAACAAGCCGTTAATTGATTGCTTTTCTCCATTAATCGATCAAGTCAGTTGCCTATCCCTTTAACTTAATTATTTCCACTCAGTTCTTCACAGATTGCCTTTTTAATACATATTTTGTTGTTAGATTTATTTATTAGATTCCCCCCCACCCCCCCTGCTGTTATCCCAATAGATTACTTTCTTTATTTGTAATATAAATCTTGGGGGGATTCAATAAATCCTTTTTAAGAAAAGAGAGATGAGTTGAA
This sequence comes from Phycodurus eques, assembly GCF_024500275.1. Classification (NCBI taxonomy): domain Eukaryota; kingdom Metazoa; phylum Chordata; class Actinopteri; order Syngnathiformes; family Syngnathidae; genus Phycodurus; species Phycodurus eques. Next base: position 13,096,850 of record NC_084537.1, read on the forward strand.
CTCACTCATCTTGACAACTTTAAAAATAACTGCAACACACTCATTTTGCAGATGAAGCCCCTAATAACACACGCACCAAAGCATTTTCACTGTTCAGTAAAAATAATTCATCCCTAGTTTCTACCTTGTTTGTTTTTTTTTGCTTTTATTCAGCTTGGTACAGAAAAATGTGGTGATGCTATCAGAACGAGTTATGCCTTAAATGTCTCTTCTTCCAGGGCATACCCACCATTTATCTCCGAAAATATATCTGTTGCTTAGCCTCATTTATACTTAGTGCTTGGACAAAGCTACATTGTTCAACAAGTGTGGAGCCAGCAATAAATTATTATGATGTTGCATTGCTCAGATGTGACTGATCCTCTCAGATCTCCCTCTGCACAACCAAACAATCTCGATCACAAGCATATTTCACCCTTGCACTACATTTTCACAGCACGCTTTTGATTCTGAGCTGATTAGGAGATTACAAAATGGATGTTGGCACTCTTTGGTATGTATTATTGTTACACATTGATCTCTCGTGCTGTTTGCATGCTTCATTTGAGCCACTGCTTATCTGCAGAGCGAAGGGCGTGGGAAAAATCTTTGCGAAGTCAACCTCCGGCTGACTTACATATTTGGTGTGGTTTTATGGTGCTGATGTTACTCTGAGTGGCATCCAGCTATATCCATACTCCTCCTATACCATTAACATATTTTGGAGTTCGGTTGTAGAGCCACCCATACACATTCAAAACCAAGGTGCGAATATAATCAGCCTTAAGGGTAATGTTAGTGGATATGTAAATTACTTTTTGTATGTGCATGTATGCATATGGGTTTGCAAGGGTCTGTGTGTAGCTCATTGGGTCAAATTAGATTGGGGTTCTGAGGCGAGAGAGGAAAGAGACGGATGGAGGAATTTAGCTATGAGGCTCATAAATAGTTTAGCCACCCAGTGAAGATTCATCAAGAAGTGTGACTGATAAATCTTTTGCCTTTTTCCTCTCCCTTTCTCCCGGCCCTCACTTCATCCTCAGTCTAAAGTGGGTGAGGTGGAATTGAAGTTGCTGAGTAATAATCCTGCACCTTTAGATCACCTGATACCCACTGAAAATTGTGCAACTCTGATCTATGATAAGTGTTTACATTTATAATCTAGGGGTTGAACTGACTAATTGACTAGTCAACACATCAACTTTACCACTTTAGTTGATGAGCAGCCGTATAACCTCACGTCAGCCGTTAGCAGATTCACCAAACGTCCACCTGTAAAAGACAGAAAATATACTGCAGCGTCAGCTCATATGATGAAACGAAGACAAGCGGTGGTCAATCAATAACCTCTTTATTGTAAGAATGAACGTTTAATGTCTCCAAAGAAAACATCCATCAGCCTACCTCTCACAGACCGACACACGCTCGCAATCATCTCCCTCCTTCCACTGGCCCCACCCCCAACAAACTCATCTAATCACAGACACCTTCATGGTCTCACAAACAGTTGCTGTAGCAAGTAGCAACCCTACAGTTGTCTGATGTGAACTGAGTTCTACAAATTTCAATCATCTGTGAGGAGATTGAAGGTATCTGAATGTGATTGGATGAGCGAGTGTCTAAATGTGGATGGACGAATGGGTTGGGGGAGGGGCCAGTGCAACCAAGAATGACAGGGATTGTGAGTGAGTGAGCGAGCTTGTGTTTAGAAGTGAAAGCGTGACCAGCCAGTTAACAACTGAAAAAAATATCAATGACGTCATTGATTAGTCGATGTCGACTCTGCTGTCATCACCTAAGCATCCACTACAAAACAAAAAGCTAACGTCTTTCGACCCCCAATTAATTGGTAAATGGTTGGACTAGTTCCCATGGTTCACAATGAGTCTTTTTTTGTCAATTCTATAATTCGAACTTTGTGGAAATAGCAGAAGGCCAAAACCAGTTCCAGTTCCTACTGAAACACACACTTTTGGGGTGAACCTGAGTTAGCTCAGGAGTGTTCTTTTGGAGCGACTGGTTAGCACATTTGGCTCATGGTTCTGAGGACCATGGTTCAAATCCAGCCTTGCCTGTGTGGAGTGTGCATTTTTTCTCCGGGAAGTCCGGTTTCCTCCCAGATCCCAAAAACATACATGGTAGGTTAATTGAAGACTGTAAATTGCCCATAAGTGTGAATGTGTGTGCGAATGGTTGTTTGTCTATGTGTGCCCTGCGATTGTCTGGCGACCAGCTCAGGGTGTACCCTGCCTCGCCCAAAGATAGATGGGATAAGCTCCAGCACGCCCGCGACCCTAATGAGGATAAGCGGTACGGAAAATGGATGGATGGATGTTCTTTTGGAGGAATGAATACAAAATCCAAAAGAAACAACATCTTGTCAGAGTCTTTGACTATGTCTGGCGGATAAGTCAAACTTGATCAGTATCTCATACATTGGGCAGATATATACCCAGCAACATCCTCCCATGAACCCTGCTACATAAAATCAACACAGGCCAAACGTTAGTGATCTCCTGCTCTGGATTGTTGGATGATAAATATATCTGTGCAGGTTGCCTCAAGCAACAATTTCCCCCAAATTGAAACGCCTCGGGGCCCTTTAGGCACTGGTTTTATTTGGCTGCCGTTTTCCCCCTCTTGGCCATCCATGAAGGATGAAGCGCTCTATATATCATCTGTCTCTTTGGATCGAGCCCAAGCTCCATCACCATAGCAATGGATGCTTATCCTCAACCCAAGAGACTTGCCTTAGCGGTAGGAGATGGTGTGTTCTGCGGATTCTTGAGACTTTCAAACTATGTGTGCGCGTGTATGTGTGTGTGTGTGTGTGTATGTGTGCATGGAGGCGTGATCCTGTGTCCCTTCAGTTTGGCCTCCATTTGTTGCTATGAATTATAGATCAGGGGGCACCATGGGATTTATGATAAAGGCGAAAGAGTCTGCCAGTCAAGCACCTGAGCCCTGGTTTCCATTTTGGAGCCCTGGTTTCCATTTTGGAGCCCTGGTTTCCATTTTGGAGCCAGCAGAAATAACTATCAAACAGGTTGCTCCAAAACGGAATGTTCTGATTGCTGCATGGATACGAGACGTGTCCCCTCCCAATTCCCATTGCTCTCCAACCGTTGTGTGGCACCGGTCTTTCTGTCCCCCAGAGACACGCGCCCTTTTCTTCATCCAAAGTGGAATCCTGTCGAGCTGTTTGCTCCTTCATTACCTCATTACTTTAGCCTCTTCATTCCTCTCCTGCATGCTTTCTCTCCGAGGATGGCTGCGCTGGGTTTTCATTACTCAACAAGTCAATCTTCATCATGGTACCCTCTGTGCTCTCATTGGCTCAAAAGCTCGCCACACCACACACAGAGGGAAAAGGCATGCATGTAGGGCGATTGAGTTATGTTCCTAGTTTAATTGCAGATTTCATCATATTGCATGTCCTATTTTATCCATGTTAAAACAATTTTCTATTCCTTATAGTAAATAAAAGCTCAACAGTGGGTGGGCCTAAGTGCATTGCTGCCTCCCACTGGCAGAGTTACATGGTTGATAACCCCAATTCCAATTAAGTTGGGACGTTGTTAAACATAAATAAAAACAGAATACAATGATTTGCAAATCATGTTCAACCTATATTTAATTGAATACACTACAAAGACAAGATATTTAATGTTGAAACTGATAAACTTTATTGTTTTTAGCAAATAATCATTAACTTAGAATTTTATGGCTGCAACACGTTCCAAAAAAGCTGGGACAGGTTCATGTTTACCACTGTGTTATATCACCTTTTCTTTTAACAACATTCAATAAACGTTTGGGAACTGACGACACTAATTGTTGAAGCTTTGTAGGTGGAATTCTTTCCCATTCTTGCTTGATGTACAGCTTCAGCTGTTCAACAGTCCGGGGTCTCCGTTGTCATATTTTGCATTGTCTTGCTGAAATAAGCGGGGGTGTCCATGAAAAAGATGTTGCTTGGATGGCAGCATGTTTCTCCAAAACCTGTATGTACCTTTCAGCATTAATGGTGCCTTCACAGATGTGTAAGTTACCAATGCCATTGGCACCAACACACCCCCAAACCATCACAGATGCTGGCTTTTGAACTTTGCGTCCATAACATTCCGGATGGTTCTTTTCCTCTTTGGCCCGGAGGAAACGACCTCCACAATTTCCAAAAACAATTTGAAATGTGGCGGCACGGTGGACGACTGGTTAGAGCGTCAGCCTCACAGTTCTGAGGACCCGGGTTCAATCCCCGGCCTTGCCTGTGTGGAGTTTGCATGTTCTCCCCGTGCCTGCGTGGTTTTTCTCCGGGCACTCTGGTTTCCTCCCACATCCCAAAAACATGCATTAATTGGAGACTCTAAATTGTCCGTAGGTGTGACTGTGAGTACGAATGGTTGTTTGTTTGTATGTGGCCTGCGATTGGCTGGCAACCAGTTCAGGGTGTACCCCGCCTCCTGCCCGATGATAGCTTGGATAGGCTCCAGCACTCCCGCAACCCTAGTGAGGAGAAGCGGCTCAGAAAATGGATGGATGGATGGAATTTGAAATGTGGACTCGTTGGACCACAGAACACTTTTCTGCTTTGCATCAGTCCATCTTAGATGAGCTCGGGCCCAGAGAAGCCGGCGGCGTTTCTGGGTGTTGTTGATAAATGGCTTTTGCTTTGCATAGGAGAGTTTAAAGTTGCACTTACCGATGTAGCGCCGAACTGTACTTACTGACATTGGTTTTCTGAAGTGTTCCTGAGCCAATGTGGTGATATCCTTTACACATTGATGTTGGTTTTTGATGCAGTGCCGCCTGAAGGATCGAAGGTCACGGGCATTCAATTTTGGTTTTCGGCCTTGCCGCTTACATGCAGTGATTTTCTCCAGATTCTCTGAACCTTTTGATGATGATATGGACCGTAGATGATGAAATCCCTAAATTCCTTGCAATTGTACGTTGAGGAACATTGTCCTTAAACTGTTCAACTATTTTCTCACGCACTTGCTCACAAAGAGGTGATCTTCGCCCCAGCTTTGCTTGTGAATGACTGAGCAATTCAGGGAAGCTCCTTTTATACCCAATCATGGCCCCCACCTGTTCCCAATTAGCCTGTTCACCTGTGGGATGTTCCAAACAGGTGTTTGATGAGCATTCCTCAACTTTCTCAGTCTTTTTTGCCACCTGTCCCAGCTTTTTTGGAACGTATTGCGGCCATAAAATTCTCAGTTCATGATTCTTTGCTAAAAACAATAAAGTTTATCTGTTTCAACATTAAATATATTGTCTTTATAGTGTATTCAATTAAATATAGGTTGAATATGATTTGCAAATCATTGTATTCTTTTTTTATGTTTAATACAATATCCCAACTTCATTGGAATTGGGGTTGTAGATCTTTTGAAGCTTTATCTCTGTCCGTATACTTGTAACAATAGAGATACAGATTGTACATCTGTACAATCTACATCTGTACAATCTAGTGCAAAAAGTGAGGGATAATGACACAATTTTCAATGACACAATGGATTTATAATGGTAGTTGTAATTTGCTGTGGTAAATTGTGCATTACAACTGGGAGGTGATTAGGTGCCTGGGTACTCTCATAACAAGGCAATCAAAACATTAGAAACAGGTCTTAGGATGGTGCAGTGCAGATCAACAAACAACAATAAATATTGTTAAAAAATAAATCATACCTCTTTGACCTTGTCAATCAGAATTGAACAATGCTATCTGTAAATAATTGTTTGATACAACTCACAAGAGTGTGAGCAGGTAAACACCCAATGTTGTGACCAATGTTAAATGTCAGTGCTACTCTTTTATTTGTCTTTTGTAAATGTTGTTCCCCTTGCTGAAGAAGAAAAAAAACTCACTCTTCTCAATATGACCAAGGACACGTGGGTTTGGAAATAAATGAACTCCACACACACACACATAACGGACACACGCATGCACGCACACGCACACACACACACACACACACACACACACGCACACACACGCAAAATCACAATCACACTCACAATTTTCTAGCACTTGTTGAGTCCCTCTTGAGAGGCTATGGTGTGCAGCCAGCTATCGTTTGCTCCTGAGACAGATTCTTGCTTAGCATTTAGACTGGCTTGATCAACCAGTTGCCCAATATGTGTTGTCAGTGTGTTTCTATGCTTGTGTGTTAGTTTGTACTGTACACACTTAGCTGTGGAATTTGTATGGTTATGAGAAGCATATTGGCCCATGTTCCCATGCGGACTCTTTTTGTGGCTTCACCCATGTGCATGCGTGTGAGATGAGCCATGGCTAATAACTTTCGCTGAACACTCAAGGGCAAGTTTGCCAATGAGACTTGCTGAGGCAGTGAACCGGGGTCAAACAAAGTTACACATAAATCATTTATTGGGAACTCTGCCACAACGGTCACCTATTTCACCACATTGCACTAGGAAATGGAGCACCAGAAAATCCCAATATAATCTGTTTTAACGTCACAATGACCTCAAGTTTTGTTTTATGATACTTTTTTTTCCCTGTTAGAAATAATATTGATGGTAATTCCAGCTGAGATTTGCAAGTGAATTCAGTTTCTGTTATGCCTGTTGTGTAAAACAGAAGCACCTTTTTGTTAAATAATTAATAGTGTATTTCCGAAACAGTCAAATCCTATTTAAGATGGGTGATCGGTCTGGAAAAAGGTTAATAGAATTCTGTTAGCTTTGAAGTCATGTTACACAAAGGGGTCAGCTTTGGTTCCAAGCGTATTGATGATTGCATTTGTATACACTTTGTGCATTAGACCACACATTGTTGAGTTTAAAAGTGGTTTGTGTGTATCTCCGTGTGTTTGCAGGTTTACATGTGACTCTCACCTCTGTTTTACCCTGAGTTCAACCAGAGTTCAGTCTCTCCGCCGCCGCTAAATGTGTGTGTCAGGGACAAGAAAGACTTCAATGTTCTACCTTTAGTCTCCCCAAAAGCTACTTAGCCTACGTGCTACAAGTTATGACACTGCAGAGATAATTGGTCTGTGGATTTATTGTATAATACTGTTATAGGTGTTCTCACATATGCAAGTGTGTATTTAAGATACATGCCAAGTCTCTGGTGATGTGGCATTCCGAATTGTTGCCCCTTGAGTGTCTGTTTTATAGCCCGCTGTGACATTATGGTTTCCACTTTATTTCCTGCTATTACAAGGTTGATGGATGTGTGAAATGTGACATATTATATTGCCTCCTTTTTTTTTTCTTTACAATGCTGGGACAACATTCAGCCTGCTACTTTCTGGCAGTCGCGGTAATGTTGAGGTTCATGCGTGCAGGCGTTTGGTTTGAATAATTTATCCCAGAGGTGATATGATGGTAATGGCGCCCCAAGAGTGGGCTTGCTTGGTTTCCGGCAAAAAAAATTGAAATAAAAAAAATATATATAGGTGCCCTTTGACGAGATGCCAAACTCCCCCAGACTCATTTACCCAGCTATTGGTAATCAGCTCCCAGTCTCAAGATCTGCAGCCACACCATGAAGATGCCAGATCATTACTTTGTCTTCGCCGTTTACTGCTCTTAGTTTTTTTTTTATGTGCTCGTTTCCCCGTGAGTTCTGCCGTTTTCGTGGTGATCCACCTTGCTCTTAAAGTTCTTTGTTTTTACTTTGTTGATTGCTATTCTCCCTACTTGTGAGCAGCGCTATATTTATAATTTTTTTGGTACTTTGTACATGACTATTATATTACTATTATTCCCACTCGTCAGTAGAACCTTTTATTTGTTTTTTTGGGAAAAAGACTGAGTTACACATTCTACGCTCTGTGTCTGTTTTGGGGTTGGACCAGTCGCATATCGTTGCACCTACTGGTTTACTCCCCATTGCAGAAAGCTAAACTATAATACATGCTAATACTGCTATTAATTTAGGGCAGCTATGGCATAAACCTTCCATTGGGGACTGGTCTACTTTGTTAATTATTGAATCTTCAGTGCAAAGATTAATTACCATTGCTTAGGGCTTGCAACAAATACAGATCTAAACTGAACCGTCATATCTTTCTTCACCAGCTGGATTTAACACACCATTATTTTAAAGGCACACATAAAAAACAAACAAAAAAAAACATTTACTGAAAATTGTGAACGTTTGCAAATGAGCAGCTGGCATTCTAAAAGCCCACTTCAAAGTCGACATCAGGACCAATCTAAAAAATTCCACCTAAATAGTTCTATCAGGGAAGACCTTGCTCAAAAAGCACAACCACATGGAGAAACAATTTATATGAAGGAGCCACATACATTCCCTGGGAAGCCAGAGTCCTCTAACTGCTGATGTAGATGCCAGATTGTTCTACAGTAAAACCCCTTCGAATGATTGACTGAAGCCCTTCAGACAAATATGCCATCACTCAGATCACCCAAGCTTCTTTCGACCAAGTACTGTCTCTCTCTTTGACTATATCTTTTGGCCAAATAGTGTAGTTGAGTCCATGCTCTCTTTTATTTCCATTATTCAGAATCTCTCAACATGTGCATGTGTGAGACAGCATTAATGAGGCCAATGCTTGGCCTCTGTTTGAAATATGAAACCACTCGTAGCTGTATGAAATTACATCAATAGAACAGCAATCAGGCGTTAATTGAATGTGGGTTATGACTTTTCTGTGATCTTGCTCAGCTGAGTTTCTTTCTCTCCCTCTCAGCCCCTCCCTACCCTCATCATCCCTCGCCTATCCACTCTTTTCTCTCCGCACTCGACCCTTGCCTTATCATCGGGTATACAGTAGTGTACCTTCTTTCTAGTTGCATTTTTGGCCTTGTGCTTACTAGCTGACAACGTCCTCTGACATTGTTCATTATTAAACCCTCTAGTGAAATATCACTTTAATAAACTGCCTTTTGTGCTTGAACACTTGAGTTGAAGTATACTTTTTTTTTTTTAGTTAGAGCCCTAATTCAGTAGGATCAGCCCTAAATTTTGGGGAAGAACATAAACCGTAACATAAAGGGCTTCATGGAGACCTGACTTCCACTGATAACAAAAACAAAGCGAGAATATTTTTCTGTGGTTGGTGGTTCTCTGTTATCTTGACATGATAGAGTACACATTTATAGTTTCACTTATTTGTGACATAAGATACAAATGATGTTGTTTAGAACAATGTGTTTAGAAATGTTTACATCACCAATAAATGTAGATAACAATTATATTATGCTCATATTGGCTTGATTCAGCTCCCTTTTATACAAAATGCATAATTTGGTTCATCAGTCCTTTTGTTATAATTCACTTATTGGAAAAGGAAGTCATCTATCTACAGTCATAAAACCATTATCTGCTGTAGGGGCGTTATGTTTCAAGTAACATTTTGACATCTCTAAATGTCTTAAAAGTTTAAAGTCAACTGCTGTTAATAGTAAAATGTAAATTCAATAAAAGGCCATAATTTTGACTAGTAACGCTTTTTGTAAAGTACGATTATTGTTTGGAAGGTCAGTCGCCTTCATGCATCTCACATTCTAATGTTAATAGAAAAACATTAAATTAATAGAGAAACAAGTCTTGCTTTTACACTTAGTCATAACTTAATACTCCAGCTCACATTTTCCTCTTTACATCCGAGGTACTCTTGAATTGTGGCGTTTGGAGTAGGTATCCAGAAATGATCCTCATAAGACAGTAAAGGAAAAAGCTAAACGTGTGTAGCTAATTCCTTCCCCTCACTGTATGCTGAAGTTTCATGAGATGAGCTGGATGAAGAACGATCTGGGCTCTGGCTCTTTGTACAACTTGAGAGTGCTACGTTTCTCAAAGTGTTTGGTTGAAATTGTTAGACCAGGGAAACAATCCAATTTAGAGGCTCAGAGGTACATATAACAAACTTTTTAAATCTGGACTATTTCTCTGGTCATATTGTACTGTTTGTCATACCCACCTAGTAAGAAATCAAATATCCACCCTTGGTACGTTTACAAAGGAAGCCATTATCTTCTGACTAGCATTACATTATAGCAATACAGCAATAGCCAGACATTGTTACCTCCAAGAAACATTGCTGAAGGTTATATTATAGTTAAACATGCCGTGGAGGCTTTTCCTGTCGTGTTCAATAATTGATGTCTTCACTGAGTCCTCACAATGACTGTAAGAGCACTTGTGTAGTGTGTGTATTCCCACTCTTTCACGGAATGGGAGACTATCTAGCCAGGCTGACCTTTTCCTTAATTGCTTGGTTCAGGTTCAGTCTCTGCTCATTTCAGGAACAGCACTCTCACTGAAATGACTGCTGACTCCCAATTGTCTCTGGCCAAACCTCACTTTACTAGTCACTGCTGACATCCCTGTGACTCACGGAGATTTAATCAGAGATGCAAAAAACACCCATCAGGTATGTAAGGCAATTCGGGAGTCAAGGTCATATGAAAGGGCTCCGTACATGTTGGGGTGGAGGAGATTTATGTCTCTTCTCTGTCCTTCTGGTGATTTGCTGTGATGTATATAAAACTACATTTCCTCCGTATACATCACTCACCCCTTCCTTCCCCTCTGACCTACAACGTGCAATTCCATTGGCCATAATTTCACAACCTGGTATCACTGATCCATTGTCCTCCTTTCCCATACAGGTAGAAGGTTAATGGACCATACTTGTTTTGGGAGCAGTCCGTTTAGGGAAAATGTGCCTGAGTAGGTTGGCAAAAGCAGAACGGGGCATAAATCCATTGTGTTTATGGCAACATAACCTCCATTTGATCATATCTGCACTGTGACTAATGTATACGTGAATTGGAATATTTTGTCAGCTTTGCATTGCAGGTAAGGTGTATTTAAGATGTGGAGTTGAATTTTCAGTTGGGTTACCAACTCTTACCCAGTCAGTGGCATTTTTTTTAAAAGAGTTAGTGCTTTACACTCTAAAGCGGAGTATGCACATAAAGATAATCTGATCGATTATGAGTCTGATTACGCGACTCGTTTCCGACCAAAGCGACGATCCGATTATCTGATGGCTTTGAAATATTATCATGTTGTGGGAGGCAACAATAGTAAATTTTAAATATATTCAATATTTATGATCATTATTGCCACCTCTCCAGGTCCGGGTACTACATCAGGTCACATTTGATCATGTAAGACGTATGGTTTAAGGAATAAGAATCTCGATTATCTGTGGACAGACAATGACATTCATGTGGGGGTCACTCATTTTCGGAAAACAATTAAGGTTTTAAAAATACAATAGCTGTGTATACACCACATTAGGATGGATTTACACTACATGATTCAAGAGGTAGTCAATCAAAACTACATAGACCATATAGTAAACATGGTGCAATAGAGCGCCGATGGTGAACAGTGACATATTGTTGAAGTTTCCTGCATTCAAACCAATGCTGAAAGAGTCAGTCGAGGTCAAGTATTTTATTGTTTAACATTTAAAATATCTGATTTATTATTGTTTATTAGTGCGTTGTCAAATATTAACCCTTTTGTAGTTATTAACCTGCATTTTGGGAGCGTGCACATAATTTGCATGTGCACGGTTCCACTGCTCAGTAAATGTAAACACATTGAAATCAAATATTGATCAATCAAAGATATGAGCAAATGGAAAGTCAAGAAATTGGATTCAAGCACTAAATCTGAATTGGGCACTTAGACCTGCAATCAACTCAGCTTTATATGCTTGGACATGTTTGGACTCAAGTCGTCATGATAGGCAAAAGATATTGAGACAAATAATATTAATGTGCGGGAAATTTAAAGATATAGCCTGAATATGCAGAAGAGAAATATTAGGAACATCACATTTAGCATGTATAACTGAAACGACTGCTTTGTTTCACTTGCCAAATTCACAGGTGTCATAAGGTACATTCCTGCACGCAGAGAGCTAAAGCTACACTACTACACACTCAGCCAATATCTTAAATTACTTAGCTGGCTACCATAAAATGTAGCCTGTTGAAATGATCACTCACCCAAGGTTGCCGATACAATATTGCTTTAAGCGGCATCTTTTCCCCAGTTTGTCTTTGTGGTAGGTGTCAGGGTTAGGGTTAGGGTGATATAACACTGTTTTCTACCTCAACAATCAACATTACTGAATCAATATTTGAAGACTTTTTGTTCAAGAGTCACCAGGGTATTGCATTAAATCAGGCCAAAAAGCCTTGATTGCATCTGAATGTCTCTCTTGAATCATGTTTTTAATGTCGTCATTAGTTCAGTATTTCTTTTTATCTGTTAGCAAAGGACACAGGTGGCAGTACTTCTTAGAGAGACATGATACCTGCCTTCCGTTAATTTAACTTTTATTACCCCTTTCTGCGTAACACACAGAGGATACAACCTTTTAACTCCCAACATTAAATGCAACACCTGTTTGGAATAAAACCATCCATCCATTCATTTTCTGAGCCGCTTATCCTCACCAGGGTCGCGGGAGTGCTGGAGCCTATCCCAGCTATCATCGGGCAGGAGGCGGGGTACACCCTGGACTGCTTGCCAGCCAATCGCAGTGGAATAAAACCCATCACCGCAAATTATTCATCATTGACACCATCCAAAAAACCCTGGAGCTTCTCACCACCTTGGCCAGGCTTCTGTTTGCAGATTTCTCTGCATTTAACACCCTACAGCATACCCCAAATCCGGGCAGAGTGGTTCCACCAGAACTTCAACCTTGATGACCAGTTCTTTGTCTGAATCCTGGACTTCATCACTCACAGAACAATAAAGTGTCCAGGTCAAGAAAAACCTGTCTAACCTCATCACAATCTTTGCAGGGTCCCCACAAGGGTATTTCTTTTGTTTTGTTTGCCGATGACACAGTTCTCCTGTCCCTCCTTTCTGTCTCCAGTCGGTACGATTAACCTGCTCTGTAGCAGTTTGTTGAGTGGTGTGACACTTCCCGGCTGGAACTGAATGTCAGCAAGACCAAGGAGATGGTGGTGACGTTCTCTAGAAGACAGAAAGAGCTAGCTGGAGCTGTCTCCAGTGCTATCCACGTGTCATTGGTCGAAACTGACATCTGTATTTTGGCCTGTATAACTGGGTTTTCTTGGAATTTTTCCTTGCCAGATTGTGTCCTTCTGTCCAGGCGATTTTCCATCAGCCAATCCGTTGAACTGCTAAATCTCTCTCTCTCTCTCTCTCTCTCTTTCTCTCTCTCTCTCTCTCTCTCTCACTCTGTCACGCAGTCTCGTGCCACGCCTGTAAACTGTCTCACGCTGGGACACGCTATGATAGGATGCGATGAAACTGCTACCATATACTCTAGCTTGCTATGAAATCCAAAATGTCACAAAACACACCCCAAACACAGCAGAATGTAAAACCACTTGAAAGGACAATGAAACACTGGGGAATACATCTTTCTCATATCAAAATTTTTGACACCTTAAATATCTCATTCTTAAGAGACCATTTTTTTTAGTTTTTGTGAGTGTCAACGTCTGTCAGGTGTGTTTGTGTTTTTCCTATTTGTTTTTACTAGTTTTACAGTATTTTTCAATTATTAAAACACAAAACCCTATTGTCTGAACCAAATCCTCTGTGCCCTGAACCCACTTATTGAATCAATCACTCTTTTGGTAGTATCTTAAGCATTTTTCACCTAGTTAGACACAACTTGCCACCATATTTTCACCAATTAAAACACATTTTGCACTCCGATGCACTTGTGTTGCACAAAGGTAAGCACATGTAGCAAAAGTGAAACTCAAATGAAGCACAGCTGTCTCAACATAAACACAGCAACTCAAAAGAAGAAACCAATGTAAGCCATTTCAGGGAGCACTGGTTGAGGTTTCACTATGAATAGAGACAATAAGAGAGAAAGAGGCAGAGTAAGAGGTGGTCGATGAGGTACTGTGTAAATGGTAAATTGACTGCACTTATATAGCGCTTTAGCTACACTATCACAGCCCCCAAGCGCTTTACAAAACCCGGTCTTTACAAAGCCTCACATTCACCCATTCATACACCAATGAACGATTGCTGCCATGCAAGGCGCTACCAGGCCCATGGGAGCAAATTAGGGTTCGGTGTCTTGCCCAAGGAAATGCAGACAGTCGGTCACTGGACGACCCGCTCAACCTACTGAGCCACAGCCGCCCCAAGACAAAAAGCAGTTGGGTATTTCAGATGAAATTCATTGTTAACTTTTGTAGACTACGTGCTTTTCCTCTGTTTGACGATGAGGGAAGTGGGAATGCAGCGAGTGCAGCCCAACCTAGGCAGATTCATTGTTTCCACTATACTGTAGTACGAAGATACGGAGACGTGAACAGGTAATTGCTTTTTTTCATTACCTACATCACAGGTGTCAAACTCAAGGCCCAGGAGCCAGGTCCAACCTGCCACATCGTTTTATGTAGGCCACAAAATAAAATCGTGTACCAATTTCAATGATTCTTGCTAAAATCAGAATCAGAATCATCTTTATTTGCCAAGTATGTCCAAAACACACAAGGAATTTGTCTCCGGTAGTTGGAGCCGCTCTAGTACAACAGACAGTCAATTTACAGAACACTTTGGGGACATAAAGACATTGACAAAAAACAATTGTGCAAAAAGATGCAGAGTCCTCTAGCACTTAGAGCAGTTCGAATGACTAATATTGCAATAGTCCGGTGCAATGACCATTGTGCAAAGGGCGCTGAGACTTCAAGGAGTGTATGTGGTTTAAAGTGACGAGTAGTGCGATCATCTGGGACAATGTTGGTTGTGCAAATGTTACAGATACTCCTCAATCAGTGTGCAAATGGAGCAGATATTACTCTGGCATGAGTGGCCAGTATATGCAAATAGTGCAGCATGGCGAGACAACTACAGTGAGTGCACGAGTAATACATAATTGGCCCCACAGAAATGTGACAACGAACTTAAGTCAAAAAATTGCCAGCTTGTTGTAATGGAATTATAGGTTAGGTGTTTAAGAAGTTGATCGCAAGAGGGAAGAAGCTGTTGGAATGTCTACTAGTTCTAGTTTGCGTTGATCGGTAGCGCCTACCTGAGGGAAGGAGCTGGTGACCGGGGTGCAGACGGTCCGAGAGGATTTTGCACGCCCTTGTCTTAGTTCTGGCAGCGTGCAAGTCCTCAATGGTGGGTAGGGGGGTACCGACAATCCTCTCAGCAGTTTTGATTGTCCGTTGCAGTCGGAGTTTGTCCTTTTTTGTAGCAGCACCAAACCAGACTGTGATGGAAGAACACAGGACTGATTCGATGACCGCTGTGTAGAACTGTCTCAGCAGCTCCGATGGCAGGCCGTGCTTTCTCAGAAGCTGCAGGAAGTACATCCTCTGCTGGGCCTTTTTGAGGACGGAGTTGATGTTGTTCGCCCACTTCAGGTCCTGAGAGATTGTAATTCCCAGGAACTTGAAGGTCTCGACGGTTGACACAAGGCAGCTGGACAACGTGAGGGGCAGCTGTGGCGAAGGATGCCTCCTGAAGTGCACGATCATCTCTACCGTCTTGAGCGTGTTCAGCTCCAGGTTGTGTCGGCCGCACCACAGCTCCAGCCGCAACGCTTCCTGTCGATATGCAGACTCGTCACCGTCCTTGATGAGGCCGATGACAGTGGTGTCATCTGCAAACTTCAGGAGCTTGACAGTCGGGTTCGCTGAGGTGCAGTCGTTCGTGTAGAGAGAGAAGAGCAGCGGAGAGAGGACACAACCTTGGGGCGCCCCAGTGCTGATGCTGCGTGTGGATGAGGTGGCCTTCCCCAGCCTGACCTGCTGTGTCCTGCCCGTCAGAAAGCTGTAAATCCACTGGCAGATGGCAGGTGAGACGCTGAGCTGGAGAAGCTTGGTTGAAAGGAGTTCAGGGATGATGGTGTTGAACGCTGAGCTGAAGTCCACGAACAGGATCCTCGCATAGGTCCCTGCACTGTCGAGGTGTTCTAGGATGAAGTGCAGTCCCATGTTGACTGCATCATCCGCAGACCTGTTCGCTTGGTAGGCAAACTGCAGGGGGTCCAGCAGGGGACCTGTGACACTCTTGAGGTGGTCCAGCACGAGACGTTCAAAGGACTTCATGACCACAGATGTCAAAGCGACAGGCCTGTAGTCATTCAGACCAGAGATTGCAGGTTTCTTGGGGACTGGAATGATGGTGGAGCGTTTGAAGCAGGATGGAACTTCGCACATTTCCAAAGATCTGTTAAAGACCTGAGTGAAGACTGGAGCGAGCTGGTCCGCGCAGACTTTGAGGCAGGATGGGGACACATGGTCCGGTCCTGTCGCTTTGTTAATCTTCTGTTGTTTGAAGATGCGTCTCACATCCTGTTCATGGATGGTTAACGCAGAAGTCAGAGGTGTGGTTGTGGTCGCGGGTGCGGCCGGGTGGGTGTGTGGAGTGAAACTGTCCTTTTCAAATCTGCAATAGAAGGTATTCAAGTCGTTGGCTAGTGTGCTATTGTTCTCAGCTTGGGGGGATCGTCGCTTGTAATTAGTCAGCGATTGGAATGCACGCCAGACTGATTTTGAGTCGTTCGCGCTAAACTGTTTTTCCAACTTTGCTGCATAGATCCTCTTTGCAATGTTAATTTCTTTAGTAAGCTGGTTTCTAGCTCGATTATACAGGGCCCTGTCCCCACTCTGATATGCGTCTTCCTTAGCTTGGCGAAGCTGCTTAAGTTTAGCAGTGAACCACGGCTTGTTGTTGTTGAATGTCCAAAATGATTTTGTTGGTACACAAACCTCTTCACAGAAACTGATATAGGATGTGACAGTGTCCGTATATTCATCCAGGCTGCCAGCTGAATTTTCAAAAGACACTCCAGTCTGTGCAGTCTAAACAGCTTTGAAATCTGTACAAAATTAAAAAATGTCAGATGTAATAAATAACTTTTAGATATTCCAAGCGTATTTTTGTTACCAAACCCCTTTTTAATAGTTGAACAAAATATCATTCTTGACTTCTGATTTCAAAACTAGTTATTCATCAATTTGTTGTGTATATGTAATACTGTAATGAGGCGATCAAACTTATTTATGGTTTCATGTTCATAACAGCCCTCTGAGGGAAACCGTAACTTCATTGTGGCCCACGACAAAAATGAGTTTGACACCCCTGATACCTGTGTACAGTATGACTCTATAATGCTGTACACTAAAAAGTGTTTCAATACATCAATTTGCCATTTTACTTGTTGGCCAAGTACTTTTGTACTTTAAAAAAAATATATAAACATGACGTTTTGTTTTGAAAAATGCATTTCCATTGTGAAGAGTAAAGATTATTTCTGCACCTTTGACCTGATCATTGTGTTTTCCTTTTTTCTATGTAGTGTGTAATGTCTGTTGTGGTATTTATCATTTTAACTGACTCAGAAGCTGTTTTTAGGCAATAGTTTAGTTTTGCAGGAAGAGTCGTCTTTTGTGAATGTAGCTTGAATTTTAGTGTTTAAGGTGTTGAGAAAATGGGTGGAGGTCTCAAGAAATGGGTTTTAGCAATTGAGAAAATTTGTAATGACAGTTTTAGTAAGGAGGTCTTTGTTTGTGGTTTTAAATACACATGCTAACAAAAGAAGTGTCAGCTTTTAAATTTGGTTTTAGGACAGGCAAAAATGGCCGTGTACATTACTAGTAAGAGAAAAATGAAGGGAAAACCTCGATGTTGAGTCAGTTCTGGTATGTAAAAATGTGGTAAAATCCAGATTACTGGTTGATTTTAGTTATTGTAAAGCAGCAAGTGAGCTGGACTCGTTCAAAAACCAATGGTGGTACCAGAACATTTTGTGTTGTGTCACAGTTAATGTATGGAGATGTACTTTTGTAAAATGTTTTTTAAATTTATTAATTTTTGTTTTGTCTTTAAGATAATTTATTAGGCATTGAAATGCCTAATAAAGTTGATTTCAAAATCTGTGTCTCTATCTCTCCCTCTCTCTCTCGCTCTCTCTCCTTCGCTCTCTCTCTTTCTCTCTCTCTCTCCCTCTCTCCCGCTCTTGTGGAAGGCAATTAGGAAAATATTTTGTAATAGTGTGAATTAGAAAACCAATAATTTCCCAATCAGCAGCAATTTTTCCATGGAATTAAAAATCTGTGTTCCAAAAGCAAAGAAGCTGACTAGTAGTCAAAAATGCAAGGAGATTTAATTTCGTGACCGACTGTGAGACATACACAGTCATGCAATATGGTGCATGTAATGCGGTCAGTTAAATTAGCTATAAAAAGACACTAATTGTTGAGAATAATGAAATACTTTGTCATTCTTTTCCACCCCTCCTTCATGATTGTTATGCAGCTTGGCCACAGTGCTTGGTTCCCACCAGTCTGGAGTTCCAGTTCAAGGAAGAAATCCTTCCTCCTCCTCACTATGTGATCATGAACCAGTCCTTCCCCAAAATTGCCAACCCAGAAGCCCAATCGCTAATCTGCTAAATCTATATTAACCCCATTAGGTTATACCTGTTGCATGCTGCTCACTGCTGGCACTCATGCTGACGTCCTATTAGCAATGCTCATGTCGAGTTTAGGTGGGATGTTGCTGATCATCAGCATTAATCACAAATGTGAGATTCAGCCAAAAAACAAATGACATACAAATGAGTCCTGGCTCAAATGAATGCAATACACTTTTACTCTTGACACATTAATTAGTTTCATGACCTTGAACTTGACTTTTAATACTAGAATATTGAGCTGGCGTCTGCTAGTTTGGCTAAATCTGCATCGTGGACTGTGTTTCCTGTCTTCCCGTTTTTCTCTGTCCGACTGGCAGTCTAATTGTTGTGCGGCATCCTCTGCGTGGATTTAGTGTTGGGCTTGCCTTAATTTAATTGAAAAGATGCAGAGAGGAAGGAGGAGGGACAGGAGGGAACGGATGAAAAACAGATAAATAAAAAGTGGAACCAATCTTTGTCGGGTGCGCTGGGCGGTAAAATGTCTGTGCGCGGTGAATAATGCATGTGGGAGATGGATAGGTTTGCTTGGTTAAAGCCCGGGACTGCTGGCGCTTCATTACTGAGATGTTTGTATGCTGATGCTGTGATTCCCGCTCCTTCGCTCTGACCGAATTGTGGCTGCAGAGATGGCACCTCCCCGAGCTATCTCATACTTCCTTATTCATTTTCTCTTTAAAGCCTTCTCCCCCACTCTTCTTGTGCAAATTTTAAAGGCGCAACCACCAGCGTATCCTTTCCTAGCTGCATTTACAGTATGTAAATGAGTAGTACATCCATTGATCGCAAAGCCTTAAGACATAAATGTAACGCTTGCCGTTGTTAAAAAGGCACAGCCAGCTAGTTTAATAATACATGAAATTTAACTTTTTGGCATAAACTTTGTCGCTCATTCACTTGACCTGGGTAAAGTCCAACTTTCAGATGAGGCAGCCCAATCAGGTAGGGCAATTTCATTGACCCCTAAAAATTAACAATCAATAATAGGTCAAATACTTTTTAACGCTTAATACTACTTTTATGCTAATTATTATTTCAATGCTATTTATCAAAGATAAAAATAGGAAAGAATAGAAAGCCCTTCCAGACACCAGAAAAACAGTTGAAGCTGAGATACCAACTTCACTAGCTTAGGTATAATCAATGTATTCACTTTCCATCATTCTGTTAAGATGCAGTTGAAGGAATAGTAACAATAATGGAGTCTGGTTGGATGTGAGTCTTAGGCCGGGTACATACATAAGGACTTTTTAAATATTTAAATAATTTTTATCTGCTTTTCTATCTGTTACAATCCCCACTACGATGCGACGATAAATTTCAACACAGAACACAGCACACACAAAGATTCTGTTCTGCCGCCGATCTAAAGAACATGTCCTCCAAGGGAGAAATCTTGCATGACCACACGTGATTTAACAAAAACCAAGAAGAACACACACTTCTCAATACGTTGCACTCACATTTCCCAGGTTGAGGAATAGACATCGTTCCTTAAAAACATTTTTTGTCATAAATATTGAACACATTTAATATTTAAGATTGTCGGCCCGACCTGTTAACACACCCCAGAGACCACGGGATAATTTCATAGGATAATCTTATAAGACATAAAATAAATAATATAATAATATAAATAAAATAGTCTGCCGTTTGTTGTCTTTTGTTGAGAAGGGACAAAATTGGGACAACAACTGCCAAATTAACTTCATTTATTTGTTCTTCTTCAGGCTGCAATTCAAGTGTGAGACTGAATTAACAGTGCCTCTGGTGGTTGCAGCAAAATACTTAACAACATGTTGCCTAAATTTCTTCCAGATCCGATCAATCAACAATCAATTTGACATTTTCAATGATCGATAAATGTTATCGTTTGTCTATTCATATTCGACTAGTCTTTACGATAGCATGAGCATTTTCTTCATTTTTCACTGTATGAAGCGTGACAAATGCTTTTTCATGTTTGAATAATAATTAATGATTAATGCTAGTTGCATGATTAATTCAATCCCTTTCACTTTCTTTTGTCATTTCCTTTTTCTAATTGGAAGTATCATTTACATTTTTGTCATTTCATGCTCTGCATCAAATAATTGTGTTTATACGCCCTTAAGATTCAACAGCACTTCTACTGTATAAACTGCCAAACTGTTTCCACACAACCTAAGCAGTGCTGGTAATATTTATTGTCAAAATTAGCCATCAATCCGACCGT
The DNA here is from genome assembly GCF_024500275.1 of Phycodurus eques. NCBI lineage: Eukaryota > Metazoa > Chordata > Actinopteri > Syngnathiformes > Syngnathidae > Phycodurus > Phycodurus eques. Next base: position 13,117,442 of record NC_084537.1, read on the forward strand.
GTTATGTTCTTGAAACTTCTTAACTGCCAGCTCTCTCCCATTTAAAATAGATATTTGACTTCTATAGCCGTCAATGGCAGTGAATAAGTTACATCATCTCGCCAGCCTTAATATACACTCCCCTTTAAAAGTATCGGAACAGTGTGGTAACTTTATTAATTTTTAATGTAGACTGACATTTGGTGATCAATATTTCAACATTTAATTATAGGTCTTTGCGGCTGCATCCGATACACAACTTACAAGATAGCATCATTATTAACCAAACACTAAATTTACAGACTTAAAATAGATATGAATAATTCTTAATATTTAATTGTAAACGATTTTCCTGGAATCACTGCCTCAAGGGTGTAACCCATTGACATCTCCTAAGTACAGGTAAAATGCATGTTTTTTCGGGTTTAAATCTGAATATGGATTTGGTCAGAAGAATCGGCCTCACTGTCTTTGTAGGGGAGTTTAGATGATGGTTGGATAGATGATTTAAGACCATATTGTGGACAGGTTGGTGCCTTATTTTGACAATAAATATCTCACCGCTCGCTCGGGTTGTGTCAAAACACTAGCAATTTCTACGTACAAAAAATTATGTTAAATCTTATTGGTAAATGAACAGAATTATTTGATGCATTTATCCTATGAAATCTGTGTCTGTGTTGTCTGCTGATTTAGGCAGATGGGCGGGGCACACCCTGGGAAAAAAAAACCCCAATCACTCAAAAAGGCCTTTATGGTAATGAGTAACGAGAAGCCCAACAAATTAAAAGATGTCCGTAATTGAATTAAAATACAGCAAAAGCATGTGCGATAAAACACGTGGGTTTAAGGATGCCAACATTGCGATCCATCTTCAACATTGTAAACTACGAGACAAGTTTTTCTTCTATTCAGTTTTCTTTGCACTGTGTATAAATTCAACTTTTGTTTATCCATAAAAAAATACCAAAGGGACTGGTGCATATTTGTCAAAGAAAAAAGGTAAACAACTCATAAGCACTCTCTCTGGAGATTTCTGCAGTGGGATGATGTTATTTTACTGTTTACTGTTTTACTGTTATTTTTTAACAAGATCCTACCTTATTTACTTTATTAACATGACAGGATGAATGAAAATTACATGTTACATCCAGTTCTGATCATTAGAAAGTTTCTTGTGCTGGTCTTGGATCAGATTTTGCTGTCAACATACACAAAGAGTGCAAGATTTGATTTCCCTAAAGCTCGAGGTGAACACCGTGCAGTCACATTAACTTGTTACTTCGACCTCAATGAAAGAATAAAAGAAGAAATGTCTTTCATGTTACTGCGACTGCATTTTAAAACATGAAACTCAAGGTGTGTTATTGTTGGAAGGCCAGGCCCGTGGCGCACAGCATGCTGTAATATATTCCATTTCATTATATCCACCCTCCAAGCCTCCTCTCATCAGTAGATCAGGGGTGTGCGGTCTCACGGGCACACACAGATATAATTACTTTGGAACGCGAAGAGCACAGAGAGAAAGAGACGAAAAGACGGAGAAGCTGTAGGAATGAATAATGAACTTTAATTATGCTTTATGGCAACAATTATAGAATGAAAACAGAAAGTCAATAGGCAGAAACATTGTCTCATTTTCTCTTGTCGAGGTGGGCTGCCCTGTGCCGCAGGCCAACCAAAATAAGAAAGCGTCAAGGGAGAAGAAAGAAGGAGAGTGATCATATTTATCAGAGAAATAGCACCTCTAAATGTTTATTATTTTCACTCTCATTTCCTTGTTCGGATGCTCTTCTTCTCATCGCTAATGGCAACCTTTGCAAATAATAAGGAGAGTGTAATAAATTCCGATTCTTACTTTCTCCACTTTGATTAATGTTGTGTGTTTGCCCTTCTGTTTCGTGATGGTGTGTTTGTGATGGAGCTAATTCAAAGAGCAGTGGAGTGCGGCATCAAACCCGACCTGACATTCTGTTGACTCACTCGTTGAGCATAAGGATCGCTGGGATTAGGAGTCTGATTAACATGTCCCATTGGCAGCGACGTGCACAAAGACTCAGATACAAGCGTTCACTTGTGCGCAGACAAACACGTCTTCCATCAAGGGCACATTAATTAAAAGGAACAGTCCAATTAGTGTCATTAAGGAAGGGATAATGGAGAAAATTGTACACAGGGATACTGTCTGAGGCAACCTGTCAATGTGTTTGTACACACACTGTCCTTAAAAGAGCAGGCTAATTTGTTTACCTGATTAATAGTGTTGAATCAATACCTTACTGTCAACACAGTACACCCTTTCTCCCGCTCTTTGTGTGTGTCTTTTTCATTTTTCAAGGAGCAAAGTGGACAAAGCAAGGATGCCATGAGTAACAAGCCCACACTGCAAATTTATTACAGGTAAAGACGATTTAGTCTTAAATCAAGTCAGATTATCTTCTCCATCTTGTTTTGAGTGTTAAATACTAGTAAACATATTACTGTGTAAGGTTTTTACACTTACCTGTATTTCAATTAAATATCACTTTTTGTTCTTATTTAGTCTATGTATCTCAAATTTGATCATTTGATACTTTATTTTTTTCAAAAAATTGCAGATAGTTTTTTTTAACAATATCCTTTCTTAAATTATGCAGATTTCTGACACACTTCCCCTTAACGGTCCCATATTTTGGCTATTTAGACCTCCATAGAGTGCCTCTCCAACATGGATTTAGTATAAAAGTGTTAATTTCATTTAAAAAAACATTTAGGTTTTGTCATGCGAAGGTCCAGAAAAGCTCCTCCAACACTGCAAAAATACATCGCCTTAATATTAGTTGTTTTAGTGTAAATTCAATAGAAACAAGTGAAATTATCTGCCCGTGCAGTATGTGAATTTTACTTACTTTGATTTCTTGAAATAAGAAACATTTAGATCTACATAAAGCTTAAAATGAGTTAGACCCCCTTATTCTAAGCATCAAATCAAGGAAATACAATCTTAAAATAAACTTAAACACTCATTCTAAGCAACAAATCAAGGCATCTTAACTAATCTTAACTCATACAAACATATTTTTTTCAAATTTGCTTCTTGAAGTTAGCTAGTAAAATTATAAAATCCTGCAATCTTGTGTAAGCACTTACACACACACACATGCACACAAATGGTGGTAAGCTACTTGTGTAGCCACGGCTGCCCTCTATTTTTACTCAATTTTGTAGTCAATAAACGGAGGTAAAATAGCATCCTATGTTTATATCCACCATATATTAACGTTGTCTCTTATTTGTCACAATGTAACTCAACTCAACTTGACCTAACTTTATTTGTAAATCACTTTAAAGAACTGCAGCCGTAACAAAGCCCTGTACATAGTAAGTACATAGCAAAGATCAAACACAATAATACAAAAATAATAATAAAATGTTTAATGTCATGTTAATGTGTTATTTAGTTATTTTGCGTTTTTTGTTTTTGAACAATATTTCACATTTTCAAAATTTCAGTACTTGTACTCAGAAGTGTAGGCAGGGGCGGAGCAAGGGTGGTGGCCAGCGGGGTGGTCACCCATCAGTCTAGGGTGGCCGCGGCCACTCCTGGCCACCCCCTTGCTCTGGCACCTGAAGGCCACACTCCACGTGTGTCTGAAAAAAAAAATGGTAAAAAAAAAAATTCCAGTTGAAGTTCTATAGCTACCCCCCCTCAAAACCCCCAAATTTTCCCCACAAAAAACCCACAAAATTATCTGGCCACCCCAATTAAAGATTGCTGACTCTTCCCCTGTGTGTTGGTGCATCCCTAAGTCCAGTGTTCGTAGTGAATCTTATATTACAATTGGATGACACGTAAGTCATTTCAAACGCCGTTCGCATAAATAACAAAGGGATGACGCACCAAAGTCTCAGTCCGTGATGTTGAGTCACTGACATGACAAAACTATTTTGCCAATGTGACAAAGCTTGAGGTAACTGTCATATTTTCTTGTTTGGCTTTTTTTTAAAATTTGTTTTTTATTATTATTATTTTTTTTTTGCAGTAGACAGGTTTAAGCATGTCAGGATTGTGCTAACGAGAAGAGTTAAGAGTGTGATTTAATTGACGTCTCTATCATCTCAATTTCTTATTCACGCAGTTCAGCAATGCAGGTATGGCCTTTTTTTGTAATCATTATGTCCATTTGACATGCTAGTGTTGTTCTGCTCTTAGATATGTTGAACACTTACAGACAAACGTACGTAAATACACACACACGCACCGTGGTTTTAGCCGGTAAAATTGCCAGATCAACACCTCTGCATGCCCTGATTTCAATTGTATTCTTTTTTGGGAAAAGTAAAACAATACTGTCCACACTGACACAATACACGCATATGATTTTGAGTGGAGCACTGTGAATCCCATTTTCGTCATTTACCTGAGGCTAAATGGATTTGAAACACTGCTGGGTAGCTCACCTCTCACACTGGTTTGCCTACTTACATGTGAAAAATGGTTGAGTTCAAACTCCGCCTTATATTTTCTGATTATTTTCCTGTGCTCCCTCTATGTCTCCATTCAAACATCTACTTTCATGTTTTTTCATGTCAGGGCTTGGGATTTTTTTCCACCCGAAAACACATTTTGCCATCAACCATTCATTAATTTGGTATAAATCTTATCACTTATTCTCATTGCTTTCCAGATAGTGAATTCATTTTTGGCATTTAAAGGGACATAACTTCAACAGTCCACTCTGTTAGGATTCACTTCATTTTCACACGTTTTCATTGAAGCTGCTTTTTTCGGATGTCTGTGTTCACTCACTGTGTGTGATGAGATTTTGCTTTTATTACATAACATTCTATGCAAGGACACATTGCTGGCAAGCTTTTCAGTGTAACAAAAAGTAGACACCATTCACCTTTATGTATTATTGAGCAGTCATACTACCTGTATATCATTCATCCATCCATCCTTGCCGTAACTAGACTCGAGTTAAAAAGAGCTAAATGCATGAGTGTTTTCCTAATTTGAGGCATTGATCCTTTAAAATCAAACTCCCTCGACTCCCCATGAGCTCACGGTTAACTGTCCTTCTCTCTTTTCCTTCTCTCTGTCTCCAAACCTTCTACGATCCTGTCTGATAGCAACATGTTGATCTATTATTGACAATCTAATGTGGCTCGCTTGACGCCTCTACTGTTGGCCTACTTCCCTCCAGTCTGTCCTAATTTACCAGCAATCTCAGGAGACATACAGTACACACACATGAACTATTATATTTCATAAATAGGGGCAGGCATATTACTCTTGTTCCATCGTTCATCGACTAGGGAATTTTAACAATCCAACTATCCATCCATCCATTTTCTGAGCCGCTTATCCTCACAAGGGTCGCGGGAGTGCTGGAGCCTATCCCGGCTATCATCGGGCAGGAGGTGAGGTACACCCTAAACTGGTTGCCAGCCAATCGCAGGGCACATATAAATAAACAACTATTCGCACTCACATTCACACCTAGGGGCAACTTAGAGTCTTCAATTAACCTACCATGCATGTTTTTGGGATGTGGGAGGAAAGCGGAGTGCCCGGAAAAAACCCACGCAGGCACGGGGAGAACATGCAAACTCCACACAGGCGGGGCTGGGGATTGAACCCCTATGGTCCTATTTAATAATAGAAATGCTCTCTAAATGGTCTGAACTCCTGTTGTCATGTCAGTGTTATATAAGAAGAAGAATTCAGCCAGGAGGGGTTTCATTGCAGAGGTTGGCATAGCTCTTCTAAGTTTCTTACCTTTGACATGATGAGAAATCAGTCTTGACCGGAAATTTCTCATACGCCAAACCAACGCATGTGTCCAGAAAATATTTATACGAGTCCTTGTACTCCTCATGAATACACTTCGAGGTTGAACGTATGAGATTGGTCGAAGTAATACAGGTTGGGAAGCTCGCCAACGCTACAAAAAAGATGACCTGGCAATGTGTTTGGATCACATATACCTGCTGGGTCAAGTTTTTCACAGTAGCACTTCTTTCTTCAAATTTGAGCGAATGCTTCAAAATATAAGCTCATTTTCATTTTGCCGTGTGTCCTCTATAGCTCAACTTCACATGATGTAGTGTATAGTCCACTAGGTGGTTTTGAACAACCTTGTTGAAGCTCAACAGTGCCTCTGCTAGTTTCAGCCAATAAGTGTACTCCATATTGCCTGTTAAAATATCTTATCTACATGACTTGAATTTTCAGCCATTATTTGATAAATTATTGTGTCCATCCATTGGGAAATTCCTTTGCTCCTATAAAATCTGTATCATTTATTTGAAAGCCATGATGCTTGAAGTGCTGTTTGTATTTTCTGTAGCATGTTATTATTATGATGACAAGTAGTTCGACAAGCATTTTGTTGCAGATATTCTTAAGAATCAGTTTGACAAATGTTGTTTGAAAAACAACAGAAACAATTTAGCTGTTATATTTTTAATTGTTATTTGAATGTACCTCTTATGTTTTGAAACACTTTAGGAACATCAACTTTTTATTTTCTGTTTACAAGTCTTTTAGCAACTGTGCTATTGAGTGCGCTTAATGTTCTTGACTGTTTGTGCATGCGTAAGTGTGTATACATGATTATATAGAGCTCAAGGGACTGAAACACATTTAACTAAGGGCCACACACATCTACTCACTGAGTCATGCATATGCATACCCACACAATTTGAACGCACTGGTAAAGCAGACTGCGGCGTGTATCATGGTGCGATCCTTTTGAAGAGAATACATGAACATATTTGTTGTGCTTGGAGCAAAGGTTTGTTTGTCTCTGTCGCTCCACTGGCCCCTACGGGACACTCGTACAGGCAGCCTATTTTGAAGCCATTCATCAAACAAGATCCCTCATCTATTTTTCTGTAGGACCAGATTGCCTTTAATTTGGGTCATTATGTGAAAATGTTCAGCAGGTAAAGTGGGAATGTGCACTCCGTCCGTTTCCTTAAACATCCCCTGTATTATAGGTACTTGCGTATATTTGCATTTCTTAAAAAAATTTTTAGTTTGACTTACCTGATACATATTCTAATGTGTGTATATACTATGTGTGTGCATGCATACATTCCATTCGAGTGTGGTTCCCCTGTGTTGACTCCTAATTGTTCTGTGCTTCTGAGAGTGTGTGTTCTGCTCAGTCCACAGCAATTGAGCTAGAGAACAATGGTTGGTGGAGAGTCTCAGGTCTCTGAAATCACTGTCTGAAACTCCTTGTAATTACCTGTGGGACCTCTTACAATGATGAGTGAGAAGCAGAGAAAGAGAGAGAGAGTGGTTATGGTTATGGATGGAAAGTGAAAAAGAAAATGACAAAGAGATTGAAATAATATGTGCACACACTAGAGTTCTAATGGAAACATTGTTTTAGTTCTTTTGAATTCCAATTGACGAGCTGATCAACACGAGTGAATCCTGGTTAAAAATGTTGCTCTTGGTTAGTTATGGCAAGAACAGGAAGCAGTTTGAAAATAAAAGTATGCAGTGACTGTACCTTTTAATAATGGCTACAAAATCCTGATGATGGAACACTGACTTGTTATCGGGAAATTAACATTCCATATCACCTATTTTTAAAGTGTATAATAATGCTAGCCAGCATGGACGCTTCATGATGAGTTAGCTCTAGCACCAGTGACTTCAGAGTTGTGTAAAGTGCTTGCACAGACTTTGCCATGCACATATTGTACATATCAGACTAAAAAAAGGATAACAAAGCTATCACTCGTTTATTTTTATAATAGAAATTGTTGAAAATTTTTCGTTTGTGATTTATTTATTTTTTAACAGTAATTTAAATTCACAGCTTGGCACTGAACTGAAATATTTCATTTTGACCAAAGGACTTTCTTTAATGTGATTTGTGCAAGCATTGCGGACTTGGATGTAAGGAGCGAAGTTGACATTAGTAAGAACAATTTAAAAACTTATAAACATTTTGGTAACATTCCCGTGAATTTAAAGTCATTGATGTTTTTAAACATATATCTTTGTGTCATTGACTGGACGTAATATTCAGCCCTTGAATCTGACGCACTGTTGTCCAGAGATCTCATCCAGGCCAAGTAGACAGTAGCCTACAGGGAACGGGAGAAGCTGCTGCTTAAACGTATATATTTCTCTCAGATAAACCAGAAAGACGTCATAAAACATAAAATAACAACGGTAGACGGTTCCCTATGTGAAGCTTGTATGAGCACTGAACCTCGCTGCTGCACTTTTACATTAAACTTAGCTAATTTAGCAGGAGCTCACATTTTGGCTAACACTGGTAATGTTTGTTCCAACATTCTAACATGGTTTATTCATTAATTCATTTTCCGTACTGCTTATCCTCACTAGGGTCATGGGTGTGCTGGAGCCTATCGCAGCTATCTTCGGGCGAGAGGCGGGGTACACCCTGAACTGGTCGCCAGCCAATCGCAGGGCACATTTCTGTGACGTGAATACATGCACGTGAAACATTTGCATGCAATCCTTTTTATTTTTATTTTTTTTATGTGAGTGATATTTTAATTGATTTGTGTGTGATAAGACTGTGATCTTAGCACTATGTCTAATTCAAATATTCATCACTAAGTTTAGTTATGAACACTGTTGCCAACATAATGTCAATGCACAATTGAAATGTAAATGTTGGCTTTTTGCACTGCTGTGAAAAATTTGTTGACCAATGTTCTCTTGTAGTTCTGATGCATTGTTTCAGAATGGATCGGTAATCAAATCGAAGTGTCGCCCTCTGAATTATAATCGAATTGAATTGTGAGGTTGCGAGAGATTCTCACCACTTATTGGTAGTAAATTTTCCACAAAGTTATTTACTCAAATGCCCATTCTTAAACCCCATGCCTGTATTGATTATTTGATATAGAAACACGTACAAAGACCATCGATATCCATTAGTGTAATAATCAAATGTATGTAATGTGTTATAAGAAAGACGTCCATCTTCTGTATTGGCCCTACAAGTTTGCAATCCACAGATAGCATTCTGCCTCATTCACCTCCACTGTGTGTTTGTGTGGTGATCCAGTCAGCAGCAGACAAACTGCTGGAGAGCAGAGGCCAGACACAAATCCACATACATCAACGATATTGATGCTAACAAGTGCAAGGCCACAGCGAGCTCCCGGTGATGCCGCAGCTTTCGGGAAATCATGAAATCATTCAAGCTTGTTGTTATTTCTTTTGTCTGCGGAGAGGCGAGGCGTTTTCATCCTGGAGCACAACATTCATATGTGAGATGATTCAAATCTAATAGATAAAGGACAGAATTGATTCTTGCAAGGGGACGACGCTCCTTGCCGGGGAAACGCGCACACATTCACCGGCAAGATGAACATCATCAGTAACCACAGCAGTCGAGCGAATAGCATGTCCTTGTTTATGTATCATTTTTATTTCTCCGCTGTTCCATACCTGCAAAGAGATTACTTCAGAGGGAGCGTGCAGATGAAACCGGGGAGCAAGAGAGCAGTGGAATAGGAGAGGCGGAAAGCGGCAACAGCAAAATGAAAACTTGAGATTACTGATCAACGTCTTTTGTGAGGTTTTCTTATCTAAAAAACACAAAATGCTGATATTTTGGTCTTTCTTGAGGGCATGCAGGGTTCAGGCTCAATGCAGACGACTACTGTATTGTTAGATGGAAGAGAACGCTGTCAATTCTCAGCATGACTGCGTGATAAAGGAGCATATATCAATGGCATTATGCTGAAATTGCATGTCAGCTAAAAGATTTGAGCTTGGCCTTTTGTAGCTGTTTGTATGGGAATAGAGTTTCCTTCAGCCTGTGAGCTTCAGATTGTTGTTGGAGCTTCACGCTGGCAAATCACATGGGGCCGCGTTCTAAATTCTAAAGATAACCTGTCTACTGTGCTTCTTGGATAACACGGTTAGCGTGCGCTCATGTTGTTAGAGTGTCTGGATTAGCTTGCGCGGACAAGGATGGTGTCCTTGTCCTGGAGATCATCGGCAAGCGGCGATGCATGTCTGCATGCTGATAAGATTTTAAACATTGATGCGACTTTGAAAGTACCACATTCGGGGTGTATTGACTTTGAGAGGTAAATGCTGGCAGGTGTGCTGTTGTGCGCGCACACACACCACATACAAGCAGACACACTCCACGCCCACGTCCTTGTAATTGCTCTTCTCAATGCCCCAAGGACGGCATGAGGTGGCATATAACCTACATAATAAAGCACATTATCCAGGTTGGTAATGTATTTTTGCCTCCTCCAGCTTGATGACAGCTGGAATTGAGCTCCCTGTGTTGCAGAAGGTGATCCATACTAAATTCCTCCCGGCGGCTTGGAGCTCTGTGTCAGGGAGCTGACCTTCTCCTGACAAGTAGTATAATGAGTTTTGGAAAATAAACATCCTCCATGAATGAGTAAAGCTGCTATTTAGGATATTCTTTCATCTCCATTTACCTTAGGTGGTGAATCACCCTATTGCAAAACAGCGGAGAAAGGAGAAACATTTAATTCAAGATAAATACTCAACGAGAGCAGCTTTTAAGAGAATGAAAACCTTTCCCCCTTTAGTGAGTTTGTCTAATACAGCAGAACCACACCTGTTCATGTTGTCAAGTGATGAAGGGATGCAGAAGATGAAGACCTCTGTGTTCCGAAATCAACTGTACTCCTACTAGGCCCCGCCTGTGTGGAGTTTGCATGTTCTCCCTGTGCCTGCATGGGTTTTCTCCGGGCACTCCGGTTTCCTCCCACATCCCAAACACATGCATGGTACGTTGACAACTCTAAATTGCCCGTAGGTGTGAATGTGACTGCGAATGGTTGTTCGGGATAGCTGGGATAGGCTCCAGCACACCCGCGACCCTAGTGAGGAGAAGCGGCTCAGAAAATCGATGGATGGATGGATGGATCTTATATAACCCAAGTGCCATGTTTGTGTTTCTTTAAATGAATGAATCTTTAAATGAATATAATGACATTTATGGAAACTTGTTTGAGGAAAAGATGAGTTTTTCACAGTGAGATGGAATGAGGTGGAGAACAAGAGTTGTTTAATGACCAGAGAAGTGTAATTCCCTTTTTAGATGGGTGATTATTCAGGAGATGGCATTTCATTTACATATTGTACAGCATTGTGGACGGGAAAAAGTGTTCACTTTACACAAGATTAAATTACCACATTGATTTTTTTTCTCTTCCCCACTTAAAGTATTTTTCTACACAACGGCAGCTTTGCGCATTGATTGATATATCTGCAAGTGTAAAGTGTGTCCTGCAGTTAGTCATGTCTTCAGAATTCATCTTGTAGAAGATTAACACGGTGTTAAACATTGTACTTTGTGTATAGTAGTAGTAGTAGTAGCTATAGAAATAAGGAACATGAAGACATATCATGGGACAAGCTGGGAGGGCCATTTAAATTAATTTGCTTGATGCTTAGCGGGTTCCACACATCCATGCACACACCTGCATGCACACACACAAACCGCCTGCCTATCAACATCTAAGTCTGAAATTAAGTACCCCACTTTCATTGACAGCACTTCTAATTACGTACAATGGGAGAGAAACTGTGTAATGACAGCTACTGTAGCTAAGTAGTGTGAGAAGAGGAGGGGCATCCTATTCACTTCCTCCTTCTAAAGCCGACTCATGTGATTGGCTCTGGTCATGTGCCATTCTGCCATTGTCTCAAACATGACATATTTTTCCAAATATCACCTTGAAGCGCCACCGTGTGGTGCAATCTATTACAGTAGATTGTCTGAGATTTGAAAGGGTTAGACTCAGTCACACTTTTTAACACATAAAATAACTTTTGAACAGTTTCATCTTTATAGTTATGGAGTTTTTTATGGAACATTCACTTATCTGGGTTGTCATATGAAGAGCTATTGTCTTAATTGTGCACATTTGTCATTAGGTCATCATGGTATGGTATGGTGGTTTTCCATATGCTGTACACATAATGCAACAAACACATTTTATTATTATTTATTTACATTTCATCATGTTTTGTTATCGGTTTATTATTAGTTTAAAGAACAATTATTTTGTTAATTCTAAAATTATCAATGGTTTTAATCCACTTTTTTAGAGGAAACATCCAAGGGTCCTTTCGATGCATTCACTCTATATTATAAAGAGTCATCTAAATGTAATCAAATGTAATTAGTTATACTACGACAAGAAAGTAATTGAAATCGTTACACTACTATTACATTTTTAACAGGGTAATTTGTACTTGTAACCAACTACATTTCCAAATCAATCATCCCAACAAAGACTCCCACGGAAAAAATTATAAACTCTTAATTCCAGGAACCACTGTCTTATGTTCAGTTGAATACAATACACGTTTATGTTTACAGTGCAGGAAAATCTGATTTGTTACTTAAATTCTGAAGCTCTACAATCTGCACTGTCATTTGCAAGTGATCAGATTAGATTTTTCCAAATGTATCAGATACCAGCTGGGCTGTGCAAATGACGTTTGTCAAACCTCACTCCTCAGAATTATTAAAGCTGTCTGCTGAATTACTGTCTCAGGCTTTTAACTTAGTAGTCAGTACACTCGACTTCCAACCGTTGACATGGTTGTGGCGAGGGTAAGAAGCCCAGGTGTGTATGGACAACGCAAGATCACTAATGTGTATTGTACGTCATAACCCGTCTGCTGAACTAGGGGTGGGAATTTGACTTAACTTTCTTGATTGACTATCAAGTTAATTAATTAATAATGATGATTAATAAGGATAATCGTAATGATTAATAATAATTCCCCTTAACCGACATCAGAACAAATAGTTGAGACTTAGTCAATAGCTCCTCTGCTGATTGTAGCCAAGTTGCCAGTTGTTTTGCCTCAATTTTAATAAATATACAATTGAGCAAACTTCTTGATAATCACTTAGTTATTAATTACTATGCCCATCCTTAAATTGAACTCAACTGTCTGCTGGAATTGTGCTTTTAAAAGCATAATAACACTCAGGGTCGACGAGACAGCAGTGTAGCAGGAATATGATTGTGAAGCGTCTGTTGCTCTTTATGCTTATTTGCGTTGCCTCCCCAAACAAGCGACCTGTGTGACTGACCGGGGGTCAGCTGTGACTGATGCATGCTCCTGTTTTCCAACAAACAGATGGGCATGAGGACTGACTCTGGTGCAGGTTGAAAATGGATTGGGCACGCCTCTACATGCTGCCACAGCCATTTTATCCAACTGTCAATCACAGACAGCAGGCTCGACTTAATCTGCTGTACCCCGCTTTACGTGGGCAGGCGCTCTTTTTGGAGCTGTGTCTGGGTTGGAGTCAGACAGGAACAGAGATAAAGGGAGAGGATGGAGTAAACTGACAGATGATGTGATAGATGAAATGTTTCAAGGTTAAAAACATAAAGACGGTCAGCTAGAAAACAAAACAAATGGAATCAATGTATTTGATATCATATGCAATGGCCACAAACGTTGCCTCCTCCTGTAGACTGACACGTAATGAAGATGGCTTCCAAGGCCTATGGCTCTGCACCAAGAAGAAAAGATGAAGTACAACAAGAGAATCAATTCTCCCCTCCGTCCTCTCCATTTCCACTCAGAGAGAGATTTACAGGCCAAGTTATGACAGCAAACAATAACGACAGCCATCTTTCATTCCGGTAGTTGGACAAGACAGTATCCACACACAATCAAATCGGCCACAGTGTCATCTCTCTCTCTCTCTTTCTCTCTCTCTCTCTCTCTCATTCTCTCTCTCACTCTCTCTCTCTCTTGCTCTCGCTCTCGCTCTCTCTCTCTCTCTCTCTCTCTCTCTTTCTCTCTCTCTCTCTCTCTTTCGTGAGTGTGTTTTTGATGTCATCACTAAATGTGATTGTACTACATTGAGTTGATCCACTCAATTTATTGCTGTCAAAGATAAAGGACTCTTTGCAAAGAATAATTGACTTTTATTGGCAATGCATGGCAAGCAGAGACAGATAAAGAGTGAAACGTGAGAGTATGAGGAAAAAACTAAAAGGGCACTGAAACTTGATGGGCACAAAAGCAAGATGAGCATATAAATAATAGATGTGTATAAAAAGAAAAAAATGGACCATAGTTGCTTAAAGGCTGGATCAAAATGTGCATGTATCAATAGATATGGATGTGAGTAGGGAGACTTTTAAATAAGGTCTTTGCTTATGTCCTTAGATCCCGTTTCACAAAGAAACTCAAACTGTACAGATCGATACAAAGCTCTCCTCTCTGGCCTGAGTGCTGTCCAGGCTGTAGCCCATGGCTCCTCTTGTGTGGTCCTGTCTGCATTTCTAGTTTGATTGGTTTTGCACTCCTGTACCTCTGGTTATGTCTGCACTCCGTGGATGCCTCAACAACCACATAAACGAGGCCCTTTTAGCTGCCAAAGCAAAAAATAAAATATAAAATAATCTACCAAAACACCGCCTCCAGCATAGGTTGAAGCCCATGTATATGAGGCCTCTGTGAGGGCAGCTGTGCCCGAGTGGTTAAGAACAGTGGGAACCCCGGAACCCCTCGCCAACAGGCCTTGCCAGGGCTTGTCTTTTTTTCACACTGTGTTCGATAAACTTTCTCCCATCCATTCTGCCGTGCGGTCGCCCCTCCAGCGATGACTCCTTTCCGGTTGTGGCGAAAGCTCTCCTTCAGCAGAGAGCAAATTTATTATTATTTATTTATTGTTAAAAAAAAAATTAAAACGACCTTTATGCAGCGATTTAGGTGGAGCTACAACAGTGTACATGTGCAGAAACTATGCGCAATAAGTCAAAATGGTGTTGGCTGTAAACATAGGCTAAACATAGTCTAATATTTTGTATTTTAATGCCATAAATACAGTGCGGCAGTGTATGCATGTACTGAATGTATGTACTGTATGTGTGTGTATATGTATATACTGTATATGTGTATACTTTATATCTTCTAGCAATCATTCATCCATTATAAACAGTTTTATTGATGCATACATATATTTCCATTTATTACCATTCTGATTATACATAGATTATATCCATCCACAACAAGACTTGATCTCTTTCAACAAAGTGCGCCTCATGCACATTTTCTATGTATCACACAAGCCAGTTGAGCCGAGTCCAAGGTACAGGCATGGGAGTGTTACACATAATTTCTTGGTTTACAACAGAATATTGTTTGGCCAAGATATCACTATTGCAGCGACATGGTCTGCTTTCGAAATGACCTTAGGAAAATGCCACCCTACATAGAAACACCACATGAGACTTGTAGATTTCTCCAATCAAATTATTAACACAAGCACAAATGACAGTCAATGATATGATGTCGGCTGAGTTTGATTATCTTGATACTTAATGGTACATTTGTGCACACACAGCTAATTAATTCACATTAACACACACAGATGCAGGCTTTCCATTAATTCCTGACCAGTCTGTTTGAGTCATTGCCAGCCCATGGACATCTGTTATTGAGATGCAGAGCGATGCTGGGCTCCACTGCTTCACAGCAGCCTCTGGCTTGCTCTATGTCAATATAAAGAGGAGGCTACATTAGAGCACTCTTTGACCAGAATGTAAGTTAAGCCAAGGGAAAGCTCAGGTCAGACCAATGATTTCTTTTATTTATTTTTTATTTTTTGAAGATGTGTATCAACAATATGAATGTGTGCATCTGTATAGATATAGTTGTATTAATCCAGATTCTCTTGCAACATTGTGTTTTGCTCGTGGGCAGCTGTGGCCGAGTGGTTCTCAACACCACCTGTGGTGCCCTTGGGCATAATAAATTACAACCTTTACAGGTGTTAAATTCACCTTAAGTTGACCTTCTCTAAATGTCCTATGTCCAAGTTTTTCAAATGTGTTATGGTCCGATGAAACCAAGGTTGAACTTTTTGGCCATAATTCCAAAAGGTATGTTTGGCACAGTGGAACGGTGGGTGACTGGTTAGAGCGTCTGCCTCACAGTTCTGAGGACTGAGGTGCAATCCCCGGCTCCGCCTGTGTGGAGTTTGCATGTTCTCCCCGTGCATCCGTGGGTTTTCTCCAGGCACTCCGGTTTCCTCCCACATCCCAAAAACATACATGGTAGGTTAATTGAAGACCCTAAATTGCCCGTATGTGTGAATGTGAGTGCGAATGATTGTTTGTTTCTATGTGCCCTGCGATTGGCTGGCAACCAGTTCAGGGTGTACACCGCCTCCTGCCCGATGATAGCTGGGATAGGCTCCAGCACTCCCGCGACCCTTGTGAGGATAAGCAGGTCTGCAACCCTCCCTGCCCTTTCTCTGTCAAGAAACACACAATCGTTAAACCATTTGCCTATTGACACTGATCTTAAAAACGGCAAGGTTCCATATGAAACTTTGATGCTATTCAGAAAAATGTCACTTCTCAGCCTTACAGTTACATTGAAGAGCTGAACAAAAGCTTCATCGGCAATATCTACAATATTAGTAGCATATTAATTAGACTTGCCTCCCTTATTGCCTTTATTTGCACGATGTACGTCACCATATTTTACTTATGCAAGGATAAAGCAAGATGTTTTTACTGAAGTACTGAGTAAGGGCCGCTTGCATTTTTTTCATTTTAAGAAACTCTCAAACACAGTAGCAAGCATAAGCCATTGTCATGGCTGTCATTGTAATGCTTGACTGTAGAAATACTGTAAGAGCAGGCTTTCTGTCTAAAAAAAAAAGTTCAAATGAATTCATCGAATGAGACCAAGATTTGCAAGAAGCACCCAAATTACATCATCTTCAAAGCAGTATTCTTTCAGAAAACACATTTTTCAATTGTACTGATATGAATTGGCAGTCTTGTCAAATGCTGACCGTCACTTAACTGGTTTTATAACATTCTCAAACAGCTTGTGTAAATGAAAAAGGAATGGAAAAAAGTTATAATCCTAATTAATTCATAAAAGTAGATGTCAAATTTGCAGCCTGAGACCAGAAGCTGCTTTCTCGCATTTGGAGAGAAACTCAGTAAATAGGTGATTTCAGTGTGTATAGTTCTTTATCAGGAGCAGACAAAAACATTTGCACAATCAAATTAAACGGCTTTTCTTGATGATGTGCCTAAACACTGATCATCAACTTGACACTAAAGTAAGAATCTGAGAATCCCCCTCATCCTAATGCGGCTATGCATTTTGATAAATGTCCAGCTTCAAGTTTATTATTATTCTTTTCACTCATCTTGATGATAACAGTCACAGGCCTTGTTCAGAATATGACATCCAGCACAATTATCATGTGAAGGGGTACTGGAAAAAGCACTATTCGTATCTTAAGACTATTCATCATTAGCATGACACAAAAATCCATACCCTCACAGACGCGCAAAAATCGCTTTGAGAAATGTCTGTGTTGCAAGTTTTAAAGTGGATGTCAAATAATGTAATTGCAAAAATAGCTACATGAATAATCAGCTCCACTCCACGCTTATTATGGAAGCTCCAGAATTGATTATTTTGTGGAGCGACTGTGAAGATTTTAAACTATTTATACTGGTTTCCTATGAGCATCGCTCACAGTGCAGTAGCCTTTTATCTGCTGTGAGCAAGTCGAAAGAAAACAGATCGTGATGACCCTACTGCTGGCTGCCAAAAAGGCAGTTAAGTGTATTTGACTCAAGCAAGCAATCAAAGTCTTTCTGCTGGCCAACGTGACTCGGTATTGAAGGTGGCGTCTGCGTTGAAGCGGTTGATGAAGAGCTGCACATGACTGGGTGTTCTGTGTAGTTGCTGTGGTGTGTGGTTCAACTGGATTCAAGATTTAGATATCAGTTGTTGACGAGGTAAAGAGTATTTTCCCTCAAGGGAATAAATCTGGCTATTATTATTCTCAGGTGTGATTGAGAGGCTTTTACTGTTTGGTAAACTGAAACGATACATTTCCTACTTTGTGCATACATTATCCAAAATGTATTGAGTGTGTTTTAATTTAGTCAATTATTGTATCTCCCTTCAACCTGTTGTCATGAGAATTTTGGAGAATGTCATACAAAAAAGTAATGCATTAGAATTGCTATAAATGTATTGATTAAAAAAACTTCATTTTTAAATTCTACAGTACATCCTGCCTAATAGGCAGTAGGGGTGGGAATCACAGAGTAGTAACTTGTGATATATGTTTTCTGTGTTGTCATGTATTTTTCCAACAGTCGCGAAAATATCACAATGATTTTTTTAGACATATTTATTTTTCATCAAGATTGCAAACAGTTTTGTTTGCCAATAAGTAAACAAAAATACACTCTATATTCTATGTGTAACGACCCTGTTAAGTGAATTCAGAAATTTTTTTCTAAATACGTTATACATGTAATTGCTGAAAATGTGCAAAGGCTAAAAACGATGTACTACTCAATTGTGGAGATATAGAAATTAAACTGCTTTTCATAATTTCTGTTTTCCAGATTTTTCTTTGGGAGGGTCCAGCTAAAATGACATGACACACTTTGGAGTCCAGCATGAATCCCCCTCCTCCACTATATAAGGGCGTTAGCGACTTCTTACACATCAGCGATTATCTGGCGCAATTGCAGTGTGCAGTTAAAAGGCAGTTTCCCTTCGGATAGTCTGTTGGCGTCACCCAGAGAAAGGCGTAAGAGTGGATATATTTTCCAACCAACGGAGGCTTTAAGTGGATGTACTGTATTTTTGTGGCCCAAACGTAGTTATGTGTAGGCATTAGAAAGATTAAAGGCGAAGTAGCACTATTTTTCCAGATATTTTCAATTTACAGGGACTTTTAACACGTTTTTTTTGCTTCCAATTTTTTTCAACTTTTAATGATACCTAGCAAATGAAATGCTAAAAATAATGATAATGCATTTGACATAAATATTAATACCTGCCCGCATCAAATCGGAAAGGTTTTGGCAAAAATAAATCAATTATTTTCAACCACTTGCTCCAAACATTGGACGCAAAAAGGACAGTCAGAAAGACTCAAGCAATTATCATAATAGAAAGACCATCAAATGATTGACCATGAGGGGTCTTTAATGTTATATTAAGATTTATTAAAGCCATTTGACCTTTCTCCATGCATTTATGAATTTTCCTGCCATGTGCAATCAATGCTATTGATTACTATAGTTAGGTCTCTATTAATTGGACCTGTCAGAAACAATAATCCTTCTGACCATTTGATAGCGTCTGCTCAGGAGAGGTTATCATCAACGAATAGTAATCAAGGCGTAAGGATGAGAAATTATGCCACAAAGGTATGTGTGTGCATTTATAAAAAATGGGTTTAATATCACCACCGACTGACTATTCACGTGGCTAGTATCGCCCTTTGTTGGTGCAAAGTAGTCATAATCAGTGTTTGTATTCTTGGGAATGAGTCACATGACAGTTTCATTTCAGTTTTCATTTGAACAAATAGGTGAGTAATTGATTTTGAATCTATTGATTCTTTTGTGGAAAAAAAATACTGTGTGTATGTTCAAAGGAAATGACAACGTGTAATAGGCTGACCATAACATTAGGCACACTTGCCTAGTGTACTCAAAAAAGGTAGATGCCTTTACAAAGTTAATATTACTGCAGTTGAAAACACATTGTTAATATGCACGTACTGACATTGTCAATCGAAATGGAACAGTTTTAGGTAATGGGCATATCTTTTTTATATACAACTTCAGTATCATGTCAGGTTGTGTATATGCCTTTTATAATTGGAATTGAATTCAAATTCCTTCCTATTCCTCTAACCATTTGCAAGTTGCAATCAAATTATTTTAGATGGACAGTTTAAAAATCAAAACATTAAAACTGGTATAGCGCATAGTAAATGTCTAGAAGGCTGAACAATCCTGAACATGTCTGTCTGTCTTGTTTGATCGAAAAATCATGCCATGCAAGGCAATACTCTTACACTAGCGCCCATTTGTACGTCATGGATTGTTACTAACATAAAGAAAAAAGCTGCCTCCTGAAAAAAATCCTACAATTTTAAGGTATTTAGATACAGTAGATGGTTAGATACTAGTATTGCTAAACCACAAGTCATTGATTTGGTGGAGTCTTTTATCTTGGTTTCAATGTAACAAAACAAGGAAAATATAATAAATCATTCCAAGGGTGGGCTACATCTTCATGCTTTTGGTGTTGCAAATTCCTCACTTCTCCTCTGCGTGCACAGACAAGCCTCGCTCTATTCTGCTCTCTCTATCCATCATGAATATAGATCTAGTGCACGCTCATGCGCACGCAAAATAACACATATTGTACATGTCGGGAATTTGGTCGGGAGCCCTAAAGCGCTCGGGGCCTTAAAATCAGCCCCTGGCATCAATCTTGCTTTATAGCTCGTCACACAGTGCAGCCCCTCAGTATAGAGGAGAAGGGAGGAGGCATATTAAAAAGTATAAAATAGAAAGGAGGGAGGAGGGGGTGAATATAAGCAGGAAAGAACACAGGGTGCCGTGGGACTGTGAATGTGTGTGTGTTGGATGGGTGTTGGGGTGTTGCATCAGCCTTTCTAATCAATATCCATTTCCCAGGGCTGTCATGTTGTTGTGAGAGTCTCTGGTACATTACCAAACAGAAAGCGTCTGATCCTAAATAGAATATCACCTTCAGTACTTCTTTTCCTTTCGGCTTGTCCCGTTAGGGGTCGCCACAGCGCGTCATCCTTTTCCATGTAAGCCTATCTCCTGCATCCTCCTCTCGAACACCAACTGCCATCATGTCTTCCCTCACGACATCCATCAACCTTCTCTTTGGTCTTCCTCGAGCTCTCTTGCCTGGCAGCTCCATCCTCATCATCCTTCTTCCAATATACTCACTATTTCTCCTCTGGACGTGTCCAAACCATTGAAGTCTGCGCTCTCTAACTTTGTCTCCAAAACATCGAACCTTGGCTGTCCCTCTGATGAGCTCATTTCTAATTTTATCCAACCTGGTCACTCCAAGAGCGAACCTCAACATCTTCATTTCCGCTACCTCCAGCTCTGCTTCCTGTTGTCTCTTCAGTGCCACTGTCTCTAATCCGTACATCATGGCTGGCCTCACTACTGTTTGCCCTTCATCCTAGCAGAGACTCTTCTGTCACATAACACACCTGACACCTTCCTCCACCCGTTCCAACCTGCTTTGACCCGTTTCTTCACTTCCTGACCACACTCACCATTGCTCTGGACGGTTGACCCCAAGTATTTAAAGTCCTCCACCCTTGCTATCGCTTCTCCCTGTAGCCTCATTCTTCCCCCACCAGCCCTCTCATTCATGCACATATATTCTGTTTTACTTCGGCTAATCTTCATTCCTCTTCTTTCCAGTGCATGCCTCCATCTTTCTAACTGTTCCTCCAGCTGCTCCCTGCTTTCACTGCAGATCACAATGTCATCTGCAAACATCATGGTCCACGGGGATTCCAATCTAACCTCATCTGTCAGCCTATCCATCACCACTGCAAAAAGGAAGGGGCTCAGGGCTGATCCCTGATGCAGTCCCACGTCCACCTTAAATTCTTCTGTCACACCTACAGCACACCTCACCGCTGTTCTGCTGCCCTCGTACATGTCCTGTATTATTCTAACATACTTCTCTGCCACTCCAGACTTCCACATGCAGTACCACAGTTCTTCTCTGGGTACTCTGTCATAGGCTTTCTCTAGATCTACAAAGACACAATGTAGCTCCTTCTGACCTTCTCTGTACTTTTCCATCAACATCCTCAAGGCAAATAATGCATCTGTGGTACTCTTTCTAGGCATGAAACCATACTGTTGCTCGCAAATACTCACTTCTGTCCTGAGTCTATCCTCCACTACTCTTTCCCATAACTTCATTGTGTGGCTCATCAACTTTATTCCTCTATAGTTGCCACAGCTCTGCACATCACCTTTGTTCTTAAAAATGGGCACCAGTACACTTTTCCTCCATTCCTCAGGCATCTTCTCACGCACTAGAATTCTATTGAACAAGCTGGTCAAAAACTTCACAGCCACCTCTCCTAGATGCTTCCATACCTCCACAGGAATGTCATCAGGACCAACTGCCTTTCCATTTTTCATCCTCTTTAATGCCTTTCTAACTTCCCCCTTACTAATCATTGCCACTTCCTGGTCCACCACACTTACCTCTTCTACTCTCCCTTCTCTATCATTTTCCTCATTCATCAACTCCTCGAAGTATTCTTTCCATCTAGCAAGCACACTGCTGGCACCAGTCAACCTATTTCCATCTCTATCCTTAATCACCCTAACCTACTGCACATCCTTCCCATCTCTATCCCTCTGTCTGGCCAGCCTGTATAGATCCTTTTCTCCTTCTTTAGTGTCCAACCTGCCATACATGTCATCATATGCCTCTTGTTTTGCCTTTGCCACCTCTACCTTTGCCCTGTGTCACATCTCAATGTATTCCTTTCGCCTCTCCTCGGTCCTCTCAGTGTCCCGCTTCTTCTTAGCTAACCTCTTTCCTTGTATGATTTCCTGTACTGTGAGGTTCCACCACCAAGTCTCCTTCTCTCCTTTCCTGCCAGAAGATACACCAAGTACTCTCCTGCCTGCTTCTCTGATCACCTTGGCTGCAGTGGTCCAGTCTTCTGGAAGCTCCTGCCGTCCACCGAGAGCCTGTATCACCTCTTCCCGAAAAGCTGCACAACACTTGTCCTGTCTCAGCTTCCACCACATGGTTCTCTTCTCTGCCTTTGTCTTCCTAATTTTCCTCCCCACCACCAGAGTCATCTTACACACCACCATCCTATGCTGTCTAGCCACACTCTCCCCTACCACTACCTTACAGTTGGTAACCTCCTTCAGATTACATTGTCTGCACAAGATGTAATCCACCTGTGTGCTTCTACCTCCGCTCTTGCAGGTCACCCTATGTTCGTGCCTCTTCTGGAAAAAAGTGTTCACTACAGCCATTTGCATCCTTGTTGCAAAGTCTACCACCATCTGTCCCTCCAAGTTCCTTTCCTGGATGCCGTACTTACCCATCACTTCTTCATCACCCCTATTACCTTCACCAACATGTCCATTACAATCTGCACCAATTACGACTCTCTCTCTGTCTGGGATGCTAAGAACTACATCATCTAGCTCCTTCCAGAATTTCTCTTTCACCTCTAGGTCACATCCTACCTGTGGGGCATAGCCACTAATCACATTACACATAACACCCTCAATTTCAAATTTCAGCCTCATCACTCGATCTGATACTCTTTTCACCTCCAAGACATTCTTAGCCAACTCTTCTTTTAAAATAACCCCGACTCCATTTCTCTTCCCATCGACACCATGGTAAAATAATTTAAACCCTGCCCCTAAACTTCTAGCTTTACTGCCTTTCCACCTGGTCTCCTGGACACACAATATATCAACCCTTCTCCTCATCATCATGTCAACCAACTCCCGAGATTTTCCTGTCATAGTCCCAACATTCAAAGTCCCCACATTCAGTTCTAGGCTCTGTGTTTTCCTCTTCTCTTTCTGCCGAAGAACCCGCTTTCCACCTCCTCTTCTTCTTCTTTGACTTCGACCCACAGTAGCTGAATTTCCAACGGCGCCCCGCAGGTTGACGGCGCCGGTGGCGGACGTTGTTAACCCGGGCCACGACCGATCCGGTATGGAATTCTTTGGATGAACGCTCATATTTGTTTGGCAAGGTTTTAAGCCGGATGCCCTTCCTGACGCAACCCTCTGCATTTACCCGGGCTTGGGACCGGCCTACAGTTTGCACTGACTTGTGCCACCCATAGGGCTGCATTAGAATATCACCTTCAGTACAAACCGACAAATTCATCTTCATTCAACAAACACTCTGCTTTTGGACAAACCTTTTATGTGCAACTTTTTTTTGCCATCGTCTTAATATGAATATGTCAGAATGACCGCGTGTTTACGGGAACATTTCTCTTCAGGGAGACAATTGACGTGGTAATCCATATGCTTGGATTACGCTGTGAAATTGAAATAATGGTTATGACTCATCAATTAAGGAATATACATGTTTGGAACATTCCAAAGAATGACAATACATGTATGGAGGGCTTTCTCAGAAGTATTGTCATGGATCACTCCCAAATGACTGTGTATTCCAAGTGTCTTAATCAAGCAGAATCAGTTGAAAAAAAATAACGGCTTTTAAATCAGGCTTGACTGACAGACAACCTTATCATCAGAAAGCAGATTATAATTTGTTTTCCGTTAACTCGGAGCAAAATGTGAAAACACACAGTTTCTCCCCCTAACCCCCCCTATTATAATTTACAATCCCTTTAGCACAAATTACAGAAATAGGTCTGTCTGGTCACCTTGTGGTAACCAGACAGACCTGCAAAAAGTGGCACTGGGATTTTAAAATCTCAGTCAGCACACGTTTCGTTTAGCTGTACTTGGGTTTTTGCTTGTCTTAGCACGCTGCATGCCGAGCAACACGGCTGAACATGACTGAAGTGGACCGTTGATAAAAAAATTACAGTTGGCAACTTCCACCTGCACAACTAGCGATTGAGTACCACACAGCTACCAACGCGCTGCAACGGAAAAACTGTGATCCTTTATTGGACTTTGACGCTCCACATACAGCATACTGTACTGTATTCATTAGGCTTTACTCGATCAGGGTTTTTGGGGCCGATCACCGGTCAGAGAGTTTAAAAAAAATTATAACCGATCACCGATCCGATCACAAGATGGAGCAATGTGTCTATTTAAATGACTTGTTCATTTACTATATATACTTGGGTACTGTATACTGAGTATCTTCAGAAGTATTTTCTAGCATTTTAGACAAAAGGTAAAACATCAATGACCTCGAGGCGGCATTCAAGAATTGGCCACTGACACAAGTTTAAAGTTCAGTCAGGTCAAACCAACATTACTTGAGACAGAAACAATGGGTGCTAACTTACTCTAATTAAATTACTTTATTGTAATTAAATTACTTTAACAAATACTGTTAATGACATGCTAACTCTAACTTTGTCACTGTCCTGGCTATATGGACGGGTGTTATCCAGAGTTTGCGTCAGCATCCATTTGGTTGTTAGCGTTTCCTTTTCTATGCTGCATTGCAACGCGGCATACTCCTCCTCGTGTACATTGCCTGAACAAAATTTGTTGTGTTGAAGCATTTACATGACGACATGAGGTACTTCAGTTTTGCACAGGTTGCAAAATGCAAATTTGCAAATGACTTCTATGTTTTTTTTTTTCCGTCCGAGACGCCGCAAAAAAGTCCCACACCGCCGACATGTTTTTTGACCAACAATACTGAAAAACAACCCAAAACCTTATTGGCTGTCAGATATTTACAGTACACAATACACGTGACAAGGCTACAAATAAACTAGCTTTTGGATTCATACATGAGAGCGACGCGGAGTAAATGTCTTTTGCGGAGCCGACCGATGCCGTCATTGATTAGATTGGCGAATTATGAGATTAAAGGCGATCGGCCGAACAGCATAAAATGGTAATTATTGGCTTGATCAGATAAAATCTAGTAATCATTTTTTATTTGACCCACAAAACCATGGGGTGATTGTCAAGGAAGAAGCAGTTTGCCACAAAGAATTCAATTCAGTTTTTTTTTTTTTTTTTTTTTTTGCCTGTCCTGTTCGGCTGCTAGGTGATGCAAAATGCAGGATCTGCATCCCTTATATTCTGGAACAGTTGTACTGTGCAACAGTGTAGTTTATTTTGTACTGCCACTGTTATTCTTTGTAAATTCAATTCAATTTAAAAAAATGACTGTTACATGGTGCCAGAAAATTTTACGGAAACGGATGAGAATAAAGGAGAATGTGTGGATATTTTGAGAGGCTGTTGGCAATCTTAGATCGCCCCATTCACAGACGGCACCTGTGCATTCTTGTGACATTGTCCATGCTTTGCTTTCAAGCCACAGGTACATACAATGGGTACGGAAAGTATTCAGACACCCTTAAAATGTTTCACGCTTTGTTACATTGCAGCTATTTGCTAAAATCATTGAAGTTCATTTTTTCTCATTAATGTACACACAGCACCCCATATTGAAATTTTTGCAAATTTATTAAAAAAGAAACACTGAAATATCACACAGCCATAAGTATTCAGGCCCTTTGTTATGACACTCGTTTTTAATTCGGGTGCTGTCCATTTCTTCTGCTCATCCTTGAGATGGGTCTACACCTTCATTGGAGTCCAGCTGTGTTTGATTATATTGATTGGACTGGATTAGGAAAGCCACACACCTGTCTATACAAGACCTTACAGCTCACAGTGCATACCAGAGCAAATGAGAATCATGAGGTCAAAGGAACTGCCTGAAGAGCTCAGAGACAGAATTGTGGCAAGGCACAGATCTGGCCAAGGTTACAAAAATATTTCTGCTGGACTAAAGGTTCCCAAGAGCACAGTGGCCTCCATAATACTTAAATGGAAGATGTTTGGGACAACCAGAACCCTTCCAAGAGCTGGCCTTCCAGCCAAACTGAGCAATCAGGGGAGAAGAGCCTTGGTTAAAGAGGTAAAGAAGAACCCAAAGATCACTGTAGCTGAGCTGCAGAGATGCAGGTGGGAGATGGGAGAAAGTTCTAGAAAGTCAACCATCACTGCAGCCCTCTACCAGTCGGGGCTTTATGGCAGAGTGGCCCGACGGAAGCCTCTCCTCAGGATCTGAAAGGAGGAATGGCAGATGATCCCCAAATCCAGGTGTGAAAAACTTGTTGCATCCATTCCCAAAAAGACTCATGGCTGTATTAGCTCAAAGGGTGATTCTACTAAATACTCAGCAAAGGGTCTGAATACTTATGGCTGTGTGATATTTCAGTGTTTCCTATTTAATAAATCTGCAAAAATTTCAACAATTCCATAAATGAACTTAAATGACTTTAGCAAATGGCTGCAATTTGACAAAGAGTGAAAAATTTAAGGCGCTCTGAATACTTTCCGTACCGACTCTATGAAATTAGAAATATAGTTAAGTATTAGTGTAAACGTTTGGCATCTTCGCGGCATTATTATTATTATTTTTTTTTTGTGAAAGCTCATAATTTTTTTTATTGGCTGTTACATTTGCAACGTTGTGTATTAATTGCAGCAAAAGTAGTGGCCAATGGTCAGCTACTCATGAAAGCTAGTTGCCCATATGCAGCATGGCTGTCTTTTCAGTCATTGTTTAATTATCGAATCAGTCATTAGTTCCAGTTGGACATTAGACATGGCTTCTTCTACTTTATGTTCTACTTAATGCTGTAATACCCATTGCAATAAATACCCATTGCCACCACCTATACGACCGGATTGGAGGATTGTAATTGGGTACCTTCCAGCTGATGGCAGGGGAACAAAATGTCAACATTTCAATCACAACTGATGCTGATTCTGATTCTGATAAAGATTGCAGAACAAGAGGAGGAGGTTTAGCCTTTTTTCAGTAATGATGTCACTGTCACAGTCTCAAATGTGAATGCAGATCTCATGTGGGAACTTAAGTCATCTCATTTGCGTGCCTTTGGACGACCTCCTCTTTCATGACAGCTTGGCTTGTCTTTCAGATCTGTAGAACTGTGACAGAGGCCTGATCCATGGAGTTGCATCTCCACTTCAAACACTAACTCAAATGACCCGTTGGAGTGCAGGAGGCTTGCACATGCATACAGGCCCACGCACAAGAACACACAAGCACATGGATTTCTTTGGCTCATCTTCTGGGCCTGCTTGAGATGTCTCCTTTTCTAGTTGCTGCCAACAGTTCATTCAGACCTCTAACCCTGCCTGAGGATAAGAGCTGACAGTGGAACACTAATGATCTTGCTGGTTCAGTATGTCACAATCTCAGTGGTTCATCAGTGCCTCAAGGCCTACACAAGGGTGATAGGAAAACCTGACTAAATGGGTGTAGAACATGCCGACTGCGCCTTCATGTAGGGGACATGACTGTCACTGGATGATTTGAAGACTTTGAGAATCATAGGGGGTCATATGCTTTGATCTTTACTGCCCCCAGATCTCAACACAATTGTACAACTACAGAATAGTTGATGTTAAGTTTAGCATACATGATATGATTTTAGAAATATTGAATTCCATATCGACGATTTGATTTTGAATACACCCTAAGTGCGCATGTTCATGCGATGAAAACCTTCACTAAAAATCCAGGCTAAAATGATCTCCTCCCCAACATAAAAATATGCAAATCTCTCAGTCAAGATGTATCACTTTAATATACTTCCTTGACATCAGTTACTGTATTACATTCGTATCTAGACCGCATGCACTTTAGTGGCATTTTAGGGGATTTCAGAAATAGCACAAAAATTATGAATAGGGATAGGTTCCACTGAAAAAATATGTAAGTAGGATCAATAAAACAGTGTTACGTGAAATAACCTTCTGTACTGTATGTTACTGCATATACAGAGCAGCTTGACACAGGACTGCAGTCCCTGTGTGGGTGGTGTGGACAATTTTGCTTTCGTCAATAAACATACGAAAATCAAGTGTAGAAAAAGATTAAAGAAAAAAAACAGGTACATCTATTTGTTTATTTTTCATGTTTTGAAAAGTAATTTGTCTTTTACTGCGATTGGCTGCTGACCAGTTCAGGGTGTGCCCCGCCTCTTGCCCAAAGATAGCTGGGATAGGCTCCAGCACGGCCGCGACCCTAGTGAGGATAACCGGTACATAAAATGGATGGATGGATGGATTTCTCTCTTATTCATTTATGTATTTAAATAAAAGAAAATACAAATACAACAAACTGTACAATGGGAGATTGTTACATAATATATGATATCATTCCACAATATGAAGAAAAGGTTACAAACAGGCTAAAAACCGTTGCAGTGATCATGGACAATATCCCTCGCTAACTTTTAAATTAACAAAACTGCTGAAACGGAGAGTGGGGTTGGTGGAATGCATGGTGAGCAGGGAGCGAAGATAGGGTCAGGTCTTACCGGAGAGTGTTTTATGGATAAACACAGACCAGTGAATTTGTCTGTGTGAGTGAAGATAATGCCAATTGACCAGGGATTACATCTTAACTGCATGTCACACAGAATCACAACATCACAACAATCACATTTATTACTGTAGCTATCGATATCAAGAATATCTCTTGATATCGATATCGTGTGGTATGCATCAAGATGCATCAACCCTTCCAGGCAGCTCGTTTAGGCTTGATAATGTCCTCTTTTTCTTATAATTTGTCACATAACATTTATTGTCTCTGTTTGTAGTCTGTCACTACCAGGTCAATGCTGTGTTTGTATATCTAAATGTGCACATGGCAACATGTTTGCAGATAGCACATCTTTGTAGACTCAGTGTCCATTATTAGACTCAGTGTTTACTGTGTCTCTATCATTTAGAACAGCAGACGTGTGTCCTTGTAAAAGACTGGGACATAAACTAAAGCAATATAGCTTGGGTGTGACTCTCATTATTCTCTATTCTATTTCCATGGCTGCCTGAAAGCCTAAAAGCCTTCATAAATTACAATGTTATTTGGGTCAAACCTCTGTTAGGAAGCGCGGGGATGATTTAGAGCCTCAACTGCCTACACTAACCGCTGTGTTTGTGCCTCAGACATGTGTGCGCACAAATGTACGCAAACGCATTCGTTCTTCACTCAATGCAGAATGTGACTATGGTGACGGCTAAAAAAGAGAAGGGCATTTGTGTATTTAGTGAAACGGACCGTTCGCTGTGTCGGCGCTCCCTCTGTTCATCTTGTGTGTGTTAACTGCATGGCTAGTGGTTATGGATTGTGGTGCGTGTGTTGATGTGCATCACAAAGTTGCCCTTAAATTCCCATGACATTTTACCAGCCATGTGGTTGTGGTTTTACGCTACCAAAACTGTTTTAACTTGTAATTTGACCCCCACCCCCTGAGAGTTCAAATGCAAGACTGTGATTTTGCAATCACGAGACATTTAATTATATTAAGAAAATATACGGCTGGTGCAGCTGTTGTAGACTATATCCTTACTTGTAGGTGTCATCCCCAGTTTCAGAAAGACTCTTTCGTATAACCAGCACAGAAGAGTGACACATTAATGACCATTAAAATGAATCAGCATATGTCTTAAACAGATTATTTGACATTAACCAAATGGCAACCATCTGTGCAACTTTCAAATACAAAAAACATACAGAAGACACAGTAATTCTTGATGATGAAGTTTAAAAATGTTATACGCCGTTAGGATTTTTTTTCAATCTGCTAAAATATTCAACCAGTGCATTACCTAATTCAATATGATGCTCGAAGCTAGGGCATTTTTCAAAATGGAAATGTGTCATTTTTAAAAATGGAGATCAAAACAACTGAACACACTTACTTAATGATTGCAGTGTAATTAATTTTTGGATCTTTGATTTTGTCAGCTGGATTACTTAAGTACCATAAATAGAAGGTGCATGAGGAGTATAATGTAGTCGATTGGTTATTGACGCAACACGACCAATTGTCCTCGTCATCTGCTTCAGCGCATTAAGCAGCCTGGCAAGTGCACTAGCTGTTCAATTCTGAATGTGGTCTGTTAAAGAAAGTCACCTATACTTGCTTTTAATACATGATTATGTTATTTTTATGCTGTGTCCCCACTTCACAGTAAAAAAAAATTCACAAAAACACATTTGTCTCTAATCACATCCCCATGAGGTCTTTACCGATCAATTTTAAAAAGACTTGCCCGCTTGTTAGTTGCGCCTGTCATAGAAATGATGGAGAGAGTCACCGCCTTGAAGAAAATGTCAACAAAGACCTGGGTACTCATTTATCAAAGAGAGTGTAGAACTGGTTCTAAATTCGTTCATATGACTAAAATTTTGAATGTGTGGAAGTAAAAAGACATCCGTGTTTATCAAACATGCGGACATGTCGTGTAATACAGTAATGTGTGTTGTTAAATCGCGGCACAGTGGATGACTGGTTAGAGCGTCTGCCTCACAGTTCTGAGGACTGGGGTTCAATCCCCGGCCCCGCCTGTGTGGAGTTTGCATGTTCTCCCCGCGCCTGCGTGGGTTTTCTCCGGGCTCTCCGATTTCCTCCCACATCCCAAAAACATGCATGGTAGGTTGATTGAAGACTCTAAATTGCCCGTAGGTGTGAATGTGAGTGCGAATGGTTGTTTGTTTATGTGTGCCCTGCGATTGGCTGGCAACCAGTTCAGGGTGTACCCCGCCTCCTGCCCGATGATGGCTGGGATAGGCTCGAGCCGAGCACTCCCGCGACCCTAGTGAGGATAAGTGGCTCAGAAAATGGGTGGGGTGGGTGTTGTTAATTCCCACCTGTTCTAAACTGCCACTTCTTGCACACGTTTAGACCCATTTGCATTGAGAAACACCTCCAATATGATAGCAGCAATCCCTTTAAAAATGCGCCGATGGACTAATTTCCTCTCCGAAAAAGGCAAAGAGGGCGGACAGAGGGAATATCCAAATGTCGCCCAAATTCAACCATATAAGCTCAATGCAAAGCACCACATGATTATAAATGAACCATGCTGAGCAATGCTATCTGTGAACGGTGGCGATGAGCAAAACGGCAAAGAAACGTAATTTCTCAGAGACCAAAATTAAGGTGCTTATCTGCAAGGTGGTGGCGATGAGGGGAATAGTGTTGGGCGGACTTGGCAACGGCATAACAAACAAACAAACCATAAATACATTAAGTGGCTGGTGGTCACTGCTGCGGTGGATACGATGGTTTTGCCAGGGAAAACCACAGAAGAAATGTAAAAAAAATATGTGGATGCAAAAAAATAATTGCACCCCATTTAGTGTTGTTGCTACTTTGCGGTCCCTGAATGCTCGCTCCCTCCTAATTCTTGCAACTCTTTCATCTACAACATCTTTTAATCGGTGCCAGAAGCGCCATCATGCGACATTATGCATGAATGTCAACGCGGTATTTACTGTATATGCCTACGCCAGTTAGACTGATTTGTTCACATCTTGGCATTATGATTGCGGCATGCATGTCCATATCAATCCGATCAATCCATCTACCAATCAGTCATTTAATCATTCAATCAATCAATCATTTATTAATTGTAGCGGCGCAATTTAAAGAAAGCTTGAACAAGATAACATAAAAGTGTACACATGGTGTAAAAATCTGTATACATGATTAACGTTTAATATTAAGTGAAACTGGATGTGTGTGAGGCATCAATACACAATCTGGCTTCATTTCACAAACTCAACAACTGCCTCACTAAATTTCCCAGTCTCCTAAATGTGCGTACCACAGCTGCAACAGCGAATCAATAAAATTGATAAAAATCGAAGTGCTGGCAATGAATTTCATGATCGATTTGTTGTGTTGTGATTATTACGTCAGTAACCCGATGCATTGTACACAGTGGTGGACCCAGAGGCTTCTCTCATGGGCATAACATATTTGCATCTTTAAACCAATCAATACGCTGAATTTGGATGATTTGGATGATTAGCACTGCTGGTTAATGATGAATCCTGATTAACCAATCACAATAAATTCCTGATGCCTGAGATTTAATGGCTGCTCATACACCAGGCAAAGATAAGTCCTAATTTTTGATAAAAAATACACATTAATGGTATGCTAGCCAAATGAACTTGCCCTCAGTATAATTTTAAGTATGATGTGGATTTCCTTTTCAAAGTCTGTGTGCTACCCAGTGGGCATCTGTGGAAACACAGTGTAGCGCTGTGCAGTATATAAATAAACAAAATATATGTAAATTTTTCATAGGTAAAGTATGGTGTCACCGTTTATTTATTAATGATTATAATTTTTATTTATATAATTTGTACATATTGTTCTTGTAGTGTGTAAAGTTGAAGACTTCTTTGAACGTTTGGTAAATGGATAATTATCCGAACTTGACTGAATCCTTGAATTCAGAAAATGAGGAGCAAAATGAGATAAGAGGTACGTTTTGAAATCGTGTTTTTACTTCTTGGTTTGCTTTCATCAATTTAATATATTCTGTAAGATCTAAATGGAATGCATAAGAGTTCAAGAGTGATAATGGGACTGTTTTGTTACTAGATTCACAGAGAAACTGGTGATGTGATAGGCATGCATGAAAATCTTGATGTGGCAGTTGAGACCGAGGAGACAGAAGGTTGTAGTAACAGAGGCTGATAAAAGAATATTTTGAGCAGATATCGTTTAGCATATATTTTTATGTTTTTGTGTGTTAGTCCATGGCCTATTGTAAAGCTATTTGAGCTCAACATTTAGCTGTTGTTTCTTTAAATCACATTTTTTTACTTTAAGAGCTCTGGGATGTTCATTCAGCAACCTGTTTGTGCACCTTTCTGCACTGCCAATTTAAAATAATGTCAAATATTTTTAAATAAAGGGCTGGAAATGGGGCTTAATCGATTATTAGTTGCACCCCACATACTTTGTCACATACTTTGTGCCGACAGCGACTGGTTAGCACATCTGCCTCACAGTTCTGAGGACCCGGGTTCAAATTCGGCCTCCCCTGTGTGGCATTTGCATGGTCTCCCCGTGCCTTTGTGGGTTTTCTCCATGTACTTTGGTTTCCTCTCACATCCCAAAAACATGCACGGTAGGTTAATTGAAGACTCCAAATTGTCTGTAGGTGTGAATGTGAGTCGAATGGTTATTTGTTTATACAAGTCCCCTCCAAACGTATTGGAACGGAAAGGTCAATTTCTTTGTTTTTGTTGTATACTTAAGACATTTGGGTTTCAGATCAAAAGATGACTATGAGACAAAAGTTCAGAATTCCAGCTTTAATTTCATGGTATTTACATCGAGATGTGTTAAACAACTCAGGACAGAGCACCTTTTGTTTGAACCCACCCACTTTTCAAGTGAGCAAAAGTATTAGAATGTGACTGATGATTGTTTCTAGTTGCTCAGGTTTTGCCTTTTAGGTTGATTGTTTTTGGCTTTGGGTTTGACCTGTGAAAACTGCATTTGCTGTTTAGCAAACATGAAGACCAGAGAGCTGTCTATGAGAGAAAAGCAAACCATTTTGAAGCTGAGAGGAGGGAAAAAAAGAACGATTGCACAAACATTGGGCAGAACCAATACAACAATTTGGAATGTCTTGAAAAAGAAAGAAACTACTGGTGTATTGAGCAACAGACATCGAACAGGTCGGCCAAGTGTATCAACAGCAGTTGATGACAAAAATGTGAGTGCTGTAAAGAATCACCCAAAGTCAGTGACATCCCTGCCAACCACCACAAGACAGGAGTGAAGGTATAACAATCCACTGTTCGAAGAAGACTTCGAGAAAAGAAATATACAGGCCAAACCACAAGATGCAAAACACTCATCAGCAAACAGAATCGGAAGGTGTTGAAAGTGTTTGTCTATTCCTTACCCTTATTGAACAACATTCACCACAACTTCCCGCTGCGTGTTCATTGCTTTTCCAATGAAAAATAACCAAAGAATGAACTCAGACTCGTTGCAATTTGATCCGTATTTATGTCACAGAGGTCAGTATGATTACGTCACAGACACACACACGGAATTCCGGGGCCATTTTTCCTTGTCCAAAAGTCCCGTCACTCTCCCTCATAGCCCTTACATTTATAGTTCATGCTTAGACACTTCTAGATGTTCTTGCTGTGCCCACGCCCCATCTGGCTGTTTGTGATAAGCATGGGCCAAGAGCGGGTGATGCAGGTACTCTTGCTTGTGTTGTCAAGCGCCTGACTTCTTTTCAGTTCGTCAGCTGTCATCCAGGTCCACTTCTTTTAACATCTGAGACCTCCTGCGACTTCCGCCCTTCTTTGACAACGATATAAAAAATACACTTGCCAGCATATCGCCAATACGTCTGTTTATGGCCAAAATCATATGACAGTACTTCCCCTTCTTGCACACAATGTTAGCTATTATTTTTTGCAATTTTGTTATGGTTATTTGATTAACTGGAAGTATTTATTTTGCTGAAATATTTGCCTTTTCCTTACAAAGGCCAGATTTGATTTTGCAAAGAAATAAAAGCCATACAATTTTTATGGACTGATGAAACCAAGATTAACCTCGACCAAAGTGATAGAAAGACCAATGCATGGAGAAATAAAGGATCTGCTTTGGATCCAGAACACACAAGTTCATCTGTGAAGCATGGTGGAGGTAATGTCATGGCTTGGGCTTGCATGGCTGCTTCTGGAAGTCACTAGTCTTTATTGATGATGTAAGTCATGATGGCAGCAGCAGAATGAATTCTGAAGTTTACAAAACAATTTTGTCTGGCAATTTCCAGAAAAATGCATCCAAACTAATCGGGAGAAACGTCATCATTCAACAAGACAATGACCTAAAACACACTGCCACCACAACAGAGGACTTCATCAGGGGGAAAAGGGTGAAGGTCTTAGACTGGCCAAGTCAGTCACCGGACCTTAACCCAATTGAGCATGCATTTTACCTTGTGAAGAGGAGACTGAAAGGAGAAACCCCCAGAAACAACTGAAAGAGGCTGCAGTAAAGTCCTGGAAAAGCATTTCAAATGAAGAATGCAACATTCTGGTGAAGTCAATGGGTCGCAGGCTTGATGAAGTTATTGCAAGTAAGGGTTATGCCACCAAATATGAAATGTTATTCACTTTAAGTTGATCTGTCTGTTCCAATACTTTTGCTCACTTGAAAAGTGGGTGGCTTCAAACAAAAGGTGCTCTTTCCTTTTGTCTCATATTCATCTTCCAATCTGAAACCCAAATATCTTCAGTATACAACAAAAACAAAGGAATTGATACTTTTGGAGGGCACTGTATTTGCCCTGAGATTTGCTTGTCACCAGTTCAGAGAGTACCCGTGTCAGCTGGGATAGGCCCCAGCACCCCCGCGACCCTAGCGAGGTTAAGTGGTATGGAAAATGGATGGATGGATGGACATACTTTGCACGGGAAGTTGCATTTGCATCATTCAGTCCCTGTTTTGTGTGTATGCAACCTTGCTAAGTCAGGTCCCTGGAGAGTATGTATCTTGTATATTTAGCGCTAGAACATTGTGCAGTTGTGGAGTGCCCCGCACTTCAGTTAAGTTTGTTCTGCTTTGAATGGTTGCATAGCTTCATATTTTTCAGAGGAGAAACAAAGTAGCCAATAATGCAGGGGAGGAGATGATGAAAGTCGTATGAATATGGAGAGTGAAGATCAGTGGTCCACCATTGCTTTTGATGCTTCAGTGTCTGTCAGTAGTATGCTGAATATTTTTTTTTAATGCAGGCCTGTGAGGATTTACACCTCTGTTTGATTTTAGAAAACATTACCTATGAGTCCATGAACATTGCAACAGTCTTTCCTGGCGCCGACTCATAGCCCATAGAGGGTGGATCTGTGGGTTTAAGGCTGCCCATTTTGTCATGAAAACTTGGATGATTTTAGAAAAGCTTTGCTGGATTTTACTTGATAGAAAACACCCATATTGGAAAAGAGCACAACCTATATACACCAACTAAAAAAGTTCACATCTTTAAATTAGTTGCCATAAACATTCCCCACTGGATTCTGAGCGAAACAAAACCTTTGAGAAATTATATCAGTTCAGTTGCACGTGTACAATTAAATTAAGCGAGGGATAGTTTTCAGTGTTTTTGCTCTTGGGCTGCCCCTAAAGTATTTAATTTTAATACATTTTAAGACAATGCTGTGCATACTATAAAAACAGAAGGGCAATAACTTCACATTTGTTAATGCGACAATAAACATACCGTAATTTCTCGTGTATAATGCGCATTTCCCCCCCCCCCCAAAAAAAAATTGCCCCTATACCTTTACATAGGTAGGCAAATGGAAAAAAAAACTTTCACATTTTATAAATGCCATCTACTTGTTATGATAAAGCTGCACACTTTCATTCCAAAATGCCACCGCCACCTAGTGGTTATAAAAAAGGTGTACCCTACCCTTTCATTCCAATATGACAGGAGTACGTATGACTGCATATATGTACAGTTGTGCTCATAAATTTACATAGCCTGGCAGAATTTGTGAAAGTTTTTTTTTAAAAAGATGACTGAACAACGGCGGCACGGTGGACGACTGGTTAGAGCCTCTGCCTCACAGTTCTGAGGACCAGGGTTCAATCCCTGGCCCCGCCTTTGTGGCGTTTGCGTGTTCTCCCCGTGCCTGCGTGGGTTTTCTCCAGGCACTCCGGTTTCCTCCCACATCCCAAAAAAATGCGTGGTAGGTTAATTGACAACTCTAAGTTGCGTTTGTTTGTATGTGCCCTGCGATTGGCTGGCAACCAGTTCAGGGTGTACCCCGCTCCTGCCCGATGATAGCTGGGATAGGCTCCAGCATGCCCGCAACCCTAGTGAGGAGGAGCGGCTCAGAAAATGGATGGATGGATGGATGGACTGAACAACAACCATCATTAATTTATTTATGTTTATGTTTTGTTTAATGATAATGCTTTTCTGAAATGCTTGACTGTTTAATTTGAATCCCATTAAAATAAAATAAAATGTGTTTCGCCTGGCCCTTCATATATTCTATAAAGAATTGTACCCATCTTACAAATTCTGCCTGGGTAATCAAATATATGAGCACAACTGTGTGTTTTCTAATTTACTAAATAAAAGTAGGTGAATTTCAAAATAAGAGCCAAGTCAATAAAAAAAGAAAGTATTACGTGTTCTATTTGAACCTTTGTACCATTTATTTAACTTTCCTCCTCATCATCCTCATCTGTCCGTGTTTCTGTCTCTATCCGTCCGTCCATCTATCCACCCAGGATTTGCACAAGATTCAGAGACACAATTCCAAAATGTTACAATGTGGCACAATTCCAAAATCATTCATGGCAGCGTGAAGAGGAAAATACCTCTGACCTACAGTAGTGCTCATGAAGTGCTCCAAATGCACAATATCAATAAACGTGCAGATGAAGCACAAGATTTGAGCAAGGGATGATTGATTTTTCTTTGGTAGAAGTCATCCAACAGCAGTTCAGCATGATATGCCACATTGAAGAAGGATTTCCACATCTGTGAGGGATTATGTGGTCAAAATTATCTCAGTCCCTCCACTCGCATCTTGCTTTTCCCACTTTTTTTTTCAGATCACACAGCTTGGTCTTTTATCCCTTTTAGTCTGTTCATCTGCTGCTGCTTCGTCTCTAAATCTGCTTCCGATTTTAGGTGGTGACAGTTGTCCAAGTCAGGTATTATTCCTGCTGGTTTTTTTTGTGTGTGAGTGCACTCAGTAGAAATATATATCATTGTAACTTTAGGGCTTTTAAGTGACTTGTGACTTGGTGGGGTGACTTCAAGGGTTCAGCTTTTGTCAGTTGTATTTCACACAATGGAAGATATCGAGCTGTGGAAAAGGTTCCAAAAGGTACTTTAGAATGCAGTTATTATTAGCTCTATTATAGGAATAATAACACATTAGTGTAGATTGTACTTTAATGCAGCCCTATGGGGGCACAAGCCAGTGCAAATTGTAGGCCAGTCCCAAGCCCGGATAAATGCAGAGGGTTGCGTCAGGAAGGGCATCCGGCTTAAAACTTTGCCAAACAAATATGAGCGTTCATCCAAAGAATTCCATACCGGATCGGTCGTGGCCCAGGTTAACAATATCCGCCACCAGCGCAGTCAATCTGCAGGGCGGCGTTGGAAATTCAGCTACTGTGGGTCGAAGTCGAAGAAGAAGAGGTGGAAAGCGGGTTCTTCGGCAGAAAGAGTAGAGGAAAGCACAGAGACAAGAACTGAATGTGGGGACTTTGAATGTTGGGACTATGACAGGAAAATCTCGGGAGTTGGTTGACATGATGATTAGGAGAAAGGTTGATATATTATCTGTCCAGGAGACCAGGTGGAAAGGCAGGAAGGCTAGAAGTTTAGGGGCAGGGTTTAAATTATTTTACCATGGTGTATATGGGAAGAGAAATGGAGTCGGGGTTATTTTAAAAGAAGAGTTGGCTCAGAATGTCTTGGAGGTGAAAAGAGTATCAGATTGAGTGATGAGGCTGAAACTTGAAATTGAGGGTGTAATGTGTAATGTGATTAGTGGCTATGTAGGATGTGACCTAGAGGTGAAAGAGAAATTCTGGAAGGAGCTAGACGAAGTTGTTCTGAGCGTCCCAGACAGAGAGAGAGTCGTAATTGGTGCAGATTATAATGGACATGTTGGTGAAGGAAATAGGGGTGATGAAGAAGTGATAGGTAAGTACGACATCCAGGAAAGGAACTTGGAGGGACAGATGGTGGTAGACTTTGCAACAAGGATGCAAATGGCTGTAGTGAACACTTTTTTTCCAGAAGAGGTAGGAACATAGGGTGACCTACAAGAGCGGAGGTAGAAGCATGCAGGTGGATTACATCTTGTGCAGATGATGTAATCTGAAGGAGGTTACTGACTGTAAGGTAGTGGTAGGGGACAGTGTGGTTAGACAGCATAGGATGGTGGTGTGTAAAATTACTCTGGTGGTGGGGAGGAAAATTAGGAAGACAAAGGCAGAGCAGAGAACCATGTGGTGGAAGCTGAGACAGGACGAGTGTTGTGCTTGCTTCTCGGGAAGAGGTGAGACAGGAAGGGAGGAGCTTCCAGAAGACTGGACCACTGCAGCCAAGGGGATCAGAGAGGCAGGCAGAAGAGTACTTGGTGTATCTTCTGGCAGGAAAGGAGAGAAGGAGACTTGGTGGTGGAACCATACAGTACAGGAAATCATACAAGGAAAAAGGTTAGCTAAGAAGTGGGACACTGAGAGGACCAAGGAGAGACGAAAGGAATACATTAAGATGCGACACAGGGCAAAGGTAGAGGTGGCAAAGGCCAAACAAGAGGCATATGATGGCATGTATGGCAGGTTGGACACTAAAGAAGGAGAAAAGGATCTATACAGGCTGGCCAGACAGAGGGATAGAGATGGGAAGGATTTGCAGCAGGTTAGGGTGATTAAGGATAGAGATGGAAATATGTTGACTGGTGCAAGTAGTGTGCTTGGTAAATGGAAAGAATACTTCGAGGAGTTGATGAATGAGGAAAATTAGATAGAAGGGAGAGTAAACGAGGCAAGTGTGGTGGACCAGGAAGTGGCAATGATTAGTAAGGGGGAAGTTAGAAAGGCATTAAAGAGGATGAAAAATGGAAAGGCAGTTGGTCCTGATGACATTCCTGTGGAGGCATGGAAGCATCTAGGAGAGGTGCCTGTGGAGTTTTTGACCAGCTTGTTCCATAGAATTCTAGCACGTGAGAAGATGCCTGCGGAATGGAGGTGTGCTGGTGCCCATTTTTAAGAACAAGGGTGATGTGCAAAGCTGTGGGAACTATAGAGGAATAAAGTTGATGAGCCACACAATGAAGTTGTGGGAAAGAGTAGTGGAGGCTAGACTCAGGACAGAAGTGACTATTTGCGAGCAACACTATGGTTTCATGCCTAGAAAGAGTACCACAGATGCATTATTTGCCTTGAGGATGAGATGGAAAAGTATAGAGAAGGTCAGAAGGAGCTACATTGTGTCTTTGTAGATCTAGAGAAAGCCTATGACAGAGTACCCAGAGAGGAACTGTGGTACTGCATCCGGAAGTCTGGAGTGGCAGAGAAGTATGTTAGAATAATACAAGACCCGTACGAGGGGAGCAGAACAGCAGTGAGGTGTGCTGTAGGTGTGACAGACGAATTTAAGGTGGAGGTGGGACTGCATCAGGGATCAGCCCTGAGCCCCTTCCTTTTTGCAGTGGTGATGGATAGGCTGACAGATGAGGTTAGACTGGAATCCCCGTGGACCATGATGTTTGCAGATGACATTGTGATCTGCAGTGAAAGCAGGGAGCAGGTGGAGGAACAGTTAGAAAGGTGGAGGTATGCACTGGAAAGCAGAGGAATGAAGATTAGCAAAAAAGTAAAACAGAATATATGTGCATGAATGAGAGGGGTGGTGGGGGAAGAGTGAGGCTTCAGGGAGAAGAGATAGCAACGTGGAGGACTTTAAATACTTGGGGTCAACCGTCCAGAGCAATGGTGAGTGTGGTCAGGAAGTGAAGAAACGGGTCCAAGCAGGTTGGAATGGGTGGAGGAAGGTGTCAGGTGTGTTATGTGACAGAATAGTCTCTGCTAGGATGAAGGGCGTAGTTTATAAAACAGTGATGAGGCCAGCCGTGATGCACAGATTAGAGACAGTGGCACTGAAGAGACAACAGGAAGCAGAGCTGGAGGTGGCGGAAATGACGATGTTGAGGTTTGCTCTCGGAGTGACCAGGTTGGATAAAATGAGAAATGAGCTCATCAGAGGGACAGCCGAGGTTCGATGTTTTGGAGACAATGTTAAAGAGAGCAGACTTTGATGGTTTGGTCACGTCCAGAGGAGAAATAGTGAGTATATTGGTAGAAGGATGATGAGGATGGAGCTGCCAGGCAAGAAAGCTTGAGGAAGACCAAAGAGAAGGTTCATGGATGTCGTGAGGGAAGGCATGAGGGCAGTTGGTGTGTTGTGCTGTGGCGACCCCTAAATAGACAAGCCGAAAGGAAAAGAAGAAGAGTGTAGATTGTACTTTGAGTGACAGAAATTGACTCCTTTGTACACCCTTTTTCATTTGATTTGGATACAAGTGGGTTGAGGAATTCTTGTGCCTTTCTCTTGTTTTATTTTAAGAAGATTTTGGTTCCAACTTGACAAGCTTCCCAAATGTATTTATTTTTTTCTACTAAATTCTCTTTACTCGATTTGCCATTTGCCATTCTCGCTGAACTCCACCCAGGTGTCACCCACTGGAGGTTAAAACAAGCGCCAAGAAGCGGTGCCGCAGACAACTAAACCCAGGTGTGTTATCTTTTCTGTCCTCCATTTACCATATGCATGGATCAGATCACAGTGTTCTGTCAACATCCATTTTCCAGTGCAGTCACAAGCATGCACGCACACACACACACACACACACACACACACACACGCAGACACAAACACACGCAACTCATGATACTGACATAGAGTGACTTCTCATTCCTGTGGTCCGGCGTGGTGAGAGTGAGGCTTGTAATATGATTGACAGAGCCAAGCTCAGTTTTCAAATTCAATCAGGAACTTTGATTACTGTTGAAAATTTGAGACAGGAAATCGCCTTGATGGCAAACAAAAATCCGGTGAGACAGCAGAGCGCAGGAGTGTGCGTGTGAGTGTGGAACGACACACACTGAGCCTTATTTGATTAGAGAGTGGACACAGGTAAAGCAAACACAAATGACTCAACGCCTCTCATGGAACATTTATTAAGGTTTAGATGTGATTTCTTCAGTTTTTTTTCCCCTCCACCCTGCAGAGGTCCTAATAGAGCTATGATCTTTGGGTCTCTTATGTTTCCGACTAAATGCGTTCTGATGCTGCAGAGGGGACAGTCATATCCACCCATGACAGCATGAATGAGCGCACCAATTACCATTCCTTTGGGATTTTGCCTGCGAGAGCCAGAGACTGGACACTTGTACATGTATATGATAGAAACATGACGGGCTCATCAGTCATCTATGGCCTTTTAAAGTGTTCTCCATAGGGACACGTGACCTTTTAACTTGATGCCAATAGCAGCTGTGGGATGAATCAATTGCCTGCGACGAGCTCGCACCAACCTCTGTGTTATCCTGACTAAACACACGAAATGACATTTTCCCCATGTCAAGATGAAAGCAGCTAGCTTATTGTTTGGCTTTCATCTCGCCTAATAATGCCTCCCCTCTAATAGACGCTGCCTCGTTGTCACCTTGGACACATAACGCCCCTACTATCAAAAGACGTGTACCTTTCACTAGCTAGTGTCAGAAGGTATATCAGGTAGTGTGCAAACCATAACGTGGGAGACGACGCCTGTGTAAAAGGAATGGCGGCACACAGTTGCAATAATATACTACTTTCACTGCATTCTGTGTAAAAAGCAAAAGCGGCTTCATGACTAACTTCTTTTAATTCTCTGATGCAGCTATTTTATGGGATCTCTGCTGTGCGCCTCATACTGGTAGGTCTATCGAGATGTGATTGTGAAATATGCAGGGAACAAGTAGTAATTGCTGATTGAACTTTTTGCCCCTCAAAAGTACAAATTTGACCAAAATAATTTCCCCTGATTTCACTCTGTGACTCCGCCCCTGAACGTTTAGTTTTTACGAACGGCTAGCAATGAATGAATTGGCGCACCTTCCATTGTGCATTTAAAAACTTTGGTTTGTTTGTTGCCATAATCAAATGTTTTCCATTTGATTTGTTATTTGTGGCCTAAAAGTGATTTCCATACAAATACCTGTATACCTGTACATTTACATATCATAATTATGACTTCACTACTGCATTAGTATAGGTTAGGAATAGAGCAGTGTGCCATCAGAGATCATTGGGGGTGCTTCGGAAAATTACCCAATTTAACTTAATTAGTTTGAAAGTTGTTGATTAATTAAGACTATTTTTGTTCATCTAACTATGCCAATGACATATAGTGACAGGCGCGGCGCATCGTACAACGAAGTCATGACTTGTTGCTGTGAGTAAATATGCTGTAAAAACCCATTAAAAATGATTGCTTAAAAATGCATGATATACTGGGGTTGCTAATGATAAACTGCAATATTGCAGGGGAACACTACCTGTGCGACCTACATTCAGATTTGGGTAACATTGGTGTTATAGGACAAGATCCTATCCAAGGACCCCTGTGTTGCTTGATAGGAAAACCTTTTAGCAGAATGGATGGATTGATTGATGGATGGATGGTGGCGGGGAAACATTTGAAAATGAGGCGAAGATAACAGCTAAGTCTACGTCTGAAGACGAACTGCTACATTTCTCTCTGTTTGCACCGGATGAATAGAAACAGGCAGGATGGGAGCGCACAAGGCCAGTGGAAAGATTGCAGTAGCCGGACGAGAGAGATATAGAGTAAACGGAGAGACACCCATGCAAGGAGTTTTGAATGTCTTGCCGTGTTTGTGTGTGTGTGTGTGTGTGTGTGTGTGTGTGTATTGAGAGTGGTGGGGGAGTGACTGATATGGGAATATGAACTCTAATATGATGGAATAAATGAGGTGTAATGGCGGTAACATAGAGCGACAGCAACTGGGCCACTGCATTAAGGGGTTAACTAAGGCCAGGAGTCACTGACCTTCCTCCTCTCAAGAGACAAAATGATCTCTCCTTATGGAACACAATGCACAGTCTTTGAATGAAGATGTGGTCACAGGCGGGACACTGTTTGCCATGCACTAATATTATGGCATAATTTTACCCCACTATCAGCATTGCAGCCTAGCTGGGGAGTGAAGGGCAGTTGTGGGGGTGGGGGGTGGGTGGTTGGATCGGTTAACTAAGCAACCTTTTATGCTGACTGGTCAGCACTCAACAAATCATTTGATACTTGCAGGCTTTTTAGCAGCGAAAATAATTAAGCGAGGTTCTCGTATTACCTTCCTGTAAAGGCACTTTGAATTGTGTACGGTATCTCTGGAATTATGCATGTGAATTGCTGTGTGTGTGTGTGTGTTTTTGTTTGTGGTGAAATGAAAGAAAGAGACAATAGAGGCTACAGCTGAGAAATTAGAAATATTAGCATATTTATTACAGCAACATGAAAGACATGAGAATGCCTACACCCTTTACAACAAGCATGGCAGAAGAAACTGGCTTTGTGGTCAATAAACATTGTTTGGTGGGCAAAGAAAGGAAAAGTGAGAAGTTCAACTGAGAGTCACTCATGAACATTCACACACCAAGCCACATACTTCACCAAGTAAATTTTAGGAAAAAGATGGGATTTGAGGCTTGAAAATTAGTGTGTAGGCATCATAACTCATTCACTGCCACGGATATATATATATATATATATATATATATATATATATATATATATATTTGTCTACTAGAATCCAACTTTTTACTGCCACTGTTGAATATATTCATAATTTAAGTTTTTCAAAAGGAAGGCATGGAAGAGGGTCTTGCAAAGCTTGTCTGTTAAATTCAGGTTTGTAAACCACTCTAATGACTAACGTGCCTG
This sequence comes from Phycodurus eques, assembly GCF_024500275.1. Classification (NCBI taxonomy): domain Eukaryota; kingdom Metazoa; phylum Chordata; class Actinopteri; order Syngnathiformes; family Syngnathidae; genus Phycodurus; species Phycodurus eques. The sequence goes on from NC_084537.1 coordinate 13,162,350, forward strand.
TAGATGGAGGTGTTCCATCGCTTTTAGATTTGAGATCTGCACAGCCTTTGAGTTGAAGATTAAGATTATGGGGTGAATCTCATCTTTTCACGTCGATTATGAGACAGAAATGCCAACATGTTGAAAGACGGACGAGTTTAGGTGACTCACACTTGAACAGAGTTATGTGTCGCGATATGTAGTAGAAATTGTGTGTCGCGATCACATGAAAAGATGACGCAGCTCATGGAGTGAATGGCAAACGCCATGTAAAAAAGCCACAGTCGATCAATGCAGTGACTCACAGTCACTCACGGCTTGTTTCTTAGTTGCAGATCTGGAAATAAATTATTTTGCCATCAAAAGTCTTTTCTCTGTCTTGTTTTGTTGTTTTATAACTTGAGGTGTCACATAACCAAAAGGTATTGTTCTGCTTGACATATTTCTTTTTACAAAAAGCTTGTTTACCATGCTTTTTGGTGTGAAAACCAATATTTTTGATGAAACCAACCCATGTTCTTCTGCAAATTACTAAAGTTAGAAACAAACTTTTTTTTCTGTTGAAAGAAGAAAGTCTATTCTTTCTTTGGTAGGTTCAGGGATTATGTTATAACAACATTATATTCGGTACGTTTTGAAAGATCAATCATAATGCATTAAAACGGCTGGCAGTGAATGAGTTCATTGGAGGGTTGCATCTGTTCCAACCGTATCTGTTGGGGAGATAATTAATCATGTTTCAACCTTGTAATTGATTAAAATACAATATGTAACCAAATAGACCAAGGGTGCGTCAGTCAATCACATTCTTATTTGTTTAGATCACAGAACATTACCACTCAAATAAATAACAATACTGTCCATTTCTGCAAAAAACGTTGTTTCTCTGCAGTTGTTTTCCCCACTTGAGATAACAAAATCATTGGTTAGAATGAAAGTGTGTGTGATGCGTGGACATTTGAAGACCAGATAAATACTTCCTGTACATATACTTTACTCTTTATAATAGCCTCTATAGGGCAACAAAAAGACCAAGAGCAAAATAAGGCATCCAAAAGGCCACCATTCAAGCGCACTCCGCCAAATCCATGAAATTATAAATTTAGTATGAGTAGAATGTGCTCATACTCTCAGATTATATTATTTTTGATATACAGTGTAAGGGTTTGGCAGTGATAAATAAATCAAAGTTTATTGGGCTGTGACTCTGTATGTTATCTGTGTTCTGAATTATTAGCCGTTGATTCTGTTTTTGAAAGGCTGTAAATACTACAGTAATAATAATATAGTAATAATACTTCACTTCAACTCTCCATTCCCTAAATTTAAACAACTGGGCTGTCTTTTAGGGGATTATCTGCCCAAATGGTCCTGTAGTGTGACTTGTATGTGTGGGTGTGTGTGTGTAATTAGAGTCTTCAATTAACCTACCATGCATGTTTTTGGGATGTGGGAGGAAACCGGTGTACCTGGAGAAAACCCACGCAGGCACGGGGAGAACATGCAAACTCCACACAGGCGGGGCCGGGATTTGAACCCCGGTCCTCAGAACTGTGAGGAAGATGTGCTAACCAGTCGTCCACTGTGCTATATATATATATATATATATATATATATATATATATATATATATACACACCCCAACAGTCAAACTTCACATTTAACTCCTGCATGCTCAACCACAATAATGGAATCACTGTGTACAGCAGGAGCCTGTGTAATTACACTTAAGAAGCCAACGAAATTCCTGGATTTAAATCGGATGCAGTCCATTCTACTTATTCCAAGTTAATGTAGAAACTGCGGTCACTGTTGCCTGTCAGTCAAAGATGAATCTTCTTACCCATGCTACATTCGTTCGTTCAAACAAATAAAGCGCCTCACACTTTTGTCCAGTCTGCCCTTCCCCTGAACAAGCACTCACAAATCTCTTTTTCATAACAAAAGTACATCATAGTCATTATCATTACAAACATTCTAATATTGGTAAGCAACGCTGTACATATTTTACAGTATGGTACAATCATATATATGGTGTGTTATGTCACTCTGTCTTTTAGAGTTCTACACAATAAAACACTGAAAATCAGATTGAGTGCCATTAAAAAGGTCCTGTTTCTCTTCACCTGATAACTAACTGCTGCGCAAACGATTGGCATTTTCTCACAGACAATCAGCCTTTTGCTCTGTCAAACTTACATTGTGTGTTTATTTGAAATACGTTGGTTTTAAATAACTGTGCAATTTGGGGGGAGAGGAAGCACTGCAATTATGGTGACAAGCCTTGTGTAACCATCCAGCCATACGAGCGGAAATTAAAGTATACCAGCCATTGTTGGACCCTTCAGCAACAAAGCCCAAGTGTCAACTTGATTTTGACTTTAGCTATACACCTCAACACTTTTACCTTCATTAAAAAAGGGGAAGTTTGCAGTTTTCCACAAAAAACAAAACAAAACACTGTCACATTTTTTAAAACTGTCAGTATAAACCTGACAGTTAGTAATATGATCTGTAAAAAGAAAAAAAAAATCCCTCTCTGTTCCCATCTTTTACCTCTACTTTGATTCTTAAGAAGCCACAGTGCCCGGGAAAGTGCAGCTAATCAGAGACAGGAGACGACAGTCCATCCATCCATCCATTTTCTGAGCCGCTTCTCCTCACCAGGGTCGCGGGCGTGCTGGAGCCTATCCCAGCTATCATCGGGCAGGAGGTGGGGTACACCCTGAACTGGTTGCCAGCCAATCGCAGGGCACTTACAAACAAACAACCATTTGCGCTCACATTGGCTTGAGCTTGGGGTTCAGGAGCTTTGATGAAACACTGCTGGAATATCTACCTCCATAAAAAAGGTCCATCCCTCATTTGCTAACAACTGGACATAAGACTAGCATACAGAAGCAGAGCGGAGGGACCTCAGGCAGCTGAGAGGATTCAGGAGCGACGCGGAATTAGCAACATTTCTGCTCAACAGGTAAGCTTATCACCTCTCTTTTAATTTTTTGTGAAGTGAGGCTACGTTCAAATCTTGCTACCAGTTTTAAAATTGCAAACTTCTCCTTAAATCGTGTGAAATAAAATGCCTCAACTGACCAGCATTGTTCTGAATATTGCTGGAAACAATGTAATGGAAGAAAAATGGCACCACATGAACATTCAGGAGGTTCTTTGGACATCATGAATGGCCAATATCCAATCTGTCTCGAGGGAAGCACTCGTCCTTGTACACAAATGTTACCAGTTGCAATACTTACTCTTTAGGTCCAGTTCCCCTCACACCCAAATATTCAGGTCATTCCTCATTGTCTATGACTGAGGAATGGAGGAGGCTGCACACATACTAGGTAGAAACTAGCATACAAATCTCGAAACCAAAACAAACGTTAGGTCCATCTATACGGCTGTGGGATTCACCGCCACCTATAAACATACATCTACACATATGCTGTAAATTACATGTACTCGTGGCATCTCTTCAATTCTTCAAGGTGAAAGCAGAAACAAGAATACAACAAAACCAACAGCAAACATCACATGAGAATTAGATTCTATTTTCTTGTCCTTCCTTTCTGAGTTTTTTTTTTTTTTTTTTAAGCTGTTGCAATGTGAATGATGCTGTAGATGTTGGTCTGTATTGGTGGTTGTGTTGCTGCTGGGGACTCCAAAGCTGGTATTGTCCATTGAGGAGGGGAAGAATGGTGTAAGAATGTAAACGAGGCAATCGTCCATGTTGTCCTCCAACTCAGTGACTGTTAAAACGGCGTAAATAAAAAAATGGCATATCCAGTCTCCATTTTAGTGGGGAAAATCTTAACATGGGCATCCAAACCCTTGGTGCTCACTCAATGTGTGTTAATGTGAAGAGTGTTATACTTGCACATGTGTCCCCTGGGTCTGCAGGCTCTGCACACTGGATAAAATCTTCTTCTGGTGACCGGCTAGAGTCACACCCATTTTAGCCAATTCACTGCAAGAGACAAAAATACTACAGGTGTAAAACTCTGTAAGAAAATACAATAATAACAGTCCACTGAATGCCAAAATAAGCATATCAGATTCAGACAGTATTATACCTGTAAGCAAAAATATTCACGATATCTTGGTATTTCAATTACAGCTCTAAAATGTATTATTTTGAAATATTTGAGTAAATGACTTTTTTCACCCCATTGAAGACCACTATACAAATACTTCCTGTACATATACTTTACTCTTTATAATAGCCTCTATAGGGCAACAAAAAGACCAAGAGCAAAATAAGGCATCCAAAAGGCCACCATTCAAGCGCACTCCGCCAAATCTATGAAATTATAAATTTAGTATGAGTAGAATGTGCTCATACTGTCAGATTATATTATTTTTGATATACAGTGTAAGGGTTTGGCAGTGATAAATAAATCAAAGTTTCTTGGGCTTTGACTCTGTATGTTATCTGTGTTCTGAATTATTAGCCGTTGATTCTGTTTTTGAAAGGCTGTAAATAGTACAGTAATAATAATATAGTAATAATACTTCAGTTCAACTCTCCATTCCCTAAATTTAAACAACTGGGCTGATTTTTAGGGGATTATCTGCCCAAATGGTCCTGTAGTGTGAGTTGTTTGTAGATACATCAGTAAACGTACGATCCATTCTCTCTACCACTTATCCTATTTAAGGTCACAGGGCACTGGAGCCTATCCCAGTTTACTTGTGGCGTAAGGCAGACTACACCCTGAGCTGGTCGCCAGTCAGTCGCAGGGTACATACTGTATACACACAGACAACCATTTGCAGTGACGTCACTGAGTGGGAACTGAACCCACGCTGCCTGCACTGAAGTCAGGCAAATGTAGCACTACACCATCAGCGACTACAATTGAATTTTTCTAAAATAAATCACAATGTAGTAGGACAGTAAAATTACTTATTTCTCAGAAAATATGTCTCTCTGCTCTTCTCCGCTTTGTGAAGTAACGTCAGAGCGGAGATGAATTGCTGTTAGCGATGCTAGTTAGCCATGTTATCTGCCTCAGTAGCGTAGTATTTACTTCATCAATTATAGGCACGCTATCGTAGCTGGTTGCATATGTTAATTTCAAGACAATGTTACAGTTATACAGTATATTATTGTTACCTTGAATTTGTTGAAGAGTGACCGTGATCACTCTTGTAAATGTGATATATCGTTTTGGAAGTATTGCCTCCAATATGTGCATCCGATCTTTGTAAGCATGTTTTGAATAAACTTCCTCTACCAAGGCACGGTGTCCCCTCAAAAATCCCCAAAGAGACGACTTTTTCGAGAAAGGAAAAATCTGTTCGGTCCCTGTACGACCGGAGTCAGAGTTTGGTCCGCGTATCCGGCAGTAAATCGGACTCGTTTCCGGTGAGCGTTGGACTCTGCCAAGGCTGCCCTTTGTCACCAATTCTGTTCATAACTTTTATGGACAGAATTTCTAGGCACAGCCGAGGCGTAGAGGGGTTCCGGTTTGGTGGCCTCAGTATTGCATCTCTGCTTTTTGCAGATGATGTGGTTCTGAGCTATGATCTCGAACTCTCACTGGAGCGGTTCGCAGCAGAGTGTGAAGCGGCTTGGATGAAAATCAGCACCTCCAAATCGGAGACCATGATCCTCAGTCGGAAAAGGGTGGCGTGCCCTCTCCAGGTCGGGGATGAGATCCTGCCCCAAGTGGAGGAGTTCCCGGACGCGTCCCTGGTGGGGTGTTCCGGGCACGTCCCACCGGGAGGAGACCCCGGGGACGACCCAGGACACGCTGGAGAGACTACATCCTTCGGCTGGCCTGGGAACGCCTCGGGATTCCCCCGGAAAAGCTGGATGAAGTGGCTGGGGAGAAGGAAGTCTGGGCGTCCCTGCTCAAGCTACTGCCCCCGCGACCCGACCTCGGATAAGCGGGAGAAAATGGATGGATGGAAAAATCTGTTGGGCTCACTGATTGCTTGCACCAACATCGGGAGTGGTTTTGAAACCGGCAGCACGGTGGACGACTGGTTAGAGCGTCTCCCTTACAGTTCTGAGGACCGGGGTTCAATCCCCGTCCCCGCCTGTGTGGAGTTTGCATGTCCTCCCCGTGCCTGTGTGGGTTTTCTCCGGGCACTCCGGTTTCCTCCCACATCCCAAGAACATCCATGGTAGGTTAATTGAAGTATCTAAATTGCCACTAGGTGTGAATGTTAGTGTGAATGGTTGTTTGTTTATGTGTGCCCTGCGATTGGCTGGCAACCAGTTCAGGGTGTACCCCGCCTCCTGCCCGATGATAGCTGGGATATGCTCCAGCTCCTGCGACCCTTGTGAGGATAAGCGGATCAGAAAATGGATGGATGGATGGTTTTGAAACCGTGACTTTTAAAACTGTGGTATACCTTGAAACGGGTAACAAGCCCATGCCGATGCCAAAATGAGGCTGTCGACTGTAGCTTAGTGCATTTCACATAACACTCATTCTGAAATGGGCGACATCTTTTACAGACAGTGTCATTAAGATACAGAGGAACAATCCATTTTTTACCTGACACTGATGTAGAGTATTGAGTCCAAGCTGATGTATCCAGCGCTGGAAAAGTTATCCTTATAGTGGCCCATCTTGATGGCCTCCAACCACTCATCCACAGTGCTCACACTGAATTCTGGAGTGGTCAGCTCCTCGCTGTTGGGATACAAATGAGTAGTTTGGCAGTTGCTCACGTGCATTTTCAGCAGTACTTGAGATCTTAACATGGACTCAAAATTGTATTTCTTCCATTTTGATACATGTATGATATTTTTGGTTGATGCACTTTTGTAACTTCCCCACTCGGTAGAGCAAATACACTAATTGTGCTTTTATCCACTCTTGTATTTAACTGCATGAGAAAAAAACATATGTACAGCTGGATGCCTTATGGTTTTAGACTTGTTGCTTCTTTGCAGCAACTAATGATGTATCTGAAAAGAAAATCTGACCCTTGAACAGGCACCAAATTAAATCTAAAGCAGTGACGATGTATTTATTCAGCTCTCTCTCACTGACCCTGCTGGGCTGTTAGCCAGCTCTCTTAGGCTGGCAGGGTTTCTGATGAGCTTGTCCAGTATTGTGACGATCTGTCCAAACTTGGGTCGCTCACTTCGTCCCTTCTCCCAGCAGTCCAACATGAGCTGGTGCAGAACCACTGGACAGTCCATTGGTGCAGGAAGACGGTAGCCTTCATCTATTGCTTTTATTACCTACAAAAAGAAAAGAGGCCAAGAAATCAAGTCTGATGAAAATTGAACTTTAGGGGTTGGATGCCTACTCTAATGATTACAACTTTGGGGTTGAGTATGTTGTTGTGTTTGTGACTCACATCCTGGTTGGACATCTCCCAGTAGGGTCTCTCGCCATATGAAATCACCTCCCACATGACGATACCATAACTCCACACATCACTGGCTGAGGTGAACTTCCTGTAGGCAATGGCCTCGGGAGCGGTCCACCTGATGGGGATCTTCCCTCCCTGCAAATCAGAATCAGAATCATCTTTATTTGCCAAAGTATGTCCAAAAAACACACAAGGAATTTGTCTCCGGTAGTTGGAGCCGCTCTAGTACGACAACAGACAGTCAATTTACAGAACACTTTGGAGACAGAAAGACATTGACAAAAAAAAAAAAAAACAGTCACTGAGCAGTAAAGGGTTAACAGAATCGATATACTGTATTCTTAGCAACACCTTCACGCTGAATACTATGTCACACTGAACGTTAAGTCTTTAAATATTGAAACGCTATCATGGGGATTTGCCTCAGTAGCATAATAAATGAAAAGCAATAATAAAAAGCTCTGAACTATGTTGACATCAAGGATCGAGGTGGGGAAATCAGCACTGACTTCGCCATGTTTACTCCAGCAAGTCGTTCTGTCAAATTTCCTTTTTCTGCTTTCATCCTACTTGTTGTGCCTTTGTTGAGCTTGCACAGATCAAATATGTTCTATAAAGAGCCACTGTATCGACACAATTGGGGACCCGCGCCGTCTCGCTCCAACGAGCACACACACGCACAATAACTACCAAGGCTCGTCCTTTTAACATGCAGCAGCTGCCTCTGCACTGCCAAGCATTCCCCATCTCTGCTCTGCTTGGTCAAAGTCAAATAAAAGACAAAGCTGCCAAGTCACTCTGCACTGTACTTTAGTTTCCATCGCCCCCTTGTCTGTCCCTAAACATCCTCTCTTATCTCTTCACTGCTCTCACTGGATCCCTCCCTTGTTCCCTCTCAGCCTTATTTGATTCCTGCTCCTCTCTCGATGTCTTCCATATCTCCACCTCTGCCTCTTGCCCCGCCCCCTCCCATCGCCTCCAGCTCTCCATCGATGTCTCCTGACATTAAGTGGGTGTGTGTCTGATTGCAGCGGAGCAGTCTGCGGCTGATGCACCCCTCCCAGGGCAATGCTAATGCCATATTAAAAATAACATCCTCGACAGTTCTTCCTATGCATATGAATAATGCCATCTCCTTGTGGGCATTTTAGATGAGCTACTCCGCCATGGCTTAACTCACTGACGACGGCTCTGTGCGAGGATGGTTGTGCGACCAAAAATGTCTCAAGTTTGACAATAAGTCCGCAAAAACATGGAGTTTATTTAAATGCAACTATGAATATATTTGCCATTGTCCAGCATTCTCAACACTGTTGATCTATTGTGCCAAATACTGTATCTTTAAGAGACTCAAAGGATTTCAGGGATGTGATTTTTTATTTTTTTTATTTTTTTTAAACAAACTAGCTGACGTGTAACGTCTTAAACCACCAGGTGTCTTGTGACCAGGTCCTTATCATAGGTCATTTATGTAAAACATTTGGTCTTATCGGGATCCTGTTCTTTTCCTGTATTTTTTTGGGCCTTAGGCTCTGTCTTGTGTTCATGGGTAATCTGCTATCTCTACCTAAGGATTGGTGATGTACAAGTCGTTTCTGACAGCAAAAGTTTGTTTTTGGTTCTGATAAACACATTATACGGACAAAGGTACTGGACCATTCAACCATCCCTCAAGAGACTTTGCTTTGGGCACTGGGGTAAAGTCATGCTGGAACGGAAAAGGACATTCCTCACGTTCCACAACGTTGCAAACTGACTCAATGAGAATTAGGAATTCAGGGCAAATAGGGGGTCTTCTCCCTCCCTTGGTTGATTCATCCATTCATCAATTTTCTACCACTTATCCTTTTCAGAGTCACGGGTGAGCTGGAGGCTTTCCCAACTCACTTTGGGCAAGAGGGTTACACTCTGGACTGGTCACCAGTCAATCACAGGGCAGACATAGACAACAATTTACACTCACATTCATACCTATGGGCAACTTAGAGTTTTCAATTAACTTGCATACTTGCTTTTAGAATATGGGAGAAACCAGAGTACCTGCAGAAACCTGTGCAAGCATTGGGAAAACATGCTAACGCCACACAGAAAAGTTAAAGCGGAGATTTGAAACCCTTGGCTATGCGGCAAATGTGTTGCCAATCTTTTTTGAATACTTACTACTATTTTCTTGTAATATACAGTTAAGTAGCAATATGAGAAGATTTCACTAAAATGACAATGGTTGTCAAAATTTCAAAGTCTGTCTAACCAAGTCTGGTTGGAATGGCCACATCAACCTAAGTACAACACACCAAGAATTTAGAAAGTTCCGAATTAATGTATTTTTGTTGCATCTGAGATAAGGACCTTTTGGGGGAACGTTTTTGGCATATCACATATAAAATCTGGTCAATAAATGCCTTCGAATTAGATTAAAACAGGATAATGTTATTATTTCTTAACATATCTCCAACATTTTCATTTTATCAGCTACTCGGAGCGGCACGGTGGACGACTGGTTAGAGCATCTGCCTCACAGTTCCGAGGATCACGGTTCAATCCCCGGCCCAACCTGTGTGGAGTTTGCATGTTCTCCCCGTGTCTGCGTGGGTTTTCTCCGGGCACTCCGGATTCATCCCACATCCCAAAAACATGCGTGGTAGGTTGATTGAAGACTCTAAATTGCCCGTAGGTGTGAATGTGAGTGTGAATGGTTGTTTGTTTAAATGTGCCCTGCGATTGGGTGGCAACCAGTTCAGGGTGTACCCCGACTCCTGCCCGTTGATAGCTGGGATAGGCTCCAGCACTCCCGCGACCCTAGTGAGGATAAGCGGCGCAGAAAATGGATGGATGGATGGATCAGCTACTCGGAGGACTGCAGCTCCAATTGGCTGACAGGTTTCAGTTAAAAACATCCATCAACAAGCTCCTACAGGCCGAAATTCTGAGAGGTTCTCCAAGTTGACGCAACGTGAAATTTCAAATGCCGTCACTTGCCCAAAAAAACAGATGTAAATAGCGCAAAAGGAACATTGTTCGTGAGAAGAGTAGTGTGGGCAGTAGAATATAGGTCATGTACTTAAGTCATATATTGTTTTTTTTTAATGAATGCATCTGTCTTACCCTAGTGGTGTATGCAGCCTCTGGGTCGTCCTCCAGAACCCGACTCAGGCCAAAGTCAGACACCTTACACACAAGGTTGCTGTTGACCAGGATATTTCGTGCAGCGAGATCCCGATGAACATAGCTCATGTCTGACAGGTACTTCATGCCTGAGGCAATGCCACGCAGCATGCCGACCAGCTGGATTACTGTGAACTGGCCGTCGTGTTTCTGTGGGGAGAGACAAGGTGAAAGATGAATTAATACACAGCAATACAGTGTAAAAGCTCTCACTGAGCAGCAGCAGGATGATGTAATGGATGCTGCCTCCTTCAACTAGAATTTCAAGCTTCTGGCAAAAAAACAAAACCAAAACAAAACAACTCTTCTGAAGTGTCCCAGAGCAGCATTTCAAATTCATGCTACCTCTTGCTAACTATGAACTTTGGCCTCCATCTGATGGGTGTCAATGAAAGATGATTTTCTTTTTCGGTCACAGACCCATGGAGGATCCGGAATTCGTGCTCACCCGAGTCCAGTTTTTGTGTCTTAGTCAGGGAAGAAGAGCCTGTTGATTGATGACAGTCCACCTTACCTTCCTCTGCAAATTATTTCTGCCAGTGGTACCCATTAAAAACCCATCCATGTTATTGGTCACCCTTTTTCCTTCATTTAATCTCTCCTCCCCTCTGTTTCAATGTTCCCTCCATCCATATCTATTCATGGCTTCTTGTCTCAGAGACAGAGAGAACTCTCTATTAGGTGGATTCAGTCTCCACATATCCATTTATCTTGTAGCCATCATCTTCCTGAATCTGCACACTGCCCTCTACCAACAACTATGGTTCTTTGCCTGTCTCCCCCCTCAGCAGCTGTGGAGTAAGTTAATTAGCTGGTGGTTTTGTGAGATGCTGATTGATTGATGTGTCTAACAAACCTACTGACTTCCTCTATCAATCTGCCCACTACATTGTATTGCTCGGCTGGTCGGGAAGGAGATTAATGAGGAACAACAGAATTATATATGTATGCATACACACACACACTGTGTGTGTGTTTGCGTATATATATATATATATATATATATATATATGTATGTATGTATGTGTGTGTGTGTATGTATATATATATATATATATATATATATATATATATATATATATATATATATATATATATATATAAACGCATGAATAGATTATTCATTCATTCATTCATCTTCCGTTCCACTTATCCTCACTAGGGTCGTGGGACATATGCATTATTATTTCTTCATTTAAGAGCATTAGTTTAAGCAAAACACATTGTGTACACCTGAAGTTTCTCCCTTAAATAATTCCGTGGCTTTCCCCCATCCCCTCAAGTATAATCTGTTGTGACATACATTTGTTCGTCACATTCTGAAGAGAGCGAGAGATTAAATGCAGGCATGTAATTGTTTCCCGTGTCCTCATTAATTGTTATATAAAATAAAAAGTACATAACACTCTGGGCTGCTTTGTGTGTTAGTTGATGGGTTATAATTTATTGTAACAACACTGCTAATCTTATTACCTTGTCCAACCAGGTCCCACAGGACCCTGCGATGCAACTACTGCGCACATGTACATTGCAATGACGATGCTCAAACGATCAATTGTGCATAGTAGGACAGGGTATATACTGTATAGGGTTATAATTGAGCACATTTGTGTGGCTTTTTGGGCAAAATTAAATTCAGGAGGATACTAGGATGTTAATGAGCGAGTGAGACCTTCCCTGACAGATCAGTGGTTTTGTATTTTCTCAGGGACAGTTGTTTAATAAATGGTCAGCATAATTAAAGACACATATGGTGGCCTGGAGCACAGATCAGCTGTAAAAAACATAAAACATGTTCCATTATTATATTGAGGCACAGTGGACACTCTTTACGACCCTTGTTATAATACAAACTGCTATACACAACTTTTTTTTTTTTTAATCAGTGTGTGATTTTGTGACTGTGTGTTTTTTTTTGCTTGTTTTAGGATATCAGTTCCCATGTATTTTGCCTCAGTAGTGCTGATGAGATGGCCATCTACTGTATTTTGCTCTGGGCTGATCATCGCAGTCTCTGGTGCATGGCAGTGATTTTTAGGAGCATGAAGTCAACCAGAGCCGCAAAACTCAATTTATTATGGATTTATGCAACGGACTTTCAATCATTCAGGTACAAATCATTAAAAAAAAACAAACAAAAAAAACAAATAAAATGACATCCCTTGTTTCAAAGGCTCACATGAATGACATGCAATGAATACATTTTAAGGCATTAATTAAATCAAATCTTTAGGGAGTGGCAGCTTACTTCTGAAAGTGTGTTAACACTATATGAATAAATAGCTCCCTTTTCAGTCATGCATTTTGCCCAAATTTTGAAAAGCTTAACAATAAAATTACATTTATATTCATACTATATTAACTATCCGTTATTGTATCCTAAGATTTTGTGCAGAAAGCGCAATTTCATTATTACCTGTTTGTTACAGTATTCACTGTATTTTATTGTGGACATGTACTCAATGTTGATGATTTCACAGGACCAACATTTTGTTGATCATCACTGTGTAGTTTATTTTAAAATAGTTTCCACTTAAATACAACTTAATGCTGATGGAGGGTTAATTAAACAAGTGTTTTTTTGTGGTGATCGCATTAACATAAGTTTCATAAGTGACTGAAATAGTGTTGAGTTGTGAATGCCCAACAAGTCTTTGGTGGACCTCCACCTGTTAAATTCTCTTCCTTTATGAGTTGAAAGCCAGTTTTGATAGAACTTTTGTGGGCAAACTACAATTTGGACGACTTTACAGCAGGGACATCATCTTCTACCTGGAGTTGACATCCTTGACCTTGAAAGTCTGAGAGTGCTTCTGCTTGTTGCTGACTCACCTTGAGGAAGGTGTCCAGTGATCCATTCTCCATGAACTCTGTTATGATCATCACCGGCTTACCTAGAAGAAGACATAACAAGGCAGCTGTAATGAAGCACAATTATGTGGAACAAAGACGCTGACTATAAAGAAACAAGGACAGAGAAGCGGTGCAGCCCACAGCTGTGACCGGCCTTCTTCTCTGGCCCTGGCTCATCTCTCTGGGGGATAACGCGGCGTGTCATCATCAGTCATACTGACAGCTTCTAATCAAGCCTCTCCATGAACGCCAGGAGATAATTAGAATGGACTGATCCACCAGAATATTTGTGTGTGAGTGTGTGTGTGCGTGTGTGTGTGTGTGTGTGTGTATGTGTGAGAAAGAGAGAGAGATAGAGAGGGTGTTTTAAGGGGTCCTCCTGAGATCTCATGAATACTAATCAGCCTCAAGGGAGAGGAGATGTGGGTGGGGGTGTTGCGGTTTAATCACTGTGCACCTGCACACATGTATGTTTGCATGTGTGTCTGTAAGGTTGACTGACAGGCCATGTGCACTATGCGCCTCTGCTTGGCATCTGGTCAGGCTTACAAATGACTAACAAAGTAGATGCAATCACATGTATACAAACGCAGGCACACACACACAAACACACACATTAAAACAGCAGGCGTTCCTTTTCGGCGGGGGTCTCCAAAGGCTCGGCCTCCTACGGCCCTGCTTTGCCAATCACAAACAAACATGTACAAACCATTTTGTGTGTCTTTTAATGGAAAGACTGTGATATTTCTACCTTTCTATTTTCAGGAGCTTCATGCAAGCAGCCTTTCCTTGTCAAATCTTTATGTACACTAAATTAATGATTTAATTAACTTTAATTGCCAACATGTTGTGGTTGTTATTGTAATTTGTTGTCAATTACAGAAAATATGGAGATGTAAGTGAAGAGATAAGGCAAGATTCTCAATACACCGTGGGAAGCAAAGTGGATGAAGGGAGGAAATGAGGGTATAGGATGGGAGACCTCAACACAGGAAAGAGTCATACGGTGGAGCAAAAACTAAAGAAATAAGATGGAAAAGAGATGAGAATGGACAGAGAAGAGGTGAACACATGAGAAGAAGAAATGAGAGGAGAACGAGGGAGATGGGAGATGAGAAGGACTGAGAATGAGATCAAATGAGTTTTGGAAGGAAACCGTTGCGGTGAAAAGGGACAGGGGAAAAAAATAACAGATGAGAAGTCAAACAGGATGAGATTAAATTAGAAGTAGAACCAATGCAAATGAGATTAAAGGGAATAAGAATGGGAAAAAAGATCAGATGGGATAAATAGCAAGTGGATGAAAGTAGGGGTTTTACAGTGTCCATTGCAATTAATTATGTAAATGAGGTTGTGACATCATCTAATGACTTTTAGGACAGCTAATAGCCTCTTTCCTTACTGAGGAGTTGGCAACACTGAGAGTAAGAAGATTGCGTGCGTCTGTGATATAAAGGTTGACAGTTGAGCGGGACACTAGTTGCATTTCTGTTTTTCTTTGGTAACATTAACTCGTAGTTTAATAAAGAGATTAATGGTCGACCACGGCTTGTCATTGTTTCATCATCGAAGCAGATACTCCAGTATATTCTCTTTTCAGTTACAGGAGGGCATTTGGTAATTTTGCTGAGGGCTGACGTGAGGATTTAAGGTTACTTGTCAGCTAGCATGAGCAGGTGCCTCTTCAGATGGGCGTGCATAGCACCTGTGCTTTTGATATATTTGAGGATAGAACTTCTCATGATTAGTGCAATATTGCCACACGCTTGAGGCAATGCTGCTGTGCGAACCCCCCCCCCCCCCCCCCCCATCCATTGATTTCAGCGAGGTGTCAATGTTGCTTCAAAACACATCATTGCTGATTAATCAATCTCAAGCTATAGCTGTCATTGCATATTAGTAAAGTCGATGCGTTCAACCCCTAGAACAGGCAAGAGAGCAGATAAGAAAGATGAAAGATGAGCAGATACAGAAAGGAAATGAGAATTATAAGAAATTGTAAAGAAAGGAGATGAGAGGTGAAAGGGGATGACATCTATATAAAGAGCAGATGTGAGGGAGTTGGGGTCAAAATCCTGTCACAGGAAGGCAGAACAACACCACAGAGGCCTCAAGTTAGATTGTAGGTAAAGGCAGCAATGCATCACCTTAAATGAATTCACTATTGGTGCAAAGACACACACATTAGGACACACACAGAGAGCCGTGGTTCTCTGGTGGTGGTGTCTTCTTTGACAGTAACATTAGTCTCAGGGATAAAAGTGAAAGAGAATTGGATTTCCTTCTGCTGGGGGTGAGCACTGCTGGTCACATTTATCTCCACACGGGGCCTGGATTGTGTGTTGCTTTGTATTTATTTATGTAGTGTTTATTACTCTATGTTCCTGTGTTCTTCCCTATATATTGTGTCTGAGAACTGGTTTCAGGGCATGGCAAGTGGAAATTGAGACAACAAAAGTGTTCGAACAACAGTTGGTGGGATTTACAGTGATGGAAAGGGACTTGACGCTTTGCAGCCCATAAGTCACGATATATGTTGGCAAAAAGATCCCAGCCGAGAGACGTAGACTCTCCAGCGTGTCCTCAGTCGTCCCTGGGGTCTCCTGCCGGTGAGACGTGCCCGGAACACCTCACCAGGGAGGCATCCAGGAAGCATCCTAAACAGATGCCCGAGCCAGCTCATCTGGCTCCTCTCAATGTGCAGGAGCAGCAGCTCTACTCTCAGCCTCTCCCGGATGAGCTTCTCACCCTATCTCTAAGGGAGAGCCTGGACACCCTGCGGAGGAAACTCATTTCGGCCGCTTGTATCCGGGATCTTGTTCTTTCGGTCACGAGCTGTGGGTCCTCATAGGTGAGGGTGTTCGTTATGGAGAATCTGTGATGAGCACAAAAGTCCAATAGCAGAACACCGCTCAGGTTCTGATCGGGGGCCGTTCCTCACAATCACGCCGTTCCAGGTCTCACTGTCATTGCCCACGTGAGCATTGAAGTCCCCCAGCAGAACGATGGAGTCCCCAGCGGGAGCACTCTCCAGCACCCCTCTAAGGACTCCAAAAAGGGTGAGTATTCCGAACTTCTGTTTTGTGCATAGGTACAAACAACAGTCAGGACCCGTCCCCCCACCCGAAGGCGGAGGGAGGCTACCCTCTCGTCTACCGGGGTGAACCCCAACGAACAGGCGCCGAGCCGGGGGTCAATAAGTATACCCACACTTGCTCGGTGCCTCCACCGTGGGCAACTCCAGAATAGAAGAGAGTCCAACCCCTCTCGAGAGGACTGGTAACAGAGCCCAAACCGTGTGTGGAGGCGGGCCCGACCTCACACCAGCTCGGGCTCCTTCCCTGCCAGTGAGGTGACATTCCACGTCCCTAGAGCCAATTTCTGTAGCCGGGGATCGGATCGCCAAGGTCCCTGCCTTTGGCACTGCACCCGACCCCTATGGCCCCTCTCACAGGTAGTGAGACCATGGGAAGGAGGTCCCCCGTTACCCTTTCAGGCTTTGCCCGGGCGGGAGCCATGGGTGCAGGCCCGGCCACTAGGCGCTCGCCTTCGAGCCCCACCTCCAGGCCCGGCTCCAGAGGGGGGCCCTGGTGACCCGCGTCCGGGCAAGGGAAACCTCAATCCACTTATATTTTTCATCATAGGAGTCTTTTAGCCATGCTTTGTCTGGTCCCTCACCTAAGATCTGTTTACCATGGGTGACCTTACCAGGGTCGTGAAGCCCCAGATAACTTAGCTCCTAGGATCATTGGGACACACAAACCCCTCCACCACGATAAGGTGACGACTTACAGGAGGGGTCGTTTGAACATAAATAATGTTAAGACTGAGAACTAAGTAGTACTGAATTGTGGCGATAGAGTGTTAAACTGTTTTTCACCATTTCAGTTTTCCTGAATTTTTGGGAGTGGCCAAAATGGCGCCTGATGACGCCGTTGGGCGTCCATAATGAGTCGTACCTCCCCACTATATAAGAACTCAAGCCCCTTCGTTCACATCAGTGGTTATCGGGCACAATTGCGAGTTACTTTGTTATTAATACTAGGCCAATTTCTGCCACTACAGGGTACAATTAGCTAGTTAGGTAAGCCTACACCCTGAAAATTGCTAGACCAAGTAGCATACATTTTTCAGCGGGGCTGGGTTTCATGCCTTCAGCGAACACACCCAAAAGTATTTTTTTTTTGTTATTATCAATAGTATAAAGTTAATAAAAGAGGGAAATTTTGTGCTCTTAAATATTTCAGTACTACTTAGTTCTCAGTCTTAACATTATTTATCTTCAAACGACCCCTCCTGTAAGTCGTCACCTTATCGTGGTGGAGGGGTTTGTGTGTCCCAATGATCCTAGGAGCTAAGTTATCTGGGGATTCACGACCTTGGTAGGGTCACCCATGGTAAACAGATCTTAGGTGAGGGACCAGACAAAGCATGGCTATGATGAAAAATATAAGTGGATTGAGGTTTCCCTTGCCCGGACGCGGGTCACCAGGGCCCCCCTCTGGAGCCGGGCCTGGAGGTGGGGCTCGAAGGCGAGCGCCTGGTGGCCGGGCCTGCACCCATGGCTCCCCGGCCGGGCAAAAAGTTTCCCTCTTTTATTAACTTTATACTTTTATCTCTTTTTTTTCTGCCACTACAGGGTACAATTAGCTAGTTAGCTAAGCCTACACCCTGGAAATTCCTAGACCAAGTAGCATAAATTTTTCAGCAGGGCTGGGTTTCATGCCTTCAGCGAACACACCGAAAATATTTAAGAGCACAAAGTTTCCCTCTTTTATTAACTTTATACTATTGATGAGAACAAAAAAAAATACTTCACTCAACACGCTATCAAAACATGTTCCTATTGTGAACCGTCTAACAAAAATGCTAAATTAGTGAATGCCTATGTTTTTTTTTTGTTTGTTTTTTTTTAGATTAGAGAGATAATTTTGAACACCAGAAGCTAGTAGTTTTTAGACAAGACACAACACATTTGTAACAAATCATTTTTGGGACCGACAACATCAAACAATTCTCTTAAGTAAGGCCATGAATGGGGAATATTTTTCTTCTCCAAATCTGTTGGATCGATATTAATGCTCCCTGGTTCACTTTCAAGTCCAAGAACTCAATCTGCCAATCAATCAATCAAATTCTCAACCGTGACTGACTTCTCTCTATTTCTCTTTTTATACATTGTTGTCATCCGCAAAGCACGAGCCATTTGTCTTTTTTTTTTTTACATTGTGTCATCATTCGCGAATCACAAGCCTTTTTTGACAAAGGAGTACAAAGAACAGATGTTTTCAAATCTAGGGATTAAATTAAAAATAAATATTCAAGTAAAGTACAGATGCATGTAAAACCTAATGAAGTACAGTAACACAGTATTTGTACTTGTTACCTTCTACCACTGAGGATAATTGAGGTGCACAAATGGGTATTTTACTGATACAACATCCATAACAAATCATACCTCCCAATATCATTCCTTCCAACACTGACAGCAAAAAATTGAAGAACAGAACACACCTTGAGTGTGTGTGTGTGCGTGTAAACCCATATGCTATATGAGTCATATATTGCCGGTGAAGTCTACAATATTACCTGTAGGCTGACAGTATTAGCTGTGCCGGGAGGGAGGCACAATGAAATACATTCATCCTGTTGTCTCGGCCGGGACGATCAACATGAACGCACGTATGCGTGCGCCACACACACAGTGACACACACCATCACCAGCCATCATCTGGACACCTGCCATACTAAATTATCCTTGCAAGTGACAGATAACAGAGGTTACCAATAAAGTCGACCAAACACACTCCAGCTCAGCACTTTTGCATGGTCCTTCTCGTTGACTCAGGTGCGCACGCACACACACACACTCACACACACCCACACTTCAACACGATGAATCCTTTTCATTTCCCAAAGCGACTTCATCCACTTTTCACACAAAAATAGCAAACACTTGCAGGTTTGAACATGTCACGAAGACCCACTTTGCCAAATACTCCTGAAAGCACATAATGAACTAATCACGTTCCTATTGACTCCTATTCAATGCCTTTCATTACGCTGAGAAATAAGTCAAAGAGCTGAAAGGGGTGTGTGTGCTTGTGCCTCCATGTGCAGATTAGCTATTGACATTCTGCCAGGTGAAGTGTGTCATGGAATGGATCAGAGACAACTTTCCTCGTCTTTACAGTGCTGCATTAAATGGAAGTAAGTCTTGTCTAACCTTTCCTGGCCATAAAGCGATAATCATCATAACCTTGTGTGATGCTTTGAGTTTGTTTGTGTGTGAGTTGAAACCACTCCTGCATTCTCATTCATAGAGACTATATACAGAAATATAAAGAGAGTTACACATTTTGTGAATTCAAAATAGCAACATCATTTTGTATTAAAGTCCGCTAGCTTAATGCTAACACATACTGGCCATAGACGGGCAAATGAAGAGCATCGGTGCTGCCGTGTTATAACCCTTTAAACAACGGATATTTGAACACAAATGGTGGAGCAACAAATATAGACAGATAACAATACTCGCAGGCAAATATTGCTTTTCTTCTGCACAAAATGACTAATATGACAGCAGCTTACTAAGAGGCTAATATTGTCTCCATATATGGTTATGTCTGTATTATACTTCCCCCAGGTGGCCAAAGCATGCACACCAGAAGGAGTAGCACAATGTGAATTAAAGCAAACAATTTGGAATAACTGTTTAATTTCTTTTTATTCTTTTTAATAATGTCATTACTTTGTTTCTGAAAAGTACAATATTATAGAGTGATATTTTTTTTAATTCCCCAAAAAATTTTAAACATTTTTGGGAGAGGCTGGAATGGTTTAATGGCAATTTATTCATTTTTAATGAGGATAGTTGATTTGAGATACTAGTGTATTTATCCAAAGCTCCAGTAATAGTAGTTTCAACAGGCAACAGTATTTCTGTGAGTATTGTTCAGTCTGGTTTACTCCTCCATGTGTTTAAGGAGCAGTTGCTTGAATGTTTATAATTACTTTATCATCTATGCTCATTTCTGTTAGCCCATCAATGGTGTTTCAATTATATGTTAGCATTATGCCATCTGACTTTTGTTAGATGCAATTACAGTGGATTCTCACATTCTCTGGATTTGGCACCTGTGGATTCACCAAGTTGTGGATTAAAAAAAGAAAAAAAAAATTATTTTTTGGGGGAAACCACCCCCCTGAACTCTTATTGGCACTTTATTCCTGCTTATTTGAGAATTTAAAAAACAATTAAAAATCAAAGCAATTATAATATAACAATTATAATCCACGGATATTCGCTTTTCACGGTCGTGCCTGGTCCCTATTATCCCCCGTGAATAGCGGGAGTCCATTGTGTATTGTTTGGTTGAACTTTGTGGTGTTTAAATAGATAATGGTTAATTCTCTTTTGTTTTATGTGTCAGTTTTACAGTTAAGTCCAACTGGGAGTGACCAATAAACAGCTTGGAAAACTGCGCTACTATTTTGAAGCGGAAAACACCAAACTTAGTTGAGTCGACCTGTAACTGTCCTGTGGAAAAGGCAGCAATAGAAGTGATTAAACAACACATATGTCTGGTAAATCTCATTATGAGTGCCTGTTTCTGTGCACAAGCAAGTGTTGGGAGTGTAAATAAAAGTGAAGAGTGTGCGCATACATGAGTTTACCGGTAATTACATTATGAGTGGATGTGTATGTGTGTGCCAGTGGCCTGTATTGTGGCGTTATTGAATGAGGTCCAAAGTATAAAAGAGAAAATTGAATAATTGCCCTATTGATTAATGTTAAGGCTCTGAACTAAGTGATATACAGCTTTAAAACAGGAAAGATCTGTGTTCTGGGAAGCGCCATGCGAGGCCGCATTGGGGGGGGAGGGGCCAAAACAGGTAGACAGAAACTCAATAAGCTTATCTCCTGGCCACTCTTCACCTCCCCTCCACCTACCTCTCCTCTCATTTCCCTTACGTTCATCTCCTCACCATCCGTCCTCTCGCCTGCCCGCCCTTCTTGTGCTCAAATCTCTGTGCACATCTTCCCTGTCGCCCTCATTTGTTCTCAAGTCCTATCTTGTCTAATTTCCTCACTCTTGTATTCCATCTCATCTCATCCACCCCCCATCTTCCCTCCATCCTGCAACCATCATCACCTTTTCCTCCTTCCATCTTAACTCCCCCTCATTCGCCTCTGCAGTCACATCTCCACAGATCTGCATATGAACAATTGCAACCATTTTTGACGTATTGTTCTACAAGCAAAGATGCACATGTAGAGCTAATCACTAGTTTGTACAGACACAGGACAAGTGGAATAAGGTTTTGCTGCTTTGACTGCACCTTTGTGGAACAGCTTGATGATGCATATGTATTTAAAATCTGCAGACGTGATGGAGTGGCATAATTGAGGGCTCTTTCCAATGAGCTGATTGTCGCAGCATTTTTAAAAAACGCATGAGCGGCGGTGGATCAAATTAGAGAGAAGTGGGGAATGAAATGAAGGGATGATGGTAGGAGGGGAGCAGATTGTGATGTTTTTTTCCTGATTTGCAGATAGAGAGAAAGGGTGTCTTTTTTTCTCTCTCGCTTTTCCCACATGTGGCCCACCAATAAGTAAGACAATAGCAACAATCAGATGACAGACAGCAGAGATGCTTATTAGGGTGGAGCACGACAGGAGCTGAAGGCTTATGTGCTTGTAAGCCGACAGAACGCACGCATAAAGGATGACAAACGCAGGAATTGAAAAGATTGCACCAAAACGCACTTGAGCACACACGTGACACAAAATACTGCTTTGCAAAATTACAACAAATAGCAAAGACTTTTCTCTCTTTTCGTGTCATCGAGAACAATAACTGAGAATGGTTTTAAAGTTTAGAATCTTTGTGCAAAATGAATTTTATTTTTTAACAACACATAGCAAATTTGTGAGCTACATTTCTTAGTACATTGGTGCCTTGATATATGAGTAACCCGACTTACCTGAGTTTTTCGAGATCTGACATCGTACAGCCACCTTTTTTTACTTTGACTCGCGATCGCAAACTTGAGATACGAGCAGTGTATGGTACCAGTGACTCAATTTGCTTCACAACAAGTAGCAGTTTGTCAGATAAAATTAGTAAATATTAATAAAAAATGAGGATTCAGGCTGTTTATTGCCACTCTCTGTTGAATTGTACTATCAAACTAAACAGAAAAAGAATTACATGTTGTGTATTCTAAACATTAGTCTGCTAGTGGTATGCTACTGCTAAAGCATAATGGGAAATGCCATAGGCAACGATTAGCATCTATATGGTGGTGTTACAACCCTTGAAGAAACAGATATTTGAACACAAACTGTGCAGCAACACAGGTAGACAGACAATATAATAGTACTTTCAATCATATATTCCTTATCCCCTGTAAAGAACGACTGCTCTTACTGCTGAAGATTGACGTCTCCTGTCTCCATGTATGTCCATGTCTGTTTTACGGAGACAAATCCCTTGTGTGTTTTTTGGACATACTTGGCAAATAAAGATGATTCTGATTCTGATTATACTGCTCTCAGGTGGCCAAGACGCACACACCAGAATAAGCAGCATAATGTGCATTGAAATGAATAAGAGACATTCTGTTTAATCCTATTTATGTCATTACTGTATGTTTTTATAAAGTATAGTATTACAGAGTGCTATTACAGAGTGAAAATTACACTTTTTTTGGGAGGCTGGAACAGATGAATTGAAATGCAATTTATTGAATTCAATTGATTTCAATAGGGATTGAGGATATAAAAAATAAGTGTTTGGAATTACGAGCGTAGTCACAGAATTAATTACACTTGTATCTCAAGGCACCACAGTATTTGTAATTTGTATAATTGATATATTTGACATTTGTTCATTCATTTGCACCCCTAGAAGCGGTCAACGATTTATGGACTAGTAAATGGGACTATGGAGACCTCTACTAAATGTATTGGATACATTAAAGAATTAATCAGTGAGTTAGTAAACTGCAAATGAATTACATTAACCATGTTTATTCGTCACCTGCCATCTGCATAGTGGTATGAGGTGCAATGCAATGAATACCAGCGGTCATTGAGCCAAGGAGACTTTAAAATTATGTAAATATTGGTAAGCCTTTGCCAAGATATCACATATTTTAAGAATGCACCACACAGGTTTTGTGCTGACATATGCAGTAAATTGCTATGTGTTCTTGTGCACATACATTTCTTTGCACCATACAAATAAATGGTTCACATATAAAATAACATTTTGTGTTGCCTTTATACCACAATTTAGTCAAATTTCCTCCAAGACTTTCTGTGTTACTGCAGAATTGTGACTGCAATGACTCCTTCCCACATTGAAGTCTAGTTAGCTACTCAGCCCTCTTGAACCCACCTGAGCCCAGTGCATGCTGGGTCAGCCGGCGTGATTACATACTGAATTTGGTGTAAAGGGACCAGCTGGTGCCAGAGAAAAGAGCCTGAAGGAATTATTGACCCATCTGAACTGGGCCATCATCCACCCACCCAGCCCACATACGCACACCTTAGGCTGTGACCTGTGAAATGATATCCAGCTAGTGAGATTTGCTTGGGAGGAGCTCTATCACCCTCTCAATGTGCCGTGACGGCGGCTGAACTGAATAAACCAATGTTAAAATGAAAAAAAAGAAAACAATTAAATGCGCACACGCATCGAAATAATTTTTTCTCACCGGCTATATAGTAACAGTAAAGTAACAGTGCACCCGTTCTATTTCACAGATTTTTAAACGATCATTTTCTATGGGTTTTTACAGTATGCAGGCAAGTCCGAATTTAGAGTTGCGTGCCTTCAGTGTAGTACCAGGTTGTGCTGCAACATGCCAAGCAGCACCGAGTTCTATTGAAAGAGACGCAATGTAATTAACAGCAAGAAAAATACGACGCCCCTTCCATATATTACAGTATCATGTTGTCCTGTTTTAATGTTGATTGTTCCCATATAGAAGAGAGACTAAATGCCTGTGAGTATTGTTGTAAGCTCAGTTGGTATGTGTTGCTGAACGTTTATAACTATGTAAGATCTATGCTAATTTCCATTAGCGCGTTAGCATACACTCGCTAGACGAAATGACTTGGTTTGGGTGAATGTTTTGATGTTTAAATATACAATGCTTAATTCTTTTCTGTGTCAGTTTAACGGTAAACTTCAACTGAAAGTGACAAATAAATAGCTTGAAGTAAACACACTTTGTATCTTATTTGGAGAACTGTGCAAGCAGGAGACTCTTCTTTTCGATTCCTGAAAGAGATGTTATATGATAGTCTCCCATTTCTTTACAGCGAGAGAGTGAGAACCAGTGCTAAGGAATACTTTAAAAAATGTGTTTTAATAAGTCCAGACATGTTTTAATGTGTTTAAAGCATGGGGATAGGGGTTTCAAGGTTTTAAAAAACAAAACAAAAATTGTATTTTATTTTTTTGGATACAGTGTCGCTATATCCCTAAATTTCACCTAGTGGGGCGTCACTGTCTATGAAAGCATGAGTGTGAAAGTTACATGTTTTGCGGTTACGGCACACTGACACACACATACACATGGCAGTTCCTATTATGATAGGGTGCGCTTATCGCATGAAGTCCAGTTTGTCTAACTAGTTAGAGCGCTCACACTTTTGTGGCCCCAGTACCAGAGATTGTCTTGGGCCTGGCAAACTTGCTTTTGCACCATGGCTACCCGAACTGGAAGTGTTGTATCATCAATGCATTTACTTCCACCGGGTATTAATGATAACAGCCAAAATAGAAATGAGTAGAACGACGCCACAAAGTCAGGACAATTAGTAGACCACACTGCAGTTATGCAGTGTGGTCTTATGAAGTAATGATGCACACAAACATGCCCACGCAAAAATTTTATTCTATTGTTTGAGTTACAATGCAGTTGCAGAATACAGATTGTAGAGGTTGGCCACTATAAGAGTTAACGAGTTATGTTTTTGTGTGGCTTCACAATAAACTACTTACATTGTTAAGTCATATTGCCTCGTTCTTGTCGGGGTGGGTACTCCTGACTGCAGAAACTGTAATGACTACAAATGACAAACCAATGAACGCTAACACAAATGGTTGTATTGTAACGCACACAACGTTAGCACGAACACAACATGGGAGGTGTCCTGGCTAGTCCATCAGTACTCTTCACATTAATTTAATCAGAATTCTTGAATTATTTCCAAATGACAATAAATAGCCACAATTACATAACAAAACTATTTAGGTAGTCTACAACCTGCCTCCATCCTGCACACCAAAGGTCACATTTAACATTAATAACTGTTTTTAATCAATTATATGCACACTGGTGAATATTCATTAGGTTAAAAAAAACATCCAATTAATGTTATGAATCATTGACAGTCATGCATATGCATTTTCTCTTTCTTTACTGACCGGAGTACCGCAGAGCTTTCGTGCTTGCTGGGCTGAACTCTTTACTTGGACAGGTGCCTTCTTATTGTGCTACTTTTAAGAGGAAGAAAGCACCAAGAGCGATGAGCATATGCAGCAAACATCCACCCAAAGCAGATAATTTAGAAAATGCAGTGTAGTTAAAAAAATTAGGCGCTCGTGTTCATTTTTATCTTTGCCAAAATAACAAAGCTCATATGCTGTTTGGTCACGTTTCAATGTGATGAATATTTTCCAGTCTGCTTACGTTAATTATGCGTCTCCCTCTCTCCAGATTTCAATATCCAGCTCGAGTAAAACATTCTATGGAGTGCAGAATAGTCTAAAGAACATGATTCTATTTGTAAGCGATACAGCCTCTTAACATTAAAGGCCACCAGTTCTTCACTGGGTACATGTCATTGTTTTCCAGATCTCACTATTCTTGTTGCAAAACAAGAGCTCATTATTTGGCCGGGGAGTGTCTCTTGTTGCCAACTCTTACACTTTGGACATTTACACTCACCTTTCGGTTTCTAAATAACACTGACCCATCAAGTGTTGCATGTTGGCTCCTTTGATTCTACTACTGGCACACAGC
Organism: Phycodurus eques; assembly: GCF_024500275.1. Classification (NCBI taxonomy): domain Eukaryota; kingdom Metazoa; phylum Chordata; class Actinopteri; order Syngnathiformes; family Syngnathidae; genus Phycodurus; species Phycodurus eques. The sequence continues at coordinate 13,188,729 of NC_084537.1, forward strand.
ATCAACACCATCATTCCACAGCGCCAACTCTATGAATGGGAGGCTTTGTGCAAGGTCTAAGTGGCATAACAGCTGTAACTCCATTCATTATTGTCATGACTTGCGAACTTAACAGCACCTCAGCCTAATTAACATGTAGGCTGCGTATTTTTTTGACCATATATCTCACAAACTCAACTTCATATCAAAAGAAACAGGGTTTCCGCTGTCATTTAGGCAGAGGTGGGAGAAGTCATTGCTTTGCAAATCACAAGTCTCAAGGCTTTGCCCTCAAGTCCAGAGTCAAGTCTCAAGTCGAGATATACAAGTCCTGTGTCAAGTCCAACACTTTGAGTTTCGACTCCTTTCGAGTCATTTTACCAACAAAATAAAAGTAATTTATCCATCCATTTTCTGAGCCGCTTCTCCTCACTAGGGTCGCGGGCGTGCTGGAGCCTATCCCAGCCAATCGCAGGGCACATACAAACAAACAACCATTCACACTCACATTCACACCTACGGGCAATTTAGAGTCGTCAATTATTCTAGCATGCATGTTTTTGGGATGTGGGAGGAAACCGGAGTGCCCGGAGAAAACCCACGCAGGCACGGGGAGAACATGCAAACTCCACACAGGCGGGGCCAGGGATTGAACCCCCCTCCTCAGAACTGTGAGGCTAACGCTCTAACCAGTTGGCCACCCACCGTGCCACAGTTTAAATTTAGTTTAAGACATTTTAAGGGGGACTCAATTACGATGTTTTTTATATTCACAGCAGTTTATGCTCATTTTCAAATACTCCACCAATAGAGGGAACATGTCATGCTGAAATAATTTAGCCACGAAAAGGCTATAATATGCATAACATTAAAGTAGTTTAAGGGTTGTAGCACGTTGCTGTCCTAATATTTAGTGATTAAAAACATTTTATATAATACCTAAACAGTTATTTTGTTTTCTTACGCAATACATACTAAATTATGATCGATATGAGGCGGTCTCTACTGCAACAAATAGCGTTTTACTTGTTCCTGCTTTCATTAGCACAACATCAGGGCATGTCATCTGCTGGTGAAAAGGTAGGGAGTGAGATACGAAGATGAAGAGATTGACTGAAAGACAGAGAGAGAGAGAGAGGAGTGACTAAATGAGAAGATAAGATGAACACTGAGGGAGAAAGCTGCAGTGTGAGATGGACATATGAGACAAGAAGATGGAAAGGGAGAGAGTGATTGTGAGAGCGGGTGCCAGAGATAACCAATCAGCTCTGTTGTTGAACCTGGCCTGTCTCTCTCACACAGACACACACACACACACACACACGCACAGTGGCTCTAACACAATCATGTGAAGTAAACTAGTGGCTGTTTGGGGGGCGCGGACAGTCGCAGTTGGCATGCGTCATGAAGGTGTAACCATGGTAATGGAGCTTTATCAGATCGAGGGTCAGCTCCTATTTACACCTGCTACAGTACACCATTTGGATGAGTGCAGTGGAAACTTGGTTTACAATCGGTTTATGAACAAAATTTTCAGACAAATTTTGCTTCAGATCACCAAATATGTTTCAGTTTATGAAAAGTTAATGTTGTCCATGTGGAAGGCTCAGTTGCACATTTTTTTCTCACACAGCATAAACATAATTCGCTTCATGCGTCACATATTTCAGAGAAATTGGTACCTCTGTTCATAAACTTAATTCATTCAAAGACGCTGTTCGTGAACTGAAATGTTCGCGAACTGAAGCAATTTTTCCAACCCCAGAACCAACTTATGTTTATCTTGTTCTTTTGCGATGTACATACAACGAAATATAGAAATAAACGAAGCCATTGTTGTCACTCGGGCTCCAGCGATCAAATATTTTTTAGATTTTAGTTATTTTGCATTATTAAACAACAATACCAATGCAAAATATGCATGTGAGGTGCAAATATTTTTTGTCCACTTGGATTCACCATCCTCACGTTCAGCAGTGTAGTATCTGTGACTTTGAATGTGTTTGGCTTTAAAAGGTGGGACCTGCACTAGTGAGTGACATGGGAGTCAGCGAATGAGAGTGTAAAGTTGGCTGTTGTGGGCTCAGATTAGCTGCTAGCTGTTAACTGTTAGCCAGTCCGTGCATTGAGTGTCTGTTGTGGCCGTAGCAGCTCATGGAGGAATGTGCTTATTAAGTGTTTATTTTGTTACCATTAGTTCAGTACAGCGATTGAAAATGCCCCGCTGGCTGGGTCTATCATTGACCACCTGTGGGGGTATTAAAATACCTTCCAAATAGCAGTGGTAGGCAAAATTAAATTAGATGTTTTCATTACCTTTTGGCGCCAATAGTAGACGTGCTGTTTTGGTACATGAGTTATTTCTGCTGCGCGTGGAAAAATGATCACTGTAAAGCTTTGAGGCCGGGATTTTGCTTCTACCCTTTTTGTAGTCGAATTATTCGACTAATCGTTGCAGCCCTACATTTGCAGCCTCCTATTACCACTAAATATTCGTTGAACTCATTAAGTCAGTGATCTGAGGTTCCATTGTAGTTAAAAGACTGCTAAACTTGACTCACATTTCGTGACGACTCCCTCCAGCCTGATGATGTTCGGGTGGTCAAACTGTCCCATGATGGATGCCTCTGACAGGAAGTCCCGCCTCTGTTTGTCGGAGTAGCCTGCCTTCAGACTCTTGATGGCCACGTAGATCTCTCGCTTTCCTTGCACTCGTAGCCGCCCGCTGCACACTTCTCCAAACTCTCCTATACGGACGCATGCACGCGCACACAAAATATTAACTTTAAAGTTAAATCAGACTACAGTGAACTCCTGCTATATAACACAATAGCCCACTCTATTGCACATATCTTCAAGCAATTGTTTTTTTCCAGTCTTTTACATTATAAAGGCAAGTCTGAATTTAGGGTTTTATGCCTTCAGTGTAGTACCACATGTGTCGCAACATGCCAGGCAACACTGGGCTCTACTGAATATAGATACATCGTAATAAGAGCAAGAAGAAGTGGCATAGACGCGATAAATGTCTGGAAGTACTGTTGTATGCTGTTTGTATGTTGCGGCTACATGTGTGAAAAGGCCTTCTCACTATTTGGCAAGGCATCTGGATAGAACAATTTCCTATTCTGGAGCATTGACGTGGTGATGTCAAAAGCTCCTCCAATTGGAGAGGGGCTGGCGGAGTGATGGCTTTCAAACTCCCTTTCAAAGCTCCCTGCCCCGCCAGAAATACATCTCGAAGCACTCTTCCTGGAACTAGAAAGTTCACGAAAGAGTTTAAACTCAGAGATCCTACTGTGAAATTATTATTATTTTTTTTTTCTTCCGCTTATCCGAGGTCGGGTCACGGGGGCAGTAGCTTTAGCAGGGACGCCCACACTTCCCTCTCCCCAGTCACTTCATCCAGCTCTTCCGGGGGGATCCCGAGGCATTCCAAGGCCAGCCGGGAGACATAGTCTCTCCAGCTTCTGTGAAATTAGTATGGGATATTCAGGTTTCCTTTTATTTTTTGCTACTGTGTCACCTCCTCCTCCTTAAAATAAACAAAGTTGCAGCCTTCTTTTCCAACAATGACAAATACATATTGCTGAGTTGCGGTCCACTGAGCGGGGAAAGCCTCCCAACTCCCCTTCTAGGCTGTTACGTCACCACTTCTAAATATGGGATAGCCAGAATCCTGTTCCCGTTGTCGTTGCGTTTTGATGCAGGGGCCTTTCTCACTGAGCAAGTGCAGTGTGAAAAGGCCTTTAAATCAGCAATTGTTTGAAGGTTTCTAATTACTGTAACATCTAAGCTAATTTATGTTAGCCCATCCATGGTGTAGCAGTTTTACAGTAAACGTCAACTGGGAGTGACAAATAAACATTTTTACGCAAGTGTCTTTTACCTCTAACTCTTTACTTCTTCATGAGAGATTCAAAGAATCAATAGTCTGTTTTACGATAGTTTCCCATTTCTTTACAGTAAGAGAGTGAGAACAGGTGCTAAGGAATACTTCGAACTACGTGTTTCTATAAGTTTAAGTGTGTTTATATTCATTTAAAGCTTAAGGGAGGGGTACAAATATAAAAAAAAAATTTTTATATGGTCTCTCTATATCACAGATTTCACCTATTGTAGGTGGTTCTGGAACACATCTCCAGCGATAAACAGGGATTCACTGTATTCGTTTTATAATACCCAAGAGCAAAGTGAAATACATGAATATGTTTTCAAGATGTGATCATACCAGCTCCAATAACTCTCTCGATGCGAATATTGGTAGCATCGATCTCTTTGGCGAAGTCTCTGACAGCCTGGTTGGGGTCTTCATAGGTGTGAGGATGGATGTAAGTTCTACTGCCAGGAAGCTTGACTATGCACATGCAAATGTGGAAGAAAAGGAGAGGGAGCAAAAGTCAATTGTACTTCCACATCTCATAAATGTTACAGGAAGATTAGCATATTGGGTTTATGGGATTGAATAAAAGTCCCTGCAGTAAGACTGTCCATGGTGAAATGTGAGTACTGTGCTCAGATGGTGTTAAAATGGTTACATATAATTAAGACACATAACTACTTTGTTAGTTGTGGTGATGAAATGACTCATAATTTTAACAGGAACCCATAAGGAGCCTCATCCTACAAGAAAACATTTGCGCAAAACGTGTTTAAGCCAACATAAATGTCACCAATGTCGTTCTTTACCATTTTAGTTGGGAAAGACATATGGGAGGCTTACATAACTAAACATTGTATGGAAATTTAAGCCTTTTTTTTTTTTTTTTTTTTTTTTTTTTTTTAACCGAAATGTACTGCATTAATATCTATGCTAATATGCAACGTAGTTATAGCGGAAGCAGTGCAAAACATTTTTTAAAAAACAAGCGCATGCGTCTGTGTATTATGTATTCTTTAGTGTTTGTACGGTGAAGTCTATTAACGTGACATTATTACCCCGACCATGCTGGAACTGCATCTTCTCTTCGTCAGGGTCTTGCTTGGCTTTGATATATCCACAGTGCCTGCAAAACAAATACCCAGCTGGGTTACAATCCTGCTGTACACACGCATGCTTCCACGCACATGCACACACACACACATACACACACACACGCACACACACTTTCTCCCACGCACACACACTTTCTCCAGCAGAATAAAACTCATGACAGAGAAAATCCTCATTCTCTAAAGTCATCTTTCTCTTCATTCTTAGCCAACATGTTCTTGTTTGACACACTTACTTACCGTGTACATGAACGTAGAGAATTAACAATTAATCGCAATCCTTTTTAATGATGACATGCATACATTGTACAAATTTACATTAAATATTAATATTATTATATTTATATTACATTAAACCCACACTTGCAGATTTGTAAGAGATTGTTTTTTTAATATTTTCACAGTAAAAGTAACAGTTGTTTGAAGGTTTCAGTTGAGCTCATTTCCGTTAGCCCACCTATGGTGTTTTGCATTCAGTGTTAGTATTAAGCTAGTAGACTTTGCTTAGATGAAACAGTATATGGTTTGGTTGAACATTTTGGTGTTAAACTGTTCTATTATTTGAGAACTGACAGTGCAACATACTTTTTAATAAGGTTACAATGTGTAAACCATATACAAATGTATTCAAAACATTGTTTTAAATGTATTCTTTTTTAAATAACCATTATTTTGTCTGTATTAAATAAATTTATTTAAAAAGACTAGCCTCTAAAAGTACAGCAAACCTTTGGATTGTTTCATTTCCTCCCATTCTCCTTGTCAGTTGCACTCTCAAAATTGCTTTTTACCAAATATTCAGCATGTGTGAGTCACAGATGTTCCTATAGAGACACACACATTGACTGCATTAACGCTCTACAGCGCCTCTGGCCATGACTGCCTCCAGATTTACTACGGGTCACACTCTCACTATGACACACACACACTCCAAGCCCCTATTCTGACCCCCTACCCATCTGTGCGCACACCCTGCAGCGTGGTCTCTGTGCAACGACCAAAATATTGATCAATTGATCAACCAGCCTGTTGTCCAGCTGCGAGGAAGTGTTTAACTGATTGTGTTATGCCGACCTTGCAGGGGGTGATACATACGTGTGTGTGTGTGTGTGTATGTGTGTGTTTGTGTTTGTATGCGTCTCTCCGTTTATCCAGATACTGGTTTAATGGCCCCATCACCCATAAGCATGTGAGCCTTGCTCCTCTTTTAGATTCAGCACAAATATTTCAGGCCCAAACCCATAAAATAAAAAAGCAATTTCACTTAATGATGGACTAAAAATGATTTAAATACAACATGGCCTCTTCCATCTGTTGGTTGAGGGAATTGAGTTTTCCTTTATTCTGTCTCGATTGCATTGTATTTTGCTTGTCTATACTTACCTTAAGGCCAACACCGAGTAACATGGCTGAACACGACTGAACTGGACAATCGCAAGCAACTTCGCTGCAACGAAAAACTGCGAGTCCTGGTGTGAGGCTCCGCATATACTGTGTTTTTTTGTTTTGGTTTTGTTTTGTTTTTTAATTGAAACACAAACAACATGGCACAGTTGTCGAGAAACAAGCGGATTACCCTGGCCAGTGTAGGTATATTATATGTTATATTATACATTTACTGACTGTATTTTTACATTTCGGTGTCAGACTCTCTTTTTTTCACTTTTTAGCCACAGGTAAATGATATTATACATATACTACAGTTAAATATTATCGTAAAAAAAACTACAGCTACTTGTCACGTGAGAACAGGCTGAAAAAATATGTTCTGATTTATGTAACTTTTGAAGCTACTACATATGTTAATGATCATGCCATATGGTGCAGTGAAGTCTCCATACTTAACAAGGTCTTTTAACAAGATGTCCATCATTTGAAAATGGACTCCAGCGGCCGAACCTTTAATAGTTGACTGGGTAGCGTGTGGCTATCAGGTCATGTTGCTAACAGTTTTTGGCGCCCCAGCACAGAGGACAGGGGAAAACAAAAGACGGAGTCGTGTTAGGTTTCACGCCATGTTTCAGACTGTAACGCTAATGATTCATGACACTTTTAACTGGAGAGGAGAAATGAGTCTCTCTGTAATTACTATGGAAATGTGTTCATTTCCCATCAGACACACTCACATCTGTAACCATCCGCTGCATGCTCACACACACGTACACACACTGCAATTAAAACGAAGCAGTGGAGGCGTGCTTTTGGTTTCACAGAACATGTATGTTCTGAACATGCGGTGCACCGTGCCCCCATGGGACAATCACAGAGGTGTGACTCAGTGTCCCCCATTACCCATATGTTCTAAACACGTCCTGAAGCGGTATGTGTGTGTGTCAAGGGGGTAATGATCGTCTCATGGTGATCGACGGGATTGTGCCCAGCTGATATCCAGGTGACACACCCCCACCTTGCTTTAACTGCCCCAAATACAAATCTCGACCGGCTTGTTTGTTTGTGCGTGTCTGTTCGTGTGTGTGTATTCCCCAAACGCGTACACATGCAGTCAGCTGTGTGAAATCAACACATGGATTAAACACCAAATGGCAGAGAATTTAAAAGCAGCACCTCTTGCCCAATTCTGCATCTCTCAACCTTGAGCCCATTCTTAAAATAATTTAGAAGAATTTTACACAAAACGTAATTTATTCATATTAGTTGACATATTTGGGGAGTTCATGTAAAATAATAGCGTAAACATAGATAATAATATGGTTTCCCATTGTTCTCTTTTCTCTTTAATCTCAAAATGCTTCAAAGACTGGTACCTGCTTTAAGGGTTGACAAATGGTAATAAAGTGGGGAGAATCTGCGACATTTATCTGGGCTCAGTTTTAAGCCGGGCGATATGGCATAACGCAACTGAACTCTCCGCAGTATGCTTGTGCTGCAACGAGTTTGCGTAAGTGGCTGCCTGTCAGCGACTAGTTTTTCTGTGATTCAAAATTTTTATCACAGATAAACGGAGTTACAACATAACAGATATGATGCACATGAGCTTTCACAAAAAGGGTAAACGAGATCCAGCCTGCTGCCGCCAAGCCGTATCAGTACAGTTCACACCGTGTGTATATAAAGTAACGTATCATAATTACTAGCAACTAACTGTATACAGTAAATAGCACCGGACTATTGCTATATTAGTCATTCGAACTGCTCTAAGTGCTAATGGACTCTGCATCTTTTGCAGAATTGTCAAAAAATAAAAATAAATAATGTACCGGCATTACCAGATAACTATTAACCCTTTATTGCTCAGTGACTGTTTTTTTTGTCAATGTTTTTATGTCTCAAAAGTGTTCTCTGTCAATTGACTGTCTGTTGTCGTACTAGAGCGGCTCCAACTACCGGAGACAAATTCCTTGTGAGATAAAGATGATTCTGATTCTGATTCTGATAGATGCTATAAGCAGCTGATCTGTAAAAGAAGCTTGGCCGTTTTTTTCAATTATTATTTTACTACCAAGCAATGATTTGAGAAAGCAGTAGATTGTGTCAGGGAGCTCAACTCAACTCACGTCATACCAAGCAGCAATTTGGAAGAATGAAGGTTCTGCCAAAAAGAGGCTTCAAACTATTTCTTGCTCCTCCCAGTTGAAGTTTACTGTCAAACTAAACATAAAACAAAGAGAATTAAACATTGCGTAGTTAATACAACCTCATACATTTGGGAAAGTCACTGAGCTTCATGCAAACAAAAGATGCAAAACACCACAGACTGGCTAACAAATAGCATCAATGCCGCAGTGTTATGACCAGTTTAAGCAACAAATATTTGAACACAAATTGTGCACCAGCACATGTAGACTGACAATATAACAATCCTCACAAGCATATACAATATTTGTATCCTGCAAAAAAGAGCCTAATATTACTGGAACTTACTGAGTCAGTTGTGAAACTCTTCTCTGTGTGTCTGTGTGGCTGTATTATAGTGCCCCCTGGTGCCCAATATGTGTACATTAGAAAGAGCATAATGTGGGGCTTCAACAGATTAATGGCATTTCCAATAATTTCAAAGGGGAAACATGATTTCTTTTTTTTTGCATTATGAGTGTGGTCACAGAACGAAAAACGTGTAAGTCAAGGCACCACTGTTATTTTATACAGTACTATTAAACAGTAAAAAAAAATCTTAATAGAATTTAAAGAAAATGTCAAATTAATTACCAATGTATTTGCAATTTCTGTAATGTTTATTCTGACATCATCTGCCGCATATCATAGTCGTCCTGACTAAACAAGCTTATTTTTGCAGATTTGTATTCATGTTTGCACGTCTCCGGTGAATAATAGTGAGACAAAAAATTACAATACAAAGCTGAAAAAGCAGAATCGAGGCAACTGGATTTTCCCTGTTTGTTGAAGAAGTTTCACCTTTCATCCAAAAAGCTTCAGTTCGATTCAACTGTTGTGGATTAACATGAAATGGATGACTGAGAATCTACAAAGACCTTTTCTATTACACATTTTTTTGGCTACTATTTTAACTCAGGAATTTCATGAAAATAATGTTAACCTGCGTGTCATGTTTGGGGGGGTATTTTGCATTAGGACTCACTATTTGTCAGGGTTGTGCTCTTTTAGGGTTCTGTGTTAGTGCATTTAGATGGAAAATAGTCCATTAGTGTACTCAACTATTGTGAGAGCATATTGATATTTTCAGGAATATAAATGCTTTTTTCAACCACTCCAAGAATGTTTTTGATCTAACTTTATGTGGAGAACTTGTTACGTTATGTTACAAGCCCTATTTGTCTCTATGATGTAATGTCTCAGTTCAATGGCCAATTATGTATTCATTTTCACAGCAGACTATTTGACGTTTTGAAGCAGACAATGTCTAGGTGTCGTAAAAACAAAACTCAGTTTTGTGTCTTCAAGCATTTACCTGTACCAAACAAGCTCCTCTGTGGTACATCGCATCCATGACCAGGTTTTCCTAACCTAGATATTTAAATAACGTCAGCTCGAGTTCCAAATGCTTAAATCCTCATTCATGTTTGTCGCTTTGTCTGGCTAGTTTGTGACAATAAACTAAAGGCAGAATCATGCGGGCCGCAGACACAAAGTCCTCTGCTCTTACATGTCAGTCATGCAAGGATGTCACATTTACAAGACCGCAGGAAACGTACATGGCACATCATTTATGCAAAGCAGCGTTTGCTTACCATAGTTCGCCAGGGGAGGTTATTATTATTATTATTTTTTTGCTTTAACAGATTGTCAAATTTGGCCAATAAATTTGCCCCAAAAAATGCAAATGTCCTGTATAGATTAAGATTCCACAGGTATTTATTTTTCCTGACATTTACAGTCGTGAGTTAGTTTATAATGAGGATGTCTGCATTCCCAACAGCTGATTCTTTATGCCGATGCCCTGCAGTTAGTTGGTAGAGTTTTGCCATCGTGGGATGTATTCTTGTCTGCCACTTTGCTGACGCGCAAGTGCACTATATGTTGTTGTTGCATTCTGCGCACGCCACACACAAACTCGCACACACACACTAATAGTCCCAGCCGAGCCATCACCTTTCTCTCCGTTCCACTTCAGTGATGACAACAGGCTATCCCTGTACTCCAATGCTACACACTCCACATTTGCATATCAATTTACTTTTTTAATATAATACTCTGTCAGTTGAGACCCATTTGTCATTCTGCTAGCAAGCTTCCCTCACAGAACTCGATTCACATAATATTATTGCTGTAGCACCCCCCAACCCCCCCAACCCCCTGTCGTCCTGTCATTCTCACTCTTACGGCCTTTATCTCTCGCGGGGTATTTTCGTAATTCCGTCTTTTACTGAAAACATTCCCTTGTCCAATACAACATATATCACAGCTTTCTTCCTCAGGCATCCATCCATTTGTCCACTCTGGTCCTTTCCTGTGCTTTCTGCTCCTCAGAGGTTGTGCTGTGTTTTTGAAAGAAAGAGTGGACAAAAGGAACTGGAACAGAAAAAAGAAAGCGAAAGAAAGGAAGCAAAGGAGTGAGATACGAAGGAGTGCTGACAGGCAAGAAAGCACAATGGGGTTCCATGCCTGCATACCAACTAACAAGCAATCACATAGGGGGGAGTGAAGAGCGCAGGGAGGCAGCCATAGGAAAAAAAAAATGGCAAAGGAGTGACATAAGGGATGTGGAAAGACAGAAGGGTGAGGCAGTACTTGTGCCGCAGTAACGTGGCCGGCATGAGAACAACTATTACAACTAGGAGAATGTTTTTAGAATAAATATGCTATAGTAAAGTGGAATGGAGATGTTGGATGTTGCTTTTATGTATATTTGTGATTGCAGGCCTGCCTGGTTGAAATTATGAGATTCTCTCACCTTCATTTTGGGAGACATATTATTACTTTTGCTCATAAATATAAAAAGAAAAGAAAAACAGCCCTTAGACAGCAAGTGTCAAACACTAGGCCCGAGGGCCACATCCGGCCCGCCAAACCATTTTATGTGGCCCGCGAAAGAAAATAATTTGCATCAACTTTCATGATTCTTGCTCAATTTCAAATCGTCATATGTAAGAAATAACTAAATATACACTGAGATATTGCAAGCATTTTTTTGGGTTACCAAACTCCCCTTTACTGTAACTTGAATAGTAGTTGAACAAACTATTATCCTTGACTTCTGATTTCAAATCTATGTATCCATCAATTTGTTGTGTATATGTAAAACTTTTATATATGTAATACCACAATGAAGAGATGAAACATTTATTTAATGTTTTCACAGTCATAACTGCCCTCAAAGCAAAACAGTAACTACAGTGTGCCTCGTGACAAAAATGAGTTTGACACCCCTGCGAGTGTAAGGGGTCATTTTCACAAAACAGTTGTTAACTGAAAACGGAAACTTAAAACGGAAAAAAAATTCACATAGTCACAGATTATTATTATTTTTTGTGGGGTCCTATTCTCTTATTTGCTGAAAAAAAAACTATTCTCTGTTTTTGGCTGAGGCCAAAGACTTGTCTAATATAAAAGTGTTGCTTTGGACCATCTTCGCACCAAGAAACTCTGTTTAGATAAGGGGAAGAGCTTCATTTAGACAAGTGATCGCCCTGTTTAATATAAAAGTGGTGCCATATTGTGACATCTGTAGACAATTATAAACCTTTTTAGGTGGTGTATCAATTACTGGCGGATTTTTGCACACACATCACAGTCAGTTATCCATCAAAGTGTAAATTTTTAGGAGACTACCACTGCTTCTAAAGAATTGGCATTGCTTACAATTTCATCCATCCATCCATTTCCCGTACCGCTTATCCTCACTAGGGTTGCAGGCGTGCTGGAGCCTATCCCAGCTCGGGCGAGAGGCGGGGTACACCTTGAACTGGTCGCCAGTTTTTTTTATGAGCAATGAAGTACAAATAAGCACTTGCAGTAATGTGGTTGTGGTTATGTTCAGAATTAACCAATCACATTCAAAAATAAAATGTATTGGCCGTAATTCCAAAAGGTACGTTGGGCGCAAACACAACACTGCTTATCACCAATAGAACACAATACCGACAGTTAACCATGGAGAAGTCGTTATACTTTTTGGCGTCCGCAAAACTCAGTTTAAGGGTAAGCTGTCTGTATTTATCCATGTATTTTCGCTCTAACTTGACGATCACCATCTCTCGCTTTCTCAACCACGCTGCTACAACACTCCACCCTCCCTACATGAACGGTCTTCAGATGTCGTCTTCCTGTAATCGTGCTTTCTTCTTTTTTTTTTTTCTTTTTTTCCTTTTCGGCTGTTAGGTCAAGCAGAAAGGAAGATATGTATCCCTTTTATGCCAGAACAGTTTTGTCACAGTGGACTTTTTCAGCTGCCACTCTGGTCTCTTTGTATTCTGATCGATATTTATTGAGAATTACAGTCGTTCAGTCAAACAGAACAAAGTTTTTAAAGGGGAGCGACAGAAAAAACAAAGGAGAGGGAGTGAAAAGATAACTAAATAATATAAGAAATAAAGACAACAAAACACAAAGCACTAGCTATAAACCAGATGAGGAAAGTATATCATTATATAACTAGTGTTGTATGGGTCAGTCGTGCCAGGAGGACAATATAGGACAGGGAGGGGAAGCATGCAAGACAGGAGTCGTGGACCCAGCTGTACAACTGAAGTGAGGTGGGAGTGGCTATGTAAATTATAAACATCTGAAGGCCCAGAGAGTAAGTGAGAGGATACCCAAGAAATTCGCATAGTTATAAATTATTTGTCGCAAAGAGTGAGTGGCCCCACACCCAGCGAATAAGTTCCAGGGGTGTGTCTGCAGACACATGCAAGTGAATCTTAGGACACATTTGGATTCACCTCTGATCAAGCTGACAAAGCTCTGATCGAAGTCACTGCTGCCATCTACTGTTGATTGATCATACTAAAATCCTTCCCAAGGCTTTGATACATATTGTGGGGCTCCGCCGAGGCTTTGGCATTACAATTTAAATTTAAAAAATCAAAACAAAATAGGGAAAACGTATTAATACGTGTTTGGCACTAAATAGATGGATTTGTGAAAACGTATTAATACGTCTCTGGCACTAAATGAGTTCAGTTGTACGTAGGTGTGCACACTTTTGCAACCATATTTCAGTTGATTATTTTTACTTCCCCTCTCAAAGATCGTTTTAATTTAGCTGTTCAGGTTATAGGTCACATAAATGCTGGGAAAGGTTTTGAAATGATTTATCTTGGGCTAATTTTTCTTATATCACAAAATCCTAGCGTTTGAACAGGGGTGTTTATACGTTTTGTATCCACTGTGTGTGTGGAGATAGGCCGAGTAGATAGGCATTGTGTGCGTGGCTTCATGCTAATGAATAACCTTGGACTGATGTTAGCCTGAGACACTTGCAGCTAATAAAGTGTTTGTAGTTCAGCGCGGTGTCACATCACCTGCTTTGCTTTATATGACTGGCCGCATTTGATAGGATTAGAGTCAGGCTGCTAGCCGGGATATGATAGGATAAATTGATGTCGTCTGGAACAAGGGAAGAGTCGGGAGGGCTTGGATGCACCCCTATATGAACAAAGTCTTTCACATCGCTTTACTCCCGTCGCCTTCCCGCTTTCATTTCCTGTCTCGTCACATTATTTTCCCTCTGCTAATCAGAACGACGAGAAAAATGAAATCAGTACATCGTTAGTCACCCCTCCAGCATGACACAGCTATCCTGCTTTCCTCACCACCTCCTCTGACAACCATGCACACACACACACACACTGCTGTTTTCATTACTTGCGGTAATTACTAATGGCGATTCCATTTAATATCAAACTATTAAATTTAAAATAATTACTGAGAATGAAATCAATGGATTAAATTTACCATCTTGTTATTTCACAGCGAAAATGTGTCTGGGCGCGCCACCTAAATGACCAAACACATTCTTTGTCCAGATACCACCGCAATGAATTTAGCGTCTCAATAGCATGGAACTTGAACTAACAATAACAACAACAAAATAACGATAAACAGTAAGTCTGGGTGTTCTAACATAAAGTCCATTCTGAGCCAATCTTCATCTTATCTGTCTGGCACCGGCTCAACGATCTCTGACCACAGTGTAAAAAGATTTACTCAGCGCAGTCTAATTATGAAGACGGGGAAATGATTAGTGGAAGAGTTATTACTAATAAATCTGTCTATGTTTCATTAGCACCCTGTTTGGAAACATTTCAATTAGCTCCTTCTCATTAAGGAGAATGGAAATGGATAAAACGAAGAAGGGGGCGGGAAGGAGCTGGAATACGGGAACATAGCGGGATTTTTATGGTCAAAGGAAAAAGAGAATCATCAAGTGAAGTGTATTTTTATATACAGTATGCAAATAGATTAGTATGTAGATCAGTGTAATACCACTAATGATGTCACTTACTTGATGAGGTTATGATTGTAAAATCCCTAATAAATACATCTCAATAGACTATGCACTTTCAAATTGGAACAAAAAACCCAACAGGTTAAATTTGTTTATTGGCTGTTTGATCAATCCCATTGCAACATCTGCTCATTTACATAAAGCCTGTGTGAAATTGTTTTGCACCAGAGGCAACAAGATTCTAGGACTGCAGTACTTTGCAGGCGCTCTGCACACAAAGATAGGTCGGGCTACACCCTCCAGTTTAATTGAAAGCGTCCAAGCAAAACATCCGAATGTGTCTAATAACATCACACCAATATCATCACATCCCACATATACACAATGCACTTGCATGTTATTTTTTCGAGTGTCTCCTGCGCACAATGCCTTGGATGCCAAAACTTTATTTACGCTATTATTGAAAAAACATAGCAACACCCACATGAGGCTTTGTTGATTTCGCTGGCAAATTTCTACCTCCAGTATATACTGCTTTAAGTATAATTTAAAATTATAATTCACAGAAAAACACTTCTGTTTCCATCATCAAAGTCACAAAACATCGTCAGCAATGACGATTGTCTTTGTAAATTCCATTTCTCAGAATGTCTATTTCAAGGCATACTCCACTTCCACTTCTCTCAAAGGCTCCCTTTCTTTTTCATCACTTCTGCGTCATTAAATTTTTAAGAACAACCTTAGGCTGAACAACAGATGCTGTGGAGGTAAAAGATCTTACCCGCGCAAACATCGGCATTGACACAATGTGCTAAAACTGTGCTAAAACATAGCGATATTACCACACTATTTGTGATCACAAGGAATCACAAGGACCAACCGCATGTTTTTTTCCCTTTTCCACTTCCTTTAGGTGCAAAGGACATGTTCCTACAATAAACCTACATCCATATTGTGTATTTCTTTGACTTTTTCTTTCAATCCTCAGTGGTGGGAAATACGAAAAGCAAATCCTGCACCTAAGTAGATTTTTCAGATATCTGTACTATGTGTATTTTAGTAACACCTTGTTACTCTTACTCCCTATATTTGAAAACAGATATATGTATGTATATTCTTTTTTTCAGTTGATCATTAGCTGATTTTGCATTATTAACAAATATTATATGTCAGTCATTCTCGAAGTGTGGTACAGGTACCACCGGTCATACGCGTAAAAATCCTTGAATTAAATACAAATAAAATAAAATACATTTAAAACATAAAATAAATCTCAACAAATTACAAAGAATGAAAATATCTTATCAATGATGGCAAGAAAATGAAGGAAGATAAATTACAGTTACAGTTCATTTGTTTTTAACCTTTAAGTAAAATACATTTACGCAACTGTATTTCAATGTTGGTCATTATGGTGGTACTTGTAAAGCTAAGTATATTTTAGGTGGTACTTGGAGTCAAATGTTTGAGAACTACTGTCATGTATAGTTGAATGCAAAAAAAAAAAAAAAATACTTTTTTTTACTTAAGTACATTTCAGAGTCTGTACTTTTTGACTTTTAGTACAGGTACAGGAGTTTAATTTGTGAAGACTAGCACCCGTATTTTTTTACACAATAATTTGTACTTCTGCTTAAGTACAGAGTGTGATTACTTCTCACCTCTGCCAATCCTACCAACAAATGTAATCAACACATTTGGCCATAGTTAACACAAAGCAGTGTGTCAGGAAAACAAACCATCCCGACATTTAAAGACAAAGACGACTGTCGAGTCATTAGACGGCACACTAGACGGGAGGCACACACAGATGTTGCCAGGCAGAAGCTGTAACATGTTTAACGAGGAGCGAAATAAAGTGAGGACCTAGAGGGTGCGGGGTAGCACACACAGAGTCAAAGGCCATCTGGTGAATTCATGGTTATGGCAGTCGCTCGCTCGCCACCCACCAATCACACCTGCCAGCTTGCCAAAGCCCCCCTCAGGACGACAAAAGTGGCAACTTCTCACACAAACACATACTTCCACGCCTGCGCTTGCAGAGCAATAATGGCACCCACACAAGTGTAACTGGTGTGATTTGTCAGAGCCGCACAGCATCTGAAGAGCTTTTGACAGTTTTTAATATTTCCCCTCATGCTGGAACAATAACCTAAAAATGGAGGTGGGTAGTAACGAGCTACATTTATTCCGTTATTTCTTATTCCGTAAACTTTTTAGTTTTAGTTATTTAATGTAATATTTTTTGTCAAGAACAAACGGTACTTTGAATCCATTCCATTGAGCTACTATCCACTTGCTACTTGTATTTTAATTTACAAATTTTTACAATACTGGTTAGAGCGTCAGCCTCACAGTTCTGAGGACCGGGGTTCAATCCCCGGCCCCGCCTGTGTGGAGTTTGCATGTTCTCCCTGTGCCTGTGTGGGTTTTCTCCGGGCACTCAGGTTTCCTCCCACATCCCAAAAACATGCATGAATTGGAGACTCTAAATTACCCATAAGTGTGAATGTGAGTGCGAATGGTTGTTTGTTTGTATGTGCCCTGCGATTGGCTGGCAACCAGTTTGGGGTGTTCCCCGCCTCCTGCCCGACGATAGCTGGGATAGACTCCAGCACGCCCGCGACCCTAGTGAGGAGAAGCGGCTCAGAAAATGGATGGATGAATGAGGTTTATTCTTGCTTGGGCGTTCCATTTTAGTTTGTTCGAGAGATTTGTGTCACATGACTATGTTTCACCAATCCAACATAAGTACTTGTGACATTTGACTCCATTTCACCAATCAAACAAAGCCGAACAATCACATGACCGCACACAGTCACCATGGTCCCAGACCCACGCAGTGACTCATTTATGTGGCAGAAATCTATATTTACCTTAGAGATAAATGGATGGACTACAAAAAAAGAATCGCTATGTCATGTGCGGTCATGTGTCTGCCTAATAATGTCAGCATTTCAGCCTACAAGAACTTCACTTGGCACTTGAGAAACACACAAGAGTCTGTCCTGGTCTGCGTTTTCAAAACGTAATGCTCAAACCAGCAATTTGCAGCAAATTGCAGCTCGTCCAGTCCAACCCACTCAGACGCATTGAAAGTCTGCTGTTCCTTGCTGTAGAAATGTGCACATTCAGAGGGAGAAAAGAGCAATCAGCAATGTACAGTATGCACAGCACTGAAGATAAAGAGTTAAGTTGATTATTTTTATTCATTCTCA
Source organism: Phycodurus eques (assembly GCF_024500275.1). Lineage (NCBI taxonomy): Eukaryota > Metazoa > Chordata > Actinopteri > Syngnathiformes > Syngnathidae > Phycodurus > Phycodurus eques. The sequence goes on from NC_084537.1 coordinate 13,206,744, forward strand.
TGGGAAATACTACTTCAGCTTTTGTATGATTCGGTTTTAGTCAGACATTTTGGAACGGACGAAAACCCAGGTTCCACTGTATAATCATATTCACATAAGCTCATGGATTTATGGTGGGTTCAATACATATCGAGCAGCACGTCGGTCGTGCGGTTAGCATGTCTGCCGTATAGTTCTTATCCGGTGTCTTAAAATCTGAATAACTCTCGCTCTTCTCCCATCTCTCAGCCACACTTGTCATCTCGCATTCCTTCTTCCTGTTTCCCTCTCATGTCATTTTGTTCCCATTCCTCCCCAGGCTCCTCTTCAAGATTACCTCTCCGTTGGCACATACAGTTCAGATTGGAATTCATCCTCCGCTTCTGCTTCTCCTTTCCTTCCTTTCTGTCTATCGCAGTATTCAAGCTACTCTGCCGCTTCTCTTTGCCCCCCAGCGACGCGGCTTTGATCCCCGCCTCCTTCCCCCGACATAAAACACACAACTCCGATCCCCGCCTAATGCACGCGGGCGCACAACCTTTGACAGCTGCACAGATGCTGTTTAATCGAGAGCAGTAATCAACACCGCTTCCTCCCCGGTGCGCCCCCGTGTTTAAACAGCGGGAAGATGGAGGGAGACAGCGACAAAGGAAGCGACCTAAAATTGATGTCAGTGCATCGACCCTCCTATAAAACTCAGTTAACAACTGCTGACTTGTGAGAGCTTATTAGCCGGGTGTGAGTGTGACTCTGAGTGCGTGTGACATCACGTGTGTATAAAACATGGTACATTTAACGGCTTGCTTTTTACGTCTCACGCACGCAAGCTCATAATTCCCACTTTGGTTAAAAGAAAGGTTGACGTGCTCTGTATCTGTGAAATGTGTGCGTGTGTGTGTGCTTGTTTGTGCGTGTGGTCTTGGCCTGATTACGTCGCTCCGACTCAATGGTGAATAGACCACTCCGTCTGATAAGCAATCACCTCAATCAATACTCATGTTTTTAGTGTGTGTTCGTTAGTGTGTGTCCATGTGTGCGCGTGCACAGGTGTATGTTGTTCTTAACCTGTTGTTAATCTAGTTGGAGCTGATCGGTTAAACTTTTACTTAACCACCACTGTAAGGCACAAATGTCATCCCTGTTTTCATCCTTCTTTTACCCGTTCATCTTCTCCTTAATCTCTTCCTTTCTTTGATTTCCTTCTGCGCCTCTCATCACCTATTCTTCCTCTTTTTCTCTCCTTTCTTCTCTTCATCATTGTCTCATCCCGATGCGTTCATCCTCTTCTAACCTCATCTCCACTTGCTTTGGTTTACCTGTACAGTATTCCTTTCCTCCTTAGCCACTCATCTTGTCTTCCTTTTCCTTCCTCGCCTCTGATTAACTCCTCCTACTTTCCTTCATCCTCATCCTGCCTTCTCCTTGCATCTCTTGCTCTCTCCTTCCCTCATACTCCTCATCTGCTCTTCTTTGGCTTTCTTTTTTTTCCTCCTCATCTCATGCTCTTCTTCGTGTTCCTTACTTTAACATTTCCTTACATCTCACACTCATCTCCTCATATTCTTGTAAAGATTGGAATTGGAAAGAGTAACTGCAGTAATTATCTTTCTCTCCCTTTTCCTTTTAATTTGTGTTATATCCTTTAATTTGCTCCTCATCTTCTCATATCTCTATAAAGTCAGACAGGTGTAAACAAGTGTCCATTCTGTGATTTGGATAAACATGTTTTTGTTGAGTTTAGGAGACTAAAAGCTTTCTTTACACTTCTTATGAATGTTTTTAACATTTAAATGTTTATTGTTGGGGCCAAATACAAGAACAAAGGAAAGAAGAAGAATTTGATTTGTAGCTCTTTTTTAACTGGGGAAGCCAAGTTGGCTATTTATTGTATATAAGTCAAAGAGACAAATTGCACTTTGGCCCTAACTTGACTGCTGTGGCCTTGAGTAAGTGTAACCTGAAGGTGAGGTTGAAACTGGAATTCTGCTTCTACAGGACGAGAGGGGACTTATATATATTTATTGGGGAGATCTGGGGACATGAAGGGATTTAATTTAACTCTCCTGAAGTCCAGTGCTATTTTTGGCTGAGTTTTGTTGTCATGTTAAATGTTGTAGCAATGTCTTTTTGTTAATTTTCTTTTGTAAATTGATCATTGATCGAATCATTTTCTCTTCTTTCCAAACACTCCTCCCCCTCTTACTCCAAAGAACCTATTGTAATTCAGTTCCTTTCATCTTCTCCACTCTCTCCAGTCTGCATTCTTTTTATTTTGTTTACTCCTCCTTCCCCTGTGTGGCCTTCCTTGAGACACGGGATCAACCCTGAAAAGAGGCACTCTTAGCGGGTCTATGTTCTTCACGGAAAGACTAACACAGCCTTTAGTTGGTCTTAAATGTCAAAGTTGGAGCCATTTCTGTGGACCAAAATATAAAAAAGAGCGAGGGGGCCGTGTGCAGTTAGTACCTCTTCATGTGATTGGACCATGGCAAACCTCGACAGTGTGAAACGCACCTCACCTCTTACACATCAAGACGATCAATTTATTTTCAATCTTATCTCTCGGTTGGAAAGGGCAACATTGTGTTCTATCGCATTATGATCTTGCATGTTTGACCTCACCTTCCGCTAACGACGAAGCATGTCACCAGGAAGATGAGGAGAACGACGCCACCTGAGATGGATATGGCCAGGATGGTGGTCTGGTTCGGGTCTCCAATAGCAAAGACGTCTGTAGGGAGTGAACAGAGACAGGATGGCAGATTTAATAAAACCAGTAGGAGCAATTGCGAATGAATAAATAAAAAAAGACAGCAGCAAAGTGATAAAAGTGAGCGAGGGAGCGAGATGGAATAGTAAGCAATGTTCCTGATGAAAAGCACTTCCTGCATTGCCTGCCTGTGAGGCTCAGGGAGAAGAAGTGAAAGCAATTCCCACTCGGCCCGGTGCTGTCCAGTGTTGCATATAACAAGACTACTCCCCAGAACTTTCTGGACATATCGATTTTTTCATTTAATTTTTTTCCCCCTACACCACACCGATCGAGCAATTAATTAAAACAAATACCCCTGTTTATCTGGCGTATCTTCGTGTGTATGTGTCTGTTGGCAAATTAATTCCCTCAAGTAAGCACAATTACCGATCGCTTACATTTACTGGCACACATATTCTTTAATAACCAATACCACTGATCTGATTTGATGACATTGGTATGACTGAAGTGTAACTGGCCTCATGTGTACTCATCTGACACTATATTAGGGAAACAAACACGATATAATATTAACACTGTGCTGCATGGAGGTGTTTCCAATATGTTAGAACCACTGCACACCAAGTTATATCACAAGACCACAAATGGTTGTATAATACGTAAGATCTTGACCTCATTAGGTTTTTTTTTCCTCCCCAAATGTACACGATCAAGTGTCCAGTGTGTGTAATACAGCATTGAAATGAACTTGTGTGTGAATTTTACAGTGAAATGTTAACAAACAAAAATCACAATCACAATGTTAACAACATTTTCTTGTTGTTTGCTTTCCAGATATACAGCATGTTGCAGGGCTGTAGCAGAAAGCCTTCTTTGAAGCATATTTATTGATTATTCAGGGATTAGTAGGCTAATGTGTTCCCACTGTATGTCGCACGAGCTATATCCACACTGCTATACATTGAGATTTATAGCCCTCCATGCCCGGCCATCTGAGAATCGATGTGCACTTTGAAGAGCAGATTATTGAAAGGAAATCGTTTTCCCATGATGAAGTGACAATACAAGAAAATGACAGCTCGCAAAAGGGAAAGTGAGGGAAAGTGAGTTTGACAACACGGTGGCAGGGATATTACAAGTGGACTAAATTGTTGGTAGCCTTCTGTTAAAGAATGGGGGGGGGAATCACAATTTTAAAATAGTTTGAAGCTGACAAAAGTAATATTGAATTCACATTTAAAAAAAAAAAAAAAAAAAATCAACAATCACTAATGAAAACCTGGCATTCTTTTTTTGTTGTCCAATATATATATATATATATTTTTTTTTTATAAAGAAAAACTAATGAAACTGTCCTGGACAAAAATGATGGTACCCTTAACTAAATATTTTATTGCATAACCTTTTGAGGCAGTCACTAAAATCCAAATATTTCAGTAACTCTCAATAAGACTTATGCCCGACCCTTAGAAATTAGAGTAGCTACCTGTAGAAATGTTTCAATCTCGACTCAACTTATTTTTTCACTCCTAAAATGCAAAAAGCCACTTGCCCTGCATTTTACCCACTGACATTTGGATTTTAGCCTGTTTTACTGCCAATTCTCCTCTCTTCTTCCTACCTCGTTAGCGTTATTTTTGTTGTTGTTATTTTGCCTTTATCCTGTTGGAGTACCCCTGACCTGTGACAAAGGTCAACTCGCTAACACTTGGCAGCAAATTTCCCTCCAGTATACCAAGATTGTGTGCTTTTCTACCTTCAAGGTACTCAAAGAGCTTTAACATTGTCCTTATTCACCGACTGATGATGCAAGCACCAGGATCAACTGGAGGTTCAGTATCTTGCTCAAGGACACTTCGACATGGTCACGGGGGGCTCAGGATCAAACCAACAACCTCCGGGTTGTGAGACAATCACACTACCACGTGAACCTAACAGAACATAACTAAGCCTCCATGTTTTACAGTAGCTACAGGGTTTTTGTCTTTGTATACTTAATTTTTATTTCTGAAAACATAACGCTGATATGACCTTCAGAGACGCTCCAATTTTGTCTAATCTCGCAGACGTTTTGTGGCTTGTCGTATTTTGGCCAATTCCAGTAGGGCTGCGACTAACGATTATTTTAATTATCAGTTAATCAGCCCATTATTTTTTCAATGAGTCGGACAGAAAAAAAAAAAAAAAATTTCCATCCCTTTCTTAAAGAATACGACATTATTTTAAATTGACAGTGCAGAAAATGCACAAAATAAATGTATTTTTATTCAGTTGCAGGTTTTGTCAGTAATATGAGAAGATTCTGAAATCTGAGAATATTTTACTTTTGCAAATAGTAATAATAACAATAATAGTAATAATAATTAATTTGATAACACTGGGGAACATAATTTTTGTTGAGTTAGGTCTGACATTTGTTTTTCACAAATTTTTGGGTGCGGAATCCAAAACTGATCTCAGTTTTTCTCTATCACGTCAAGTTTTTGAACTATGGGATCCTCATTTTCTTAAAAAATAGAAAAAATGTATGTATCTATGTAAATAATGCTATGAAAACTAAAAAAAAACTGCATAAAATGAAATAGAAGTTACAATGGTATGCCCATGGTTACAAGGTTAAGCGAAAAGCCAGCACAAATCCTCTTAATTACTACTATGATAGCTTTCTGTATGCAGATATTGAAAGTACTGACTGACTTATTGTGAGCTGCACACATCTCTCACCGCACTGTCTCAATTGTGACTGCACAAACAAGTTGCCACGTAGCTGTAGTCTAATCACAATCAACTGGAAAGTCTTACTACAGCTAATCAGTGGAATTTTGCTTATCTGGAGAGTATCTAGAGGGTAAACTTGATGTGCTAGAAAAAAACTGACTGCAATTTTGGAATCAGAATGAAAATTTTTATTTTAATCAGCATAAAAATCTAACTCAACAGATTTTGTTTCTTAATTGTTCCCCAGTGTAATCAATTAGTTGTCAATTAATCAATTAAATGTTGCACGTCTAAATTCCAGTCTCATCAGTTTCAAGTTATCTCAGTGACTATTGTGGGTTTTTCTTTTTTGACGTAAGGGTACTAAAAATGTTTTTAAAATATGTATTTATGTGACGTGGATTGCAGTTTACAAGCAGTTTAGGAAGTCATCAGGTTTGCTTCTTAAGAGAGCACTTCCAAGCGTGATAGTTCTGAACTTACAAGCTCACTTTTTTATTGAATAAATCTTCTTGCAAACCCAGATGACAAGAGAACTGAGGAAGCCATTTAGATGAAAAGTGAACTATTTAATATCCATCCACTGGATTGATTTTAAACTCCAGCAGGAACAAATCACCACATGGAGATATAATTGAGCCACACTATTTGCACTTCATCTTTGTCCTTCTTGCTCACCTGCTCTTTGAATTTGGTTCTGGTTGAACATGTTTGCGTTACACATGACTGTGAAATAGTCATACTGGTTGCGGCACAGAGATAATTAATTCAAAATGTGTACCTTCATGGCTCGTTTCCAGTTCAATTTCTCCACCATAGCTGCCGTATCCACCGTCAGTTCGAGCCCTGACCCGGAACACGTAGGTGGTGCCTGGTTTAAGCCCGTCCACTGTCATCATGTTGGATCGAGTTTTTAAAACAGTGTAGTTCTGCTCCCGCTGGTTCTGAAGTAGAGATAATAGAAAGTGGAGGCAATTAATAAATATTATCCGGAGCAGATATAATGCACTCAGTAGAGTGAAGACCTCCTTCAAGACTATCCATCCATCCATTTTTCTGTACCCGCTTATCCTCATTCGCGGGTGTGCTGGCGCCCATCCCAGCCATCCTCGGGCGTGACGCGGGGTACACCCCGAACTGGTTGCCAGCCAATCGCAGGGCAGACACAAACAAAGAACCATGTGCACTCACATTCACACCTAAGGGCAATTTAGAGTCTTCAATCAATTTTTGGGATACCCGTATCGGGTATCGGTGCCAATACAGTACTTCTGTACAGGGGCGCCGAACGCAGGGTAAAAACATGACACTCTCAATCAAGGGACAACCCTCCCGTCCATTGACAAATACATTCATATGATTTCGAGAAAAAAATATCCATCTGTATTGTTACAGATTACAGATTTATATTAAAATACTTTAGCTAACGCACACTATATAATCACAGTAATAATGATTCTTATTTTTTTTTTTGTAGTATGGGATTTATTTTGTTAATGTAATCACACTGTAATGACAAGTTTGTACTCTAAAAAGTGTTATATTTGAGCAAAACGTGCCATGTTCAAGAAAAATGTCTTAACAATATTTGTTAAAAATAAAACCTTTTCATGACAATTGCCCTTGCTGCCCCTCTCGTAATGCCATTATCAAGAATCAGCAGTCTGGTATAAATGTAACTGCAAAATCTGATGGTGTATATTGTCGGTTTTGTGCAATCCTGCTAACTAAAAAACTTACTAACCAACCAACAAATAAAAAAAACTTATAAGCTCCTCTCAAATATTGCCAGGGGCCACATTAAGTCCCTTTTCTATCAAGCAATACTGTTCAGTTTGTTGTGATGATTGTGTTTTTTTTTGTCCTTCACTGTCAAAAGTTCTGAAGTGTACCTTGTCTTTTGGACATTTTAACTCCCTTCTTTAGGTTATGAACCACAGTGGTATGTTACCTAAAATTTGGGGCGAAACACAATGCACTCTGTTGATATGAAATGTGTTCATCATGTCTATTCGGACACAAAGGCAAAATATCATGCCTACACTTGTGGACAGTATGCAATCAAGTTTTGCCATTCTTCGGTCCATGACTACATTAGATGTCTGTGTGTGCGTGTTCAAGTGTGTACGTGTCTAGGAGGATGAATAAAGTATAAGTGTGTCAGTTAGCTGGAGCCCTGCAGAGAGGCAGCTCATTCCCTAATGGAAGACACTCTCCAGCATGAATTAAGACTATTTCATTGCTCATGCATGCCATCGCACATACACACTCGTACAAGCACTGAGGCTTAATGTCATCACCTTGACGATGTTTTACAAGGTTTGTCCAACAGATGTGTGAGTAATTGACATGCTGTGAGCTGTAGGAGAGGAGCAAGCCCGCAAGCTAAAACACACAACCAATAAGTCAAGAGGAGAGAAACGTTTTGTTTCAGAAATTTCCTCGCCCCGTCCAATAGTGTTCAAGTGGACAACTAGAATATACAGTAAGTGCCAGTAAACAATTAAAATGTCACCACATTTGTTGACTGACAGCACATTATAGCACCCGTTGTTTAAAGGTGTAAAAATAACACATTGGCAAGAAATAGATGAGTTCACATCCCCTCTAGTCTGAATCGTTTTCCTACTCAGTCCTCCAAGGAGAACTATTTTCGAAGCATTTTACCAAAGGTTCTCCATATTGTGGCAAGGTTAATCTAATAAACTAAGGTTTTACAATTGAACGTGATACAGTATGTAGTAATGCCAGGCAAACATACACTGGTAGGGCACCTTTAAAAATAAGTTTTCTCTCACCTTCTCATAGTAGATGACCTCGTACTCCACTATCGCACCTTTGGGTCTCTCTGGGCCTTGCCAGGCCAAGGTCACGCTGTCCTTGCTGCGCCTCTCCTTCAACACAACACTCACTGCAGGGAAGGACAGATAGAATAAGATGGTGAGGCAGGAGCCTTGAGTCACACTGAAGGTAAAGAAGGGTGAACATTTGTTTGTGGGGGAGGAGGGATATATTCCATGGATACCAACTGTGCCATTACAAAAAAACATGCACCTTATAAAATGATGCCAAATGGTAGTATTTACAAGGTGTTTTATGTATTTGCCATAACAGCATACAGTATGTGTGTGATGACGATCTACTAGTTATTAATACAAATCTCAAACCCTTTCATTTTCT